>NW_023276807.1:5928552-6285427 GCF_003668045.3 Cricetulus griseus
TCGGCAAAAGGAGTTAGGCCGGATGGATGCCCTATTTATCTGAATTTTGTCATGTTTAGTATTTGGCGATTACTAACGTGGGAAGCGTTGGTGGGATTGAAGTTGCCTGTGATGAGATTCCGAAAGGGAAGCATCTGCCTTTGGTGGCCAAAGAACAGGACAGCCCGGCTCTCTGGCAGGATGAGGGAGGAGGGTACCGGGGACCTTGTGTGTGAACGTCCAGTGGGAGAGGAAGCTGCTGACCCTTGATTGACAACAAAATCCCACAATTCTCGTTTTCTCTTTAAACAACGGATGCTTTCAAGCAAAATGCCTCACTATCTCGGAGCACAGGACTTCGTGCCAATCCTCTACACAGCTCATCATTTCCTCACTCGGGTCCTGAGGATTTGGCATCTATATTAGAGGCAAAGAGACTCTTTTGCTCCTAAGAGACAAGTAAATAACTGCAGCGTTTTATCCTCTCCCTGGCGTCGGTACATGTTGCTAACGCAGCCCAGGAGCTGCTGCCAAGCACTTCGCTATTGTCTCCTATCTCCCAAGGTTTTGAATGCCCTTGCCCTCCCAACTGCGGCTCTTCTGTGGGAATGAATGAGGCTTTTTCCAGGACAAGATTTTATGAATGAGACAGACTGTGTATTACAAGGCAAGAGGCTCCTGTGCATTCTCCAGATTAAAAAAAAAAAAAAAAAAAAGCGCCAGTGTAAAGGGAATCTACCTCCCAGATCCAGCAGTGATGTGGAGGAGACAGGAAATCAACATGGCAGATGACATTTTCCCAGAAAGCCTCTCCAGGAAGTCATAGGACAAAGACTGGTTGCTGAGTACAAACCCCAGGCCTAGACAGGCCCAGGGCAAGGTAGACTCTAATATGCCAACAGGAGCAGGAGGATCGCCTGCTGCCTGCTGCTCCATTTCAATCTGCAACAGCAAGGCCACTGCTATGGTGTGGGCAGCCTTCACAGAGTGGCAGGATCAGTTGTCGGCTATTGCATTCGATAGACAAAAATCACAGCTGCCTTTAGGAACCTGTGACTTTAGGGCTAAGTTGGAGCAAATTCCTATAGCAAAGTTCTGGGCTTTCAATTCCTCCTGTGTAAACCTAGTCCGATTATTCCTTCCCAGCTCTCTAGACCTACCTGGAAGGGATCTGAGCATGGGCTTCAACTCCTACGGTACTGTGATGAACTAGGTGGTGGGTGAGACTATAATGACTTCCATTTTTCCTCTTCTAGTCTATGGTTGGATAGATAAATTTAAATGAGTAGGTGCCCCCCCCACACCAATAGTGTTCATTCATGGGGGCCAGAGAGACGGCTCAGTGTTTGAGGGCATAGACTTCTATTCCAGGGAATTCGAGTTTGGGTCTCAGAACATTAGGAGGCTCACAAACCACCTGTAACACCAGCTTCCCAGGATCCTCTTGTCTTTCCAGGCACCTCATGTATACATACTTCATTCCCAATACACACACACACACACACACACACACACACACACACACACACACACTTTTAAAACTTAACCTTAAAAGATAATGTTTTGTTGTGTTGCAGTGCTTCTGTTTGGTGAAAGGCAATCTCCCTTGCTCTCGCTTTGAAGGAGTCAGCAGGCAACACTCAGGTGTTTATGATAAAGCAACAGTTTCTGGTCTGGGGCTGTATCTCAAAGGTAGACCCATCCCTATCTTGCGCAGCAAAGCCTTAGGTTCCATGCAACCCCCTTTGCACCCTTCCCCCATTGAAAAAGAAAAAAAGCATCAGGTTCTTGCTAATTTCCTCTCTGCTCCCTCTTGAAACTGCCTCTGATTTTATCTGCATTATTTCACTTGCCACTGCTTATCTCTTAAACACCTCATGCAGCTAATAAAATAAAAGATCTATGCTTCCTTTTCATCCTAAACAATTAATTCTAATTCCAAAACATCTTTGATCTCCTCTTCATTATTCTTAAAAACTCAATCCCAAATCTTCAGGACATAGCTTCGGTACCCCATAGCAAGAAAATTGCAGCAGCCACAGAAAAAACGATTACTGCTGAACACAAATCACAGAGAGTTGCATAAATAGTGACGAGGGAAAATTGTAGCTTAATGCTGCTGATAGAATCAATATCATCTCTGATAACAACACACCCCAGGTTCTATTATCCATCCACCGGATGCCAATACCATGCAACCTACAGAAGAATTTCTGCCTAGATCTATTCTCTTGGGAATTCCCGAGAGAATAATAAATCAAATCAGATACCCAAGAGATCATCTCTACTCCATTTGCTTAAGGCCCTAAATGGGTCAACATGAAGCTCCAACAAATGTGTGCTAGGAAGCATGTCTTTAAATTTTTTTTTTTTTGTTTTTTGTTTTTTTGGTTTTTGGAGACAGGGTTTCTCTGTGTAGCTTTGGAGCCTATCCTGGCACTCACTCTGGAGACCAGGCTGGCCTGGAACTCACAGAGATCCGCCTGCCTCTGCCTCCCGAGTGCTGGGATTAAAGGCGTGAGCCACCAACGCCCGGCTCGTCTTCTTAGCACTAGACCCACTGGTAAAGAAAAGAGGTGATTTATATTGGTTCTGTAGAGACTCAGCTTCCTAAAAACGTTTTGTGTGATTATTCTCTTGGAACCACAGTGCTTAGGAAGGGGCCTGGAGCACAAGGCTTACCTGTAATTAATTGCCCTTTGAATAAGCAAATATGTGTTACTTGTGCTTTCTTTATGTTTAGCTCTTGTTGCTCATTTTTCTCTTTTTCCTTCTCAGTATTCTTTAAATTAACCTGTGGGTTTGCAAGTGATAGAAAGCAACCTGTATGCAATTCTGAAGGTGCATCCTAATGTTCCCTTTGTGGTATCACTGTGATACTACCCTCTGTGACAGTCTCAAGTCTCACAGATCAATCAGGTTACCTTTCAAAGTGGCATCTGTTCTTCCAGCACAGCAGAAGACTGCTGATTTAATCCTGTGAGCACCAAACACACTTATGTATAAGTACACACACATACCACACACACAAACCACATACACAAACACACACACAAACCACACATACCCCACATACACACACCACACACACATATACATACCACACACATATACATACCACACACACATATAACACCCCCCCACACACACACACACAATAGATTTTGACTTCTATGTCATGGTTTACTTTTGGATCAATAGTCAGCATAATTATACACTCTCTCTTCTCTTTTGTTCAAATCTTTCTACTGCATTTGTCTTGCAGGGGAATTTGACCTGATTTTGATAATAAAACACCTTGGCAAAGGGTCAGGAGGCCCAGGATTATATCCCCAGTTGTTCAGAAGGCCAAGGATAGAAAATCACAGGTTCAACATATGCCAGGGCTACAGAGCAAATTCAAGGTCACCCTAGACATCTTAGTTAGACTCTCTCTCAAAATAAAAAGTTAAAAGAGGGATAGGGATATAACTCAATAGTAGAGGGCTTGCCTTGTATTCGAAGGGCCCTGGGTTAATCCCTAGAACAGCCTGAAAAAATAAGCAGCTGTCTGTTGTATGCCTTGGGCCTTGGGTGAGTGGCTGCTGTTGGGAAGCAAGAAGCCCTTCTTGTGGTATGGACCAAGATTTTCAGTGAAGTCACCAATTGCAGGCAATCTGACTCATTGTACTTGAAACCAAGGGTGTTTAAAAAAACGTGTTTTTCAGTGAGTTTACATCCACCGCTTTAATTCTTAGGAGAAAAATTAAAAACATGAGGTTTGCCAGGAAGAGCTCTGCACAAAATTAAATTACAGCATCTTCTGTATAAAATTTATTAAAATCACATAAAGTAGCAACTGCAGAGCACAGAACCAAGCTATGCCCTTGTCCTGGGGCCTGTGTGACTACAGCTACCACCCAATGCTGCCCACCCTGACACTGCCCATTGCCAGCCACATCACTCTTTTTGACACCCATGTGATCTAGAAGGGTTTAACACCATTCAGCTTGTGTTTGGGGTCCAGAGAGCACTCAATAAGCACTTCTTTTCACACTGGTGTGGTGGTCTTGAGCAGCACAAAAGCAACTTTTCTATAAAATTTTAAGCATGGCAGAAAATTACACATTAGAACATCACTATTTTTTATCACTACTTTTCACTTTCCATTTGTAAGTGGTATAACAGGTCTACATATTTACAAGGTCTGCTGTGATACTTCAATATATGTATCTGACATGTAATGTTCTGATCAGGGCTACTGGATTATGTGTCACTTTAAATAGGTTTCTTTTTTTGTAAGCAATGCTCAAAATACTTTCCATCAGCCACTTTGAATACAATTGTCAGCTAATACCACCCTACTGTGCATTGGAAGTTAGGGCATTAGAAATTATTCCTGCTATCCTCCTGCACCCTGTACTTGTTAACTATCTTAAAACTATTTGGGTTGTGATTAGAGTTGGGAGGCCGATAAGATATTGATGAGATGAAATGTTGTATTCGCTTTTCTTCCTCTAACCTGACAGGAAAGAGCCTGCTGCCCCTCTCTGGATAGTCACTATCTTCTCCCCATTATCTTATACACTTGCTGTCACTAGTCACTGGGCACAAGGAATTTTTTTTTTTATCCAAGACTTTATTGTATTGAACTGAGGTGTGCCTGGGCACATGATATGATGATATATGCTATTCCTTTGGGCTCTCATTGACCCAGGACACTGTTACCCATCAGGCCTAAGCAGAAAAGTCTTTGAAGTTGTTGTTAACTGAGATGGGCAGCTCCAGATATCAGTTAAGTCCCCTGGACAGGGCTGAGAAATACACTCTCCCTTGGGATGGCAGAGGATAGATGCTTCCTTTGCTTCTAAGGTGAAGGATCATGCTGAGTCTGTCTTGCAGTGAAGATACTTCCAATTATATAGCCTCTGACATGGGGACTCAAGGAAGCATCCAGCATAGTCACTAAAATGTAAGCTTAAGCCTAGTAACAGCTCAGCCCAAGTTATGGCTTTCTGTGTTTCCATAGAACTTTGCACATGCACAGGGCTGAGTCCTAAGACCAGGGAAGAGCTTCAAAATATAAGGTGTAGTTTCAAAGCCCAGATCACTCAGAAACAGAATCAAGGGACAGACTAAGCAAAACTGTAATAAACAGTCCCTAAAGAGAGATGGCTCAATTACTAAAGTGCTTGCTATGTAGGCATATGGACCTGAGTTTGATCCCCAGCATTATATGAAGGCCATACATGGTAGTATGTGCCTAAAATCTGAGTTCTGGGGAGGTGGAGACAAGAGGACCCCTCAGACCCCACTGGACAACAAGTTCCAGCTTCAGTAATAAAACCCATCCCCCAAAATATTGTTGGAGAGCAATTGAGAAAGACACTTGACATTGACCACTGGCCTCCTTATGTGTCCTCTTCATGCATCCACAAGGGGTGGGGGCATGGCAAAATCAACCGAAAGAGCACCCTTAGGAAGATGTAAAATGATATGATTGCTATAGAAGGAACATTGGTAATATCTAGAAAAATTATACATGACTAAACTCTGATCAGAAACTCTCTCTTGTAGAAATCATCCCCAGACTGCCAAAAACACAATAAGGCACATCCACAAAATTAGCCCTTTTAGTATATTTATCTTAGCACAAGACTGGAAACAACCCAGGTGTCTCCATTAATTAGAGGTTTGTGGGAATAAACAGCAGAATGTCCACACAAATAAATTATACACAGAAGGAAAGGAGAAAGGTCTATCCATGGATAAAGATCCTCGGTATGCAACAGAATGTGACCAGCAAATTACAGAATATAGACCTTTTGTGTAAGAAAGAGAGGGAATATAATTATATTTAACTATCTGCTTGTATTTCTAAAACAGAACCTGGAGAGAGAAGTGTAAGAAAAAACACTCTGTATAAAGGGTGTGTGTGGAAGGGAGACCTCCCCTTTCTGAACCATGTCCATGGTTTCCTGAGCCAGTAGAGTGTCTTAAAACACACAGACGTGAATAAATATATTGTATATGAATATGAGGCATAAACACATAGCAAATAATTATTTCAAATGATTTCTAGAAGGCACCAATTAACCTGTTCTTCCAGAGGAGGAATATTTTGTGTGGGCAAACAGAGCAAGAACATGATGTTAAAGCCATTCCATAATCATATTGCTGGTAGGATGCATAATGTTATATCCTGCATATTTTATACAATTAAAAGGATAAAGCAGGAGGCAAATTGGAGCCGATAGTTCCTGTGCAAAACAGATACAAAGGTAAAAATCAAAGGAGATAAGGAAAGTTCTTACAATATGAATTTTATAATATCACCATGAACTCATTATTTAAAATGGTAGTAGCCCGATCTAGAAGCAAAGGCTATTGTCATTGCCATAGTGACAATCCCTAGTACCTGAAGGTGGAAAGGGCAGAAAAATGAGGTGCTGCTGGGCAAAGATGAAGCACTGTGAGCATCACAAGATGATAGCTGAGAAACTGAAAGTCACTGTAAAAATAGAAACTCAGTGAGTCTGAAAGGGGGGTTTAAAAACTAGAGCAAAAGGGAGGAATATGGACACACCGGGAAAGAGCTGATTGGTTATCACTGATGGCGGCAAGGACTTCAACCTTTTGTCTGATATTGGTAATGGAAGCTGTTCATTCACTGTTTTTGCATGCACGCATAGCACTGTAATGACTGACAGGTATAAAGTCAAGCTGGCCTATGTGGAAGTCCTTTAGCAAAAGTACAATAGAATTCATTGGGGGAGCGTTGGGTAGTCAGCATCTCATCCACCATCACATAACTGTGCTTGACTGTGCTTCTGATGATGGCTAAGGTAGAGTCTTAGAACTTATGGAACAATTCTCCCACCTCTTTCTGTCTCTCTGGCACCTGAGCATGGCTTCAGGTGCAGATGTGACCCCTTATAAGGTAAGGAGGGGCTGGCTTGGTCATTTGGGTTTCAGGGAGAGCATCGCAAGGGCAGAGACTGCATCTCCTGGAGCAAGAAGACTGAGTCAGTTATTTACCATTATTGTGGGTTTTGTGGACTAATTGATGCTTGTAAGGCACACAAGATGCCACTACACCCTGCTTCTTCCATTGCCCTTATATAAGCTTCCAAAAGAAGGCATGACCCAGATTAAAGGTGTGCCTTCCCACCTCAAGATCCATATCCAAAAAATGTGTCTTTCAGGATCCAGATCAAAGCACAATGTCTTCCTGCTTCAACATGGGATCACAAGTGTGCCTTCCATGTCTGGATTGTAGTTCATTCCAGATATGGTCAAGTTAACAACCAAGAATAGCCATCACCCCTAGTTCTCTTTTGTGCAGTGACACTGTGACTGTCCCATCAAGAGAGGCTGAACATGACTTGTTCTGAGTGAAGGATGAAGTGGAAGTGATGGTGTGGAACTCTCCAAGCTAGGTCCTAGGAGAACTGGAGATTCTGACCTTGACCTTAAAATAGTCCCTCTCAGAAAACTACCGTGAAACCAGGTAGCCATATGTTAAGATCATCCACAGGGATGATGGCTGGGAAGCCTGACCATCAAACTCCTACTTGATTTGCCATCCCAGAACCTGGCTGACTGCAATGGAATGAAGGAATGTTACTTTATTACCCCCAAATGAGTCAGAAGCCCAGAGCAAACTCTGCTCAAACTCTGAGCCATGAAGTTGTGCAACGGAGGTAGTTATTGTTTTATGTCACTCGGTGTTAGGTCATTTGCTTTGTAGTAGCAACAGCTTCATTAGAAAGTCAGTGTTTTCAGTCTTCAAAAAAAAAATGCAAGAGGGTACGGGAAGAGATTAGCACTGATGAAACCAGTAGCTCTAAGTGGGGTGGGGACCTGCACCTTGGAAGGAGCAGATGGTACCATTTGAACCCAAGGATATAACAGCCAGCCAGCTAAGTCTCTTGATGTGAGGCAAGAAGGTGTGTACAATTTTCACCTATGAAACATTCTTGATCTAAGACCAAGACATTAAAGATTTAGAGTTAAATAAACACATAAACACTTTTTAATTAATCTATATTTTGTAGAACATGTATGTTTAATGTCTATGATATATGGACACATACACAGAGAAAGAGAGATAGAGAGAGAGAGAGAGAGAGAGAGAGAGAGAGAGAGAGAGAGAGAGAGAGAGCAGTTAAATGACATTATAAAGGAGAGGACAGAAAAAAATCCCAGGAAAGAGGCTTTTTTTCATGACAACTGACTTGCTAATCTTCAAAAAGTCAGTGACACATACTCGAGAGGACCAGGGCCGGTTCTGCACTGAAAGGCTGCAGACAGAGACTTTGAGTACACTGCACATGAATCCTCTTTGGTTCTTGAGTCATGCAGGCCACGTGGCAAGAGACCCCAAGATGCTCGGGTAATTTGAATATGGAATGAGTGTTACAAGACCAAGAATTATTTTTAATTTTTAGGGTGTGAGAATGGCACATTAGTTATGTAAGGGCACGTCTATTTTTTAGACATATATGCTAAATACATAGATGAGAAATGACAAGATGGTTGGAGTTTATTTTAAAATTCTCTAGCAATTAAAAACAAAAGAAGGGAGAATGAAGAGGGGAGAAAGAAAAAAAGGGATAAATGTTGTGAAAACCTTGATAATGGTTAAGCCCAGTGTGGAGTTAAAGGGAATCTTTATTAAAATTCTTTCATTTATGCTTAACAATTTTCATGATAACAAATCTTACATGATAATGATTTAGGAAATATGAAAATTTATAAATCTTTCGCATTCTAGTTTGAATCACATCAGAACTTGTTTTAGTATAAAGTCATGACTTATACTTACTAATGAGATAACTCACTTCTTCCAATGTTTGACTCTAACTGATATTGTAAAAGACATCTCCTATGACACATACTCAGCCCTGATTTCTTGAACCCTGTCACCTCTCAATGTGTGTTCTCTTGTTGCTTGATACCTGTTCATCCTGGTTTTAATGGTTTCCGGTGTTATATGTTGTTTTCTGAATTACTTCATATGTTGTAAGTCTGCAGTTGAGTCTGAAGAAAGAGTACTGCCCATGTGACAGGGGCCTCTTTACTCTGCCCTCTCTTTCCAGACAGATTTTCAGTGTTACAAAAAAGCATTGAAATTGTTTGTATCAATGGACTGTTACGTTAGGTTCCAACATGCATATACATCATGGAATATTTGTATGAGATTAAACATGGCTATTTCCTTGAATATTTATCATGTCTTTATAGTAAAAGCTATATGAATTCTTCCAGTTTTTTAACTTTGTAGTACATTATTGTTACCTATATATAATCACCTTACCATGCAACAGCACATTTGAGTTGTTTTAACCATAACCCAATATCCATTGATTTCCTCCATTTCTGCCACTCTTCCATTCATTCCTCTGGTAAATTCTGTTCTATGTTCAATGTCTATGAGATCAGGTTTGTGGATTCTGTATGTGAACAGACCATGTAGCACTTGCCTTTCTGTGCCTGGATCATTTCAGTTAACTCAATAATCTCCAGTTCCATCCGTGTTGCCACAAATGATAAGATTCCATCTGTTTATGGCTGAATAGTATTCCATGGTGTATATGTAACAGCATTGCTTTAGCCATTCATTAGTTGATGAATGCTTAGATTGTATCCTTGGTTGTAGTGGAGCTGCCTGGTTATAATAACTGCATCAGGTCACAAAATAATGCAAGTGTTCTTCTAAGTCCACTTTTTTGGATTCAAATTCTGGCATTACCATCGACATCACAGAGACATCTCCCTCTGTGTTTGCATCCTGTTTGCACACATACTGGCATTATCCACAGTAGCCAAAAGGTGGATCTTGCCACAATATCCAGAAATGGCTGAATGACAAGTATTATGTTGCACAGTCACACAATTAGGTATTTTTAAGCCTTAAAATGAAAGAATTTTTAGCCTGTGCTGTACCCCTGAGTGAGCCTTGTTGCCATGCTTGTGACATAGTTCAGATACAAAAGTGTATGTCTCCATTCGATGAAGAATTTAGAGTAAGCAGATTCCTAGAGGCTGAAAGCAGAGTGACAGTTAATATAAGCATAGTTGGGGGAACTGGTCATTGGGATTTAATGGGGACAGAGCTTCAGGTTACAGTGATGAAAAGAATTCTGGTGTAGACGGCAACAGTTGCACAACATTGAGAATACAGCCAATGGTGCTGAGTTGCATACTTAAGACGTTAAATTTGCTTACTTAAGATGTAAGCATATTTTACCATATTTAGGAAAAGAACGTCTGGGAAGGAAAAAGAACTCACACCAGCTCCCATACAAGATTATTGTAAGACTCACCTGAAATAATCACATACAATATGTTGATGACTTGTCTTGTGCATAGCTGCATAGTGAGTGCTTATGAAGGACAGCCATGGACATTATGACATTGCTTTTACATAGCATATAATACTCTGTAAGACTGGGCACCCAGGAGGGGGCCCTGCTCAGCCTACTTACAGAATCAAATGAAAATACGGCCCTTCTGAGCACAATGTTTGCTTTCTTCTTTCAGCCCCTTCCCCCTTGTTCTCTGTCTCCCTCTCTATTCTATTGTTCCCTCTCTCGTCCTTGCCCATAAACAGCCTTTCCACACACCCTATGTGGACATTGCCTCACTAGCCAGAGGGTCTGGATCCACAGACCCTAGGTCAGAGCGGCAGCTTTGCTTTCATAGGTTGCTTGAAAACATGTGAACTTTTGTTGATCCATAAGCTGCACTGGGAATTGTTGTATGCCTTTCAGTAGAGGCTTGCCAGAGAGAAGCCAGCACACAGGAAATGAATGAGGGAGTCAACTTTCAAACTTTGCTATAATATGCATACCATGAAGATAACCATTTTAGATTACTTTAAGGGGTGCAGCCCAGTGGAATTAAGCTCATTTACACAGTTGCATAGCTCCCAGGACCACCCACCTCCAGAGGCTTTTGTTTCGCATCCTAGTGACTCTGCACCCAGTGAATTCACCATCTACAGTCCCCCTGGTTAATCACTGCAGCATCTTCAGGGTTCATCCATGGGGAAACACAGGCCAGAATTTGTTCTGAACACTGAGTTAAATCAGGAAGGGCTGGATCTTGATGTGGGGGGTAGGACGCAGGGCGGGAGCAGGCGTGGGGACAGTATGAGATTTCTCTGGGAGAAATGTCCTTCCTTGGAGATTGTTAAATGACACTGGTATTAGTCGGCCATTGTTAAATGACACTGGTATTAGAAAGGAGTTTAGGTTCTGTCGTTAGCAAACAAGTCCACAGAGCTTCTGAGTCACAGAATGGCAAAGGGCTCATGAGGTCCTTAAACTCTCATGGACTTGGAACAGAAAGTTAGGAGTGTCTCTAGTATGGTCCAAATGCCAAGGACTTCCCAAAGTCATGGCCTCTTCTGCCTCTAGCCTTTCACTGTGTGTGTTGTTTCCTAACTATTCAACAGGCACACATCTACTTCAAGATGGTATTGGTCAAAAGAGCAAACATTTATGGGGTTATTAGCCCAACGAAAGGAAAGTAAATGTGACCTTCCAGGGCTAAGCCCACTGTCTAGGGTGTGAGTTTAGGGAACATAAAGCCTCCCACAAGGGAATCTGGCTTGGCTGGGTCTAGGCATGAATATAAATCTCCTGCAGGGATTTCCCCATCTCTTTCTACATTGCTAATATCCAAGAAAAACAACGATGTGTGTAGAACCCAATGAGATTAGACTAAAACCCAAAATAAACAAGGATTTTGATATCATTCTGTCCTGACTCATGTCTTGCATGTTTTAAATTCTCTTGGCCCCATAAACACATTACAGCTCATTATGGCTGAGGCTCAGACAGCTTGCAACTGAGTACATAGTAGATTCCAAGGCTAGAAAGCTGAGCTTAACTTCTCCAGGTTGGCAAGGGCACAGTCCTACTAGAGGGCCAGAAACCCTGGGGAGGTAGCCTAAGCAGTTGGCAGCCAAAAAACAGAGGAGAGGCAAGAGAAACAGAAATCAATCATCAATCATTGTATCTAAACCACGTGGAGTCTCGGTTTTCCTGTGTTTGGTGCCTTTGTTGTAACAGCTGGAAGGCTGAGCCCAGCTGCCCTGATGGTTTCTAGCATTAACGTATTTGGGGATAACTCAACTCTTGGAAGCTTCACAAAAGAGATTGGTTGAGTTCTCTGACAACACTGAGACCAAATCAAATGTTTTCTTGGTGATACACACTGATTTGGAAAACTGAAACAACAGCAAAGAATGGGGTGGGGAGAGTCCAGGCTGAGGACGTCATTGGTGAGGGCCTTTGAGGCTGGAGAGGGCTAACTCAATGGGTTCTCCCAGTTCAGGGCTTAGGGCCTGTGGTACCTTTAGGAGCTTACAAGTGTTTTGAATTCAGAAGAAGAAAAATGAACATCTAGGTCAGAAAACTGTTTCTACTCATATAGTCAATATGCTTGTGTTATGGCAAGACCAGTACAAATACTGTTTTCAATCTATTGTTTGCTTGTTTGTGTGTTTTGCTTTGCTTTTAAATGTAGGAAGAGGTCTGTTGAGGTATAATAGTATAGTCTCTAGGGCCTGAAAGCCACCTTAGGTTCTGGGATCCTCATTGTCACTGATACCTGGGTCTTGGGGAGTTAGGCTGGGTCCCCTTGTGGTGTATCTTCTTGCCTTTACTGGCTCACTTGGGAGAGCTGCAGGGCAAGACAGCCACTTGCTGTGAACCCATGTGACTTCTCCCTTTGAGGTCAGTATTTCCTTCTTGCTCAGTTCCTTGACCTACATTGAGGAGTGCAGGAGCTCCAGGCTTGAAGGAACCTGCCGTCAACAGCACAAGGGGACTGCAAGCAGTTCTCTGCAGAACTGGGAAAGCTCTCCTTGGTTACTGGTATGGAGGAGGGCAGAGGAGTAAAATGGTCACTAAATCTAGTTATGGCTATCCATCCCTGTAATCCCAGAATTTAGGAGGCCGAGACAAGAAAACCATGAATGAATTTGAGGTTAGCCTGTGCTACACAGAGTGAGACCCTGTCTCAAAAAAAAAAAACAACCCCCCCAACAAACAAACAAACAAACAAACAAAAAACCAACCAAACTGACCAAATGTTACAAGGTAACCTATTTATAGAACACATGAACTCTTTTTTCTTTTATTGATAATAGATTTTTCTTTTTCTCATTTTAATAAAAGTAGTTTGCCCTCTCTCTACTTCTCCCAGTCCCTCCCCATCTCTCTTCCCACCAGGATCTCTTTCTATCTCTCAGAAAAGAACAGGTTTTTAGGAGATAACAACCAAACATAAGAAAATAAAATATAGTAAGATAATGCAAAAACCATTGCACGGAAGCTGGACAAGACAAAGCAACAGAAGGAAAACAGCTCCGAGGAAAGGCACAAGTATTAGAGCCCCACTCATTCACTCACTGAGGAATGTTAAACTAAAAGCTATAGTATGTATGCAGAGGACCTGGTGTAGACCTGTGTATGTCCTGGGCATGTTGCTTCAGTCTCTGTGAGTTCATATGAACTTTGCTCAGTTGAACTAGGGGTCCTTGTTCTCCTGGCGTCCTCTATCTTCTCTGGTTCCTGCATTCCTTTTGCTTCCTCTTCTGTGGGTTTCCCTGAACACTGAGCAAAGGGATTTGATGGAGACATCCCATTTAGAGTTGTCACACAGACTCTTAAAGGCAAAAAGAAAGTCTTCACTCACCAGCCAGTGGGCTACAAAGGGAACTTGCCCAAATTGTGTAACCAAGAGCCTTACCATTCTTGGCTTTTAATGCACAAATCCCGTGTACTGGTTGACACATGTCAATTAGAAAGAAAGGTTAGCAATGATCAGAGCCACAGAAGTCAAAAAGCAAGGTTAGGACATTTAAGAACTTTCCTAGAACTGTGGACTGTGATAGATTGGGTCTTCGTTCTCATTTTGACAAGTATTGGGGTTTACATGCTGGATTCTTAGGTCAGAATGGTACCTCCAACATGGCATCAGTTGTGCTGAAGTCTGGGGCCTGTTACACAGACCAACACAGCAACAAACCCCATATCAAATAAGTTACTAAAGCAGAACCCTAAATCTACCTCCTTAAGTACTATGTGCCATTAGTGCCTCCAACTCTTTAAAATGGGAACAATCTCAGCTGCTAGGGCCACCTTTTGTAACTGTCACAGACATCAAACCAAATTACATGTGTGAACAGGCTTTGCAAATTTGAAAAGGTTCCCTTGATATAAGATGAGTCATTTCACACACTATGCCTTCTTTCTTTATGGGAAAAATAAGAACAAAATGACACTGGATTCCAGCTTACCTCAGAGGAGGTTCACAACAGACAGTTTTCTAGCAACAAGTAAGTTCCTTGAAGACATTAACTGCTGTCATAGTTTCACATTGTTGTTAGGCTGACTATAGCCTGCATGCCTTTATACTGAACATGACTGATAGTGGAGCCTTCTCAGAAATGACGTTAACAGGTGCCTGTAGTGTACCAGAGCTAGATCTTCAGCTTAGCAAGGCCAGACCTGGTCACCAGCACCAGAAGTAGTGAGAATTCCTGTGTCTAGAATTCTTGGCCTTGGAATGGTACCCTCTTCTGCTTTCCTCCACTCCTTGGCTGCTCCTGACTGAGCCTAGAACTTGGGTTCCATTCAGGGCATAGCTGTTGCTTCTGGCCTTTACTCCCTAAGTACTGTCTTTCTTTCTATTGATCTGACCATTTCCTGCCTGTGAACTCTAAGAGCGCATCTCTGGGTGGGCAGTCTCTCTTCCATCCCCAGCTTTTCATAACTGGCTTTTGAGTTGGGTCTGAATTGTACCATTTTAGGGCCTTAATAACTTGGCATTACATAAATCAAGAACGTATTCTGGAAGCTTTGCTCCTTGGTGACCTATATGAGTGTGCTAATGACCCAGGGACTCTTCTTATAAACTAGTTATTGGAGCAGGTTTGGGATGCCTGGTTATTTTAAGGGCTAGACATGTCCCTCTGCATCTCGGAGTCTCGTAGAAGGGACCAGAGAGCTACGGTTTAGAAGGCAGACAGAGGTTCCATTTGTACTCATTCTCTATATTTTCTTGTATGTCTGACTGAGTTAGAAGAAAGAACATTGCAATCTAGGGAACTTTGTGACTGACTGAAGTCACACACTGTTGCTGATGGCAGCAGGAGCGGAGATGAAGGCCTAGGTTCTTACTCCAGGTGGCTTTTTGCATGGTCTCTCTGCATCTATAACTGTAACTTCAAAACTGATTCTGAGCTTTGGAAGTTTTGCCTCCATTTCTGTCTAATTGTAAGGAACATGCATTTTTGTATATTTTTGTAACTGTTGGAATTTTAGAATTTAGCTACGGCCTCTGAGCACCCACTGAAAGTCTTAGAGGCTCTAATCAGCATATTGGGGCTCCCACAAATTAGCACGGCATGTAGTGTTCCCCAAGTGTACCCACAAAGGAGAAACACTGCAGAATTTCTTAAAAATAGTGAAAACAAGAGAGAAAAGATTGTCCTACTCAGAGATGACTGGGGCCGACCCACCCTCTAAGAACACATCAGCCTTCTTACATTTCCCCTGATCTCTGGAGGCGTTCTCATTTGTTTACTGCTAGGATAATATTTCCAAGAAATGAATTTTCTGAGTCTGCTACTCAATGAAGAAAAACAGCCTTTATAGTTCCTTCACCAAATAAAGGTGAGTCCATATAGTTTAATGGGAAGACTTTGAAATGAGACCCCGATAAAAAGCCCAAGTGAAGCATTTGTTCATGTTACTTCACATCTTTGTACTAAGGAGAATGGAATCTGCGAGGATGCTCATGCTAAGAAATGATGTGTCAAAAATATCTGACGTGTAAAACACAGAGAGGAAACACCTAAGTATAACCATTAAAGAATGAGCACATAATTGTATCTACCCCTTTTGATAGAAATACATTCATACATACTTCACTGAATTTTCATACGATTTTAGTTTTGCTTGCTTGAGGGATGCTCTCGGTAATTGGCAGATACACTTCGGGAAGCAATTTTTAAATCATGATACAAACCCCACTTGTAGTTTTTTTTTATTACTTTCTAATTAGGTGAAGGTGCATTGGTATGTGCATGCAAGTGTAGATGCTTGCATTGGCCAGAAAAGAGCTAAGATAGATTTCCTGTAGCTGGGCAGTTGTGAGCTGTCTGTCTTTTATGGGTTCTGGGAACCAAACTCAGGTCCCTTGCATGGACAGTATTTGTTCTTAACCACTTCAGGCCTTGATATTCTTATCAATACCCTAAATATTCAAGGAGCAAGCACCCTGCACTTTACTCAGGATATAAGGATAAGAATTAGCTTTCACACTCGAGGCATTTGAAATCCAGTAAGAGCACAAAATACTTTTATGTGGCCATATCACTATTTATTCATCTCGAACATTTCAAATGTCAGGAGCAAATTTCCAGGCAAACTAAAAGACAGTTTCTGATGAGTATTCAGGCAGTTAGTCTTGAATTCACATTATCCACTTGATATCTCTGCTGTGTTAGGAGTTGCTCACGAGACAGCTGAAAGGGATAATATTAAAATAGATTAGGTGATTGTATTCAGTGCCTATAAAAAGCTATAATCTAAAGGCCTAGAAAGTTTATTTCTATAACTACTAAAATGTAAATGGACATTCAAATGTAGCATTCGTATTTTTAGCGAAACATGGCTTTTATCATATATAAACAAACAAGCAATCCGAGATTGTCAAAGAAGTTGTTAGAAGTAGAAAATGACTAATTAAAATAAGAAATACCGGTCTTATTACCCAGCAATGGTCTGGAACTGAATTGAATGCTGTTTGATTTAGGAATTATAGCAATTCATATCTTAAGGGCTCTGGAGTCTTCATCAAACCATGGAAAATGTGGTACTTTAACTATGGAGACCGCGCACGGAGATGTAAGTGCAGGCATTTTCTAACCAGAGTCTCCACGGCTGAGCCGGCTCTTTCTTCTGCACTTCATCTGGGATCTGCTTAGATCAGTGTAACCTTCGTTCAACACCCCACATCTCAGCCTTCTGAATTGTCAGCAGACTCTCCTGTTTCATAAAAATCATCATTTTTGGAAAAGGAGGAAGGTGTCTAGAAGTGACAGAATTCAGACCACAGGGCAGCTATGACAGTTGGTTTTAATGTCAACTTGTCACATATCAGAATCACCTGAAGGTAGTCACACTGGAAGACCTGTTCTGATTGCTTTGATTGCCACAGGAAGACCCAGCCCCACTATGGGCCAGCACCTTCATGTAGCAGTCCAGATGAGAAAGGTGTGGCCGAAGGGTGAGTATCTCATCTTCTGCTGCTGAACTTACCCCTCTTGCCTTTGAGAAGATCTCTCCAGTTGCTGGTGCCACTGCTGAACCCTCCGCTGATAGCTGAGCCAAATTTCCAAGCTTTCATCCTTGGTTAGGAACCAGTGGTTCTTCAGGAAGCATCCTGGATTCTGGCACCAGATTGGGACTGCTGAGGCTTCAGCCTTGGGGATTGAGCAACTGGCAGTTGTCATCCCCCACCCCAAATGAGAGACAGACACTGTGGGACTACTCTGATTGCTGAGGCACGCAGGGCAGAACAACTACTTGGTTTTCAGCTCTCAGGTGTGATTCTCCTGTTACTAGGATTTTTAAGTTGACAATAGGTTCTTTAATGTACACACACACACACACACACACAAATACACACACACAAACACACACAAAGACACACACACACACACACACACACACACACACACACACACACACACACACAGACATACACACACACCATTGATGCTGTCCCTGTAGAGAGCCCTAACCAACATAGCAGCATAGCAACTAGACTCTAACTTTGAGAATTAGAACTATTAAATTATACATTTTATTAGAAAATAAAGATGACTCAGAAGAAATATTGATATAAATCAATCAGTGAATAAATGGAATATATTTATTTTTGGGTCAGAGATTTATGGTTGAGCCTTGGTGTGTTTTTGTCTGCCAGCCCTTAGTCTGAATGTGACATTTTTTATTTATTTTATGGATGTCTCACTTGGTTTTTGGGCCTTCCCATCTCAGATGCTTGAGTATTATAAATTCCTGCTACCTGATCTGCCTAAGTGTGGATTTTTAAGGTATAAATTTGTTTTTACAATTACTTAATAACAATTCCTTTAAAAAATAGCTTCACTGAGATGCAATGGTTGAACCACTTTGGTCTTAAATGGTTCATTATCATCAGACTCTGTGATTCTTTTGGTGGGTTTATGACTTCATTACACTGGACAAGACAAGTCTAAGCATGGAAGTTTAGCATCCAGTTTAGCAGCAGCATAGAAAAATCTAGTCCTAGGATGATCCCCCTCTTCACAGTCACTGCCAGGAAGGAAACCCCTCTACTTCTTTTCTTCCTCATCTTCCCTCCCCTTCTCTCCTCTCTCTCTCTTTTCATACATATGTTAGGGTATGTCTTTTCATTTGTAAAGTTCTTATTTTCCTTAGGGCAGCAATTCTAAACCTGTGGGTCTCAATCCCTTTGTGGTTGAACAACCATTTTAGAGGGGTTAGCTAAGGTCACCAGTAAACTCAGATATTAACATTATGATTCGTAACAGTAGCAAAATTACAGTTATGAAGTAGCAACAAAACATAATTTTGTAGTTGGGAGTCACTACAACATGAAGATTGAATTAGAGGGTAGCAGCATTAGGAAGGTTAAACACCACTTTAGGAGAACTAGCATTCTGTCTCTTCCTTCTGAAATGACTCTGGAATTTGGGTTGTAGTTAAACTGATCTTTCTAAAATTACACGGTAGGCTCTTTAAAGCTCTTTCATGGCACAAGTATAAATACCAGGACTTGTCTTGCTGATGTAAAATTTAAAAGTCACAATAATTTGTCACAGCTATCACTGTATCAGCAGTGATCTGTAATTGACATAAATTTTGAAAAATAAAAGAAAATATGTTAATATAAGGAAAACATGTTCAAAATATTTCCCTTTAATCCAATTGACTATGATTCCTGTAGGACATGCTTCTGTTTGCATGTGGCTTGGGATCTACTAGATCTATTTAATTCCCGCAGTTGATGGCTGAACTTGGTTGTAAACTCGACTACATCCAGAATCAACAAAAACCCAAGCATCTGGGCGTGCCCGTAAGGGATTCGTCTTGATTGCATTTGAGGTGGGAAGACCCAGCATAAATCTGGGTCATATCTTCTGCTGGCAGTCTATATAAAAAACCATGAAAGAAGGAAGCTTTTGCTTTTCATCTGTCTGCTGTCTCGCTGGCAAGTTCATCTATCCTGCTGCTGACACATTCCTTTGCTGGTATTAGAATGTACTTCTTTGGCATCTCAATGCAGACTGAAGACCAGCGGAGACATCTAGCTTCATCGATGGATGGAACAATTGCTGGGTTCTTGGAGACAGCCATTGTTGGACTAGCTAGATTATGGCCTGTAAGACACTGTAATACCCCGCCCCCCCACCACCACCACACACAATTCTATCAGTTCTTTTTGAAGGTCTTAAAGCTTAAAATTCTTTTTAATTTTCATTTTTTATGTACAAAGAGTAGCATGATCAATTTCAATGGGTAGACAGTCTTGAATAATTCATTCAAGGTTGCTTAGTCTACCTTAATGTACTGATGGAAACAATGATAGCTTATGTTCAGTCTGTGTTTCCAGATCAGACTATGGAGGTTAGAGTAGACTCAGCAAGAGTCACCACCCTGGCCAAAACAGGTGAATTCATTTCAGATTGTTGCTTTTGTTTTAATGAAAAAAAAGGGTATTGCTTATGGGGAAAATAACCTCTCAATCAAGTTAATCATCATGAACAACAAATTGTATCTGAGGAGGGTGACCTCTTCTCTTGCTGTGGTGACTTTAATCATCGTAAAGGTACCTCCTGGCACTGTGAGGTTCCATACTTTGAGGAAGTCCTTTTGGTGCTAGTTAGCATTTTTACTCTGGGACACAATAGTACAGAAAATCAACTTGAAAGGAAGGAAAGTTGACTCTGTCTCACTTTCAATAGTTTTGTCCATGGTCTTGGTAGCTCAGCTCTATTTTCTTAGAGTCTGTGGTGAGGCATCAATATGGCGGGGGAGCTCAGGGTGGAAACAAGGCAAGAGAATGGAGGCCTGAAATATATTACCTCCTTCTAAAGGCACATCCCAATTATCTATCTTGTATCCCCTAGGTCTCACATCTTAAATGTCCCACATCTCTCAAAGATGCCACAGGCTGTCTACCAAGCCTTTACAACATTGACTTTGGGGGCTGTCTAAGATTAAGGCCGTCTTTATATTTAATTCTTTTATACTGATTTTCTATCAATTTTGTATCTCTTCTGGGGTCTAGCCTGGTTTCTTATTTATGGCTACCTGTTCTTTGGGATTATGACTGTTCTCCAGCAAATTTTCTAAAGATGCACTCAATGTGTGGGACATTCTGCAATATGGCAGAGGTTTCTCTGATGATTAGATCTGGGAGTCTAGTGCCTAAGGAGCTCTGCTGAGGACACAGGTTGAGTACCTGGATCATTTGAGTGTGAGTGTATCCTGTGATTAAGCACAAATTCTTACTTTGAGTTGGGTTGACTACATGGTACAAAATTCCAGTTAAGATGTTCTGTCACATTAATATCCAAAGCTGAGTTTTGGAAGAATTAAATTCTATTTTGTCTGATCACAAAATCCCTTCTGAGTAAGCATAAAATCTCTAATGGTAACCACAGAAAAATGAAAGAGCCATGAGTGCAATTCACCACAAGTCTTACATGAAGCTTGATTGTCTTCATAGGACCTTTTAGACCCAGCCCTGGTGTTATCTATGTCTCCATTCACCTGTGCAGTATTTTTACCTTGGTAAGTGAATAAATACTATTTAATTTACTCTTGATTCATTTAACAAATGACAGGGTTTTACATTTTTTACCATGTTTATAGTTTTACTAATTTTCTACCAAATTTAGAGAAACATGCTGAAAACCTGATATATGTACAGTGCTACTCAATGCATTGATGGGAATGTAACATTGACAATGACTTCCTACATGGAGAAAGCCATCCTAATATAAATTTTAAAAGAGAACCTGGCCATGCCAACTTCCCAAAGCTAACACCTAGTTTGACCTAAGTGTTGGGTCACGCTGAGTTGAGTAGTGTAATTTGGTATTTTCCTTCATTCTTTCTGAGAAATGAAATATTATAGTAGTGTTGGTAGTCAAATAAAAACAGGTAAGCAAAACCCCACACTTAAATTACCTGGGTATTGTGAGAATAAGCCAAATGTTGAGTATAAACACTGTGTTAGAAATGCTGATAAAAATAGATACTTTTCAAGGTGTCTGTCCTCTATGAACTTAGCAGTTTGGACAGGTGTCTGATATAGATGAACTCCATAATATTCTCAAGGCTGGAAAAGAAGAATATAGCTTTATGGTCACTGTCTGGTGACTCATTATTGAACAAAAGCTTAAATTGGAGCATGGATGCAGAGGGATGATCAAAGTGATCTTCAGTTTTTGAGAGGAAATCCAGTGTAATGATGTCAAACACTCTTGAGTTGACAATAAGACAGTCTTCAGATTTCTAGATGGGAACATAACCTTATGTTATAGCAAAGTATCCAACTGTTTCATAAAACCACATTCCTGTAAATGTACACAGCACTTGAGCCATCCAAATGAACTTCAGTTGCTTCACCCTGGGCTTGGTGATTCCTAGTGATGATGGTACTGGCCAACAAACTTGCTCTGGGACAGGCTTGTTTGGGTCCAACATGGACAGAGTGGAGTTGGTTGCTTCAGCAATGTGCGGTCTTAGACCATTTTCTGCTGCAATGATTGAGTGCCACCGACTAGGTAGCTCATAAAGAATAAACATTCTTTTGCCTTGTGGTTCAGGAAGTAGCTGTGAAGACTGAGAGTATATTGCCAGTTTTGAGTTTGGCCCTCAGTGCTGTGTCATCTGATGGATGAAGGCAGAAAGGAAAGAAAGGAAAAGAGCCAGAACATAAATAGAGCCCAAGCTTATTATTTCTAGCTAATCCACCCCGGAGATTGCAACAATTCATTAAAGAAGGCTGGCCTCTCCTGACCCAGTCATGTCTTATAAGTCTCTGGCTTCGAACACTGGTGAATTTTTAGCACATGACTTTTGGGACACCACTAAAACACAACATTTGCATGCATGACCATGAGCTGAATCTTTCTTTCACAAATGACACAATGACCTGACACAAATGATCTGAGGTCACTGTTCAGCCAAACCTTGGTGGCTTGAGCTTTCTTGTGCCTTCCATGTCTGACCAATAAACCTAGAAGTATCAAAGACCAATGTTTTCCCCACTTTCTACATGTTTTTACAATGGATATGATTGGTTGGGCTTGAACCAGAGTTCATATCTACAACATTGGTTTCAAAACACAAGGGGCTCAAGGAGGCATTCTGGTCTTCGCTGTGGAAAATATTTACTTTGTGCTGTATAGGGAAGCTGCCAAAAATGTGTTTTTTGTTTATCGGTAAAGGGTCTTGTTGGAATTAAATTACTTAGGAATGTGTCTATTGCAATTAAAAGAGGCATAATGTTTATATTAACATTTTCAACTTTGGTTACCCAGGAGCATCACTTTACATGAGTGTGAATATGCAATGATGAATATGTTAAATCGTCCCATATTAAAACTGGCTTTCTAGGAAAATGTTAGTGTGGTTTTGTGGACCTTCCTTTGCCAACTACAATATAAGATATTACTGCTAGGATTTCATTCCTGCATGCCTAACGGGGTAGACAGAAAATTAGGCTTAGTCTTTGTAACTTCTCCATCTGCACTTTCAGTGAAGTCAGGAACTACAGGTGACTTAATATATGACTATATGGAAACCAGACCAGGAAGTCATCATTGGGATATTAAATCTAAGAATTTGGATTTAAGTCTTTGCCAGAAATTCTGGTCAACACGTACTGGCCGTACTGGTCAGAAGAGTTTGATTCTGATCCAGTGGTACATCATCTCTTCTGAGTTGCTGATTGTACTCTCAGTAAGGGTTCAATTTTGGAGCTTTGATCTGCAGAGTTCGATTCTTTGTTTTCTATGTGACTTAGATGTTTCTTAAAATGCTACACCTGCCTTCTGACTCTTAGCATCTTGTTTGTTTGCATTTGTATTGGTGCTGGATGTCTCTGGAGTCTTACACATGCTAGGGAGAAGCTTTAGTTTAGCACCAAGCCTCATAATCTCTACCTCTCTCATTTTCTTCTGCCTCCTACATTGCACTATAGTGAAGCAGCCTGAACACACATCTCTTACCCTGCTTGCCCTTTGCTAGGCCATGGGGAAGAATCTATTGTTCCCCAATGGGCAGATGCTACAGATTAGAAATAGAGAATTTAAATCTCCTCCTTCAAATTCATAACATGCCTGGGTTCTGCCTTTCTTTCTCTAAAGCCTTTCTTTATTTTACACTCATTTTCATAGGGAGGTCATACAGCTCCCAATAGGCCCCTTGGTAAAGCTGAAGAAAAAGATAAAAAAATTCTTATTGCATCCCAGGATATATATTTAAAAGAATAAAGGGACAAGAACACCTGAGCAAATTGGGAGCACTGGGGAAAGAGGATGGAGGTAGGAAAAAGAGAAGGGGAGAAGAGGAGTGGGGAGGAGAACAAGAGGGATCAGGAAGACTGGGACAAGAGAGGAATATAGGAGAGCAATAAAGGAGATACCTTAATAGAGGGAGCCAGGATAAGGTTAGAGAGAGGTCTGGCACTAGGGAAATGTTCAGGGATGCATAGGGATGACCCTGACTAAGAATCCAGGCAGTAGTGGAGAGGCTGCGTTTGATGCCCTTTTCTGATAATGAGATTGATGACTACCTTGGTTGCCATCCTAGAGCCTTTATCCAGTAGCTGATTGAAGCAGAAGCAGGTACCCAGAGATAAACACTGAGCCATACTCCTAGAATGCAGTTGTAGAGAGGGAAGTGGGATGAACAAAGGAGCCAAGACCGTGCTGGAGAAACCCACAGAAACAATTGGCCTGACCTAGTGAGAGCACAGAGACCCTAGTCATAAAGCTGGGGAACTAGCATTGGACCGAAACAAGCCCCCTGAATATGGGTGCCAGCTAGAAGGCCTGGGCAGTCTATGGGACCTCTAACAGTGGAGCCAGTGTTTATCCCTAGTGCACAAAAGGACTTTGGGAGCCCATTTCCTATGGAGGGTTACTATTGCAGCCCAGATACAAGAAAGAGGGTCTAGGCTCTCCTCCAAATGAGGTGACAGACTTTGATGATCCCCCATGGAAGGCCTCACTCTCCTTGGGGAGTGGGTAGGGGATGGTCTGGGGGCATGGGAGAATGGGAGGGCAAGGAAATGGGGGTGGATTGATATGTAAAATAAGATTGTTTCTAAAATAAATAAATATAAAAAATAAATCTTTTTCAGTAAAAATTTTTTGAATGCTGACTATATTGCAGACTATACTAAGGATGTGGACTGGCAGGTAATTGGGAGAGTTGGTAGATGGAGAAATACAAAGAAGAGAGTTGCAACCATTGAGGTTTGGTTCTAGGAAAGCCATATTCACACAGATCCCTGTGTATAATGGGAACAGGACTAGAAAAGACAGAAATGCCAAAGCATTCCAAAGGAAGCAGGAAGGAAAGTCCAAGGGTGAATTTGCATTACTCAAGGCCTTGAGACATGGTCAGGATTCATTAACTAGACAGAGCTCAGAGTCTGAGTGTTGAGGAAGATCAGTGAGGGTGCAAAGATCAGAGACTGAAAAACAAGGATGCTAAAGTGCTCCTGTTAGACCAGGAATGAAGGCACCAATTCCACAGTGCACTCATGTGTGGACCACTGGGGTGGAAGTAGAGGAATGATAGGAAACGAGGCCAGTGTACTGGGGCTAGGAACTGTGGCAAAAATAGATGAGAGCTATGACGTTGAAAGTGAGTCATCAAAGGTTTATAAGTATTTTATTTTCCAAGAAAATTTAGAAAATATGTGATCATAAAGAAGAAAAATCATTAGTTGGGGAAATGCCTCACTGGATAAGAATACTTCCTGCACAAGCATAAACCCGAGTTTGGGTTCCTAGCACCTATGAAACTAAGAGCTAGGTACGGCTTGTGTGCCTATGGACCCCAGAAGGCCAGACAATTTAGCTGAAAAGTGGTGATCTGTGGATAACCTGAGAGACCTTGTCTCCAGAGGATAAGGAGGAGACCACAGCATGTCCGAACTCTTCATGGTCACCTGAGCACGCGCACGCACCACACATGAGCACGCACACACACACAAACGTACGGAAGTAAGTCTCCCATAAGCCCCTTTTGTCCAAGTATTTATGACTCCCTAGAATGCCAATCCTATTTTTTTATTGATTTTTACTTCCCAATCCCAGCTCCCCCTTCCTCCTTTTCTGCCAAACCCTCCACTCCCCCTTCTTCCCATCTGCTCCATGGAGAGGGTGAGGCCTTCCCTAGGAAGTCTACTAAGTCTGTTCCATCATCTACTTGAGGCAGGACAAAGGCACCTCTCCAACCCCACACCCCTGTGTCTAGGCTGGGCAAGGTATCTCTCCATGTAGAATGGGCTCCACTAAGTCAGTTTGTGCATTAGTGTTAGATCTGGGGCCCAGTGCCAGTGGTTTTATATATTGTCCCAGCCACACCATTGTCACCTATATTAAGGGAGTCTAGTTTGGTCTTATGCGGGTTCCTCATTTGTCAGACCTGAGTCAGTGATCTCTCACTAGCTTGGGCCAGCTGATTCTGTGGGTTTCCCCATCATGGTCTTGACTCCTTAGTTCATATTTTTGTTTCTCCCTCACTTCAGTTGTATTCCAGAAGCTTGGCCTATTGGTTGTGGATTTCTGCATCTGCTTCCGTCTGTTTCTGGAGGAGGGTTCAAGCTTCTCTGGGGTTATGGATTGTAGGCTGAGTATCTTTTGCTTTATGCCTGGTATCCACTTATGAGTGAGTACATACTCTATTTGTCTTTCTGGTTTTGGGTTACCTCACTTAGGATAGTTTTTCCTAGTTCTGTACATTTGCCTGCAAATTTTAGGATGTCATTGTTTCTTACTGCTGAGTAGTCCTTCACTGTGTAAATATACCACATTTTCTTTATTCATTCTTCAATTGAGGGGCATCTAGTCTGTTTCCAAGATCTGGCTATTGCAAATAATGTTGCTATGAACATAGCTGAGCAAATGTCCTTGTGGTGTGAATGTGCCTCCTTTGGGTATATGCCCAACAGTGGTCTTGAGGTAGGCTGATCCCTAATTTTCTGAGAAATCGAAATACCAATTTCCACAACAGCTGTACAAGTTTGTACTCCCACCAGCAATGAAGGAGTGTTCCCCTTTCTCCACATCCTCTCCAGCATAAGCTGTCATTGGTGTTTTTGATTTTAGCCATAGAATGCCAATCCTCCGTTGATTTTTTTATTCCTAAAATGATGGTATTAAGAGGCAGGGAGGCTGTCCTTATACTAACAAAAAAGAGGCAGGGAGGCACTTGCATCATGTAACAGGAGGAAGCCCTCAAGAGTAGAGTTATCACTCTTGTAAAAGGGACATTGCTTCCTTGACCACCAGGGCCAAATGCCTAGGATATACCTTGTAGACTCAAGAACAGTGGTTCTCATCCCCATTGGGGGTGGAATGACTCTTTCACAAAGGTTTCATATCAGACATCCTGCATATCAGATATTTACACTATGATTCATAACAGTAGCAAAATGACAGTTCTGAGGTACCAATGAAATAATTTTATGTTTGGGGGTTACCACATGAGAAGCTGAATGAAAGGGGTGAAGCTTTAGGAAGGTTGAGAACCCCGGCTTTAGAATCTAGAGGATCTGGATGTGCTTATTTCATTTACCTGCCACAGTATTTGTAGCCCACACAGATAGATGAGGGTGACCCACCTCTCTTTGTTGTGTCTTTGAGGGCGTTAAGTATTATTACTATTATTATTATTATTATTTATTAGGTTTTTGTTTTCTGAGACATGGTTTCTCTCTAGCTTTGGAGCCTGTCCTGGAACTAGCTCTGTAGACCAGGCTGGCTTCGAACTTAGAGAGATCTGCCTGTTTCTTCCTCCCGAGTGCTGGGATTAAAGGTGAGCACCACCACCACTGGGCTTGGGTGTTAAGTATTATTAAAGCAATGTTAACATCTGTTAAAAGCGCTATCAGTGCTAGTGATGGATTCTTTTTAAGTTTTAATTAGAAGTACTCCTTCTGATGCTCATTTCACTGTAGGTTAGGAAGGACATCAGGGGCCAGGGCACTCCCTGATGAGCAACTATTGGGCTCATAAGAAAAAGGCTGTCAAACAGAGAGCTAGACTACTTAGCTACCCTCATGTCTACACTGGCTGCTCCAAACACTCCATGGATTCCATGAGAAATCGCAACTGCAGCCAACTACTCCACCTCCAGAAAGCACAACCCCAAGATGTCTTCAGAGAGTTCCTCCCAGGCTTCTTGCTATCACCAGTCTCAGTGAACTGTAGATGACCCTGCAACCATTTCCACCCAGACCATACTGGGGCACTTTATCTGATGGCTTCACCAGGGACTGCTATGCCTGGTACCAGAGAGGCAATGCTGCGATTGGTGCAAACATGAAAACATTGATTTACATGTGATTACTGTGACTTGCACAGACAACCCTGCTCTGGATATTGAAATGGGCTCTTAGACTCACTTGGTGAGTCACCTGAGAGATACCCACCCGTGCTTCCTCCCCAGGGGTCCTAATAATAAGCTCAATGAAAAGCTCCTTTACAGTGGCTTCTACCTGCCTTTACCAATTTTTTAGTGCCCTTGGGTGTGTTTGTAACACAAAGGAACGAGCAGCAGAGATGGTAGAGACATAGCAGCAGTGTCAGAAGCAGTAGCCATCGCATCAGAATGATGATTAAACAGCTGGCATGGATCCACAGAAGTAGAGGGGGGGTGGCCAGCTGCTCCACTGTGGCAGAGGAGGCAGAGCTGAGCAGTGACAGGCTTGGCTGTAAAAGCAGCAGAGTGGCTGCTAGTATTGTACTGACAGATGAAGATAGGTGGAGCCTGAAGACTGGCAGCCATGGCAGCATCAGTAAGAGAGCAAGTGGAGCTTATCCAGAACAGCAGCATCTGTGCTAGTGGCCATAGCAACAGAGGGAAACAGAAAAGCCCAACAGAGTGGTCAGGGCACGAATAAGAAAGATTATTGAACTAGAGTGGGGCGAGAGCTGAGGCTGAAGGACCAGATAGACGGAAAGAGCCATAGAAGAAAACATGCAGACCTGGTTTCTAGAGTCAACCAGAGAGATCTCAGGTCTTTAGGGCTAAAAGGTATCAGATAGTCCAGGGCCAGGAGCTACAATACTGGCCACTGTTAAGGGCTGAGGAATCTACAAACCTAGGCATGCCTGGCAGCTGTAATGTCAGTCTCTGCTAAGGAACCTCAACACCCTAGATTTATCCAAGATCTATAATTCTTGAAAGGCTAAGGGTCTAACAGCTGGAGTCCTGCAGAGGAAATGTAATGGCATAGGGCACCAGGAGCTTCTGCTTGTCCCTTTTACTGACACCCTCCTTGGGGGACAAGAGCTGTGGACAACCAGCACTTGAGGGGTTTCTTCTTGTCTTCCCAGGCATCTAGGCAGAGCCAGATGACCCCATGGACAGCTGATTGGTAACTTCATCATGCTGTAGCTGGGTCTGTCCCATGTGAAGAAACACATTGATCTTCTTCAGCCAGACGCTCCACTGTCCATCCACACTGCCCATCTCCTCTTCTATTGTGGCTCTGCTGCTAGTGATGGTGACGATCTTCAGTCTTCATTGGCTTCTAACTGGCTCATGCCACTGGCTACTTCGAATCTTTTGCTGTTATCATTCCCATCCCGCCCCTGCCTAACTTCATTGTGCAGCTGGACTAACTGGGATGACTAAAGAAACCTAAAAAGTCAAAAGGTCTTTCTGTGTTTTAACTTACTATTAAAAATATATATATCTCTATATCCATACTTCTCTGCTCTGGAAAAATGCCATATTAAACACACACAAAAAAATGCCAAAAATTTAAAAAGGCAAAAGCAACTACTGCATTTTCAGACTCTTAAGAAGCGAATTGCTAGAACATATACATAAAACCATGTTCCCCTTTTAACAAATCAAAAAATATCCCATTCAGTTCAGTAAGAATATAATAGTTTAATTTCAATAATTATGTCAATTACTCTCATTCTGCACACCATTAAAAACCTTTTAAAATGTGGTCATAAAAGTAAAATGTTTATTGGAAAAATACAAAAATAATATGAGGGAAAAATAACCCACAGAGAACCACAGTGGGTAGTTTTACATAGGAACTAGGCTGCCTGGGATCAAAGACTGCCTACCTAAATTATCAGCTGAGTGATTTACTCTGGGTAACTCACTGTTAAAATACAGATGAAAACAATATCTGCCATGTCAATTATTTTGTTGACTGGATAAAGTAAGTCTGTATTTCTCTCCTTCTTGGCCTTCAGGAAACGCAATCATTGTAATTTCCTTCTTGTGAATTTTTACATTTACACTGTCTTGTGCACATGTATTTACAAACCCGGTCACATTGTATTTAACGTGTTATGGCCTGCAGGTAACTTAACATTATCTGGTCAGCACTTTCCCAAGCCACTTGGCATGCTTTGAACACATGGTTTTGAGAGGCTGAAAAACCCTCTGTTCTAAGGATTTACTGCCATTTACTTACTATTGCTGGTTAATTAGGCAGTGGCAATTTTTTTGCTATTAGAAATAGCACTGCAGTGAACATCGTTGTATATAATTCTTTGTTTTCGTCCCTGATAATTTCCTTGGGATGCATTCCAAGAAGTATAATAATTAGGGCAAAGGATGAGAACATTTCTCAGAATCTTCCTCATGCGGGCAATATGCTATATCAGTGGCCTGATTCATATTCTCTTCAAGACTATGGAATGCTTTCCATTTCCTTGTACCTTGGCCAATTGCTGGATGATCCACAGGGGCCCAGTTAAAGACTTCTCTGTTCTTAGTCATCTGACCTTTCTTTCCCTCCAGACATCCCAGTAGCAACTCCTGACCTATATCTGGGTCCAAGATTGCATTTTCCAATTTATTTTTTTTTAATACTCTGTGTCACATACTTGTTGCCATATTTTTGTTTGGTAATATCTTAATAATCACATTTCACCACTGGGTACCAACTCTGGGTACCTGAGAATGCTACAGCTAAGTCTTTGTTCTTGATACTTGAAGAATGAGCAAATAAACTTGTTCTCTTGCATGGCACAAGGGGAAGAGCGAGGCAAGGATGAGTTGATGTGACCAGCTTCAGGGCTGCTGACCTCTGATGGACTGGGCTTCTCCACCTAACAAATATTTTTCTAGTCACCTTTTCCATTTGTTTTTCCCTTGTAGGGTTAATATAATAGCACATGTGTACTAGTGTAATGCTGTGCTTTACATGACTACAGTTCCCTGTGTGTATGTTTAAGGCCTGCAAGGATGTGTGCTCTTTGGAGAGGAGGGACCTTGCACTTGTCCTGTGAGCTGGGGGCTGTAGTGTTTGTGGCTTTGAGGCAGGTGTCCTGGGCAGAATGGAAAGCAGAGTCCTTCCTGCTGCCTGGGAGTGTGATGGCAATTAACATGCTTGTCTGGGAAACTGAGAAGCAGTTTTTTTTTTCTCCGTGTTATGCAGAGCTGATTAGGGCAATGCATGCTCAGAGTGGAAAGTGGATGGGGAGTGGGCTGGTCTGTAGGAAAGAGTTCTGCAGGCTCCTGTGCTGGGCCAGACAGCTGAGAACAGACTGGAATAGAAAACATATCATTCATGAGGGTGAGAAGCTCAGCCACAAGCGGCAGCTGAGAGGTGGAGAAAGAGAAAGAGAGCTGACAAACACAGGGTTACAGGAAGCACGATGGTTTAATTGCATTTGTTTATTTTCTCCTAGTTTGCTTGTTTGTCACTTCGTTCTGGTCTGAGGTTAAAATGTAGCATTTGCTTCTACAGTGCTGGGAATATGCCCCGTCTTGTGCATGCCAGGCTAGCGACTACCCCTAGTTACAGGTAATTTCATTGTTTGTCTCCGACGTTAGTTGAATGTCAGCAGTTTCATCAACGGGGATTAATTTCGTCACCTGTCCTTTGCTGAGTGGCAGGCTGTTCTTGCCAAGTGCACTGTCACCATTAGGTATAACGTTAACTTGGCTCCCTCTCACCCCTTTTTTCTTTTTTTAAGTTTTGGTTGCTTTGTTCAGCAAATCCTCTAGAAGTTGGGATGCTGTGCCAAACAGTCTCTTTGATTTGGGTTTAGGCTGCGCTTTGATTCGGTGGCTGCTTGGGATAATCGCCCCAGTTAGCACACAGTGCCTTGGTGCATCTGACGAGGAAGCCACGAGGCTACACACTCAATCAGCGCCCAGGCGCCTCCGAGCTGGGGTTTAGGACTCTGATTTCTCCCGCGGTCTTGAATTCGTGCTGTTGGCACATGAATCCTCCTTGATTCTTATCTTTGTCTGTAAATAGCATAGAGATTGAACATGGAAAAATGGAACAAATCATCCTTTCTTTGAAAGGGCAAATTAAACATTCCATAGAATAAGGGAAGACTTGTTAGCGGTGAAAAATGCAACTTTGCTAGCTCCAATGTGAAAAAAGCACGGAGGAAATTGGACTCAAGCTTAGGCTCCAAGAACAGTTTGAGCTTTTCTTTTTTTTCTTTTTTTTTTTTTTGAACCGCCCTCTTAGCCCTCCTGCCAAATACAAAATTCTAAGTTTTCCGAAGGTTTGAAAATATTCCCATTAATTTTCCGTGCGCAGCCCTGTATTTACCAGAGTTGAAATGGAAATACTGAAGCCTCGTGTAAAGGGCACTGTGGGATTCCCGTCTGGGCCCATCTCTCTTGGCACAACTCTAGGAAGCCCAGTTCCTACCAGTCACTGCTGGAGTTTTTCAGCTATAAACTCTTAAAAATCCAGGTAAATTTAGAATAAGCAGAGTTGTTTTTTTTTTTTTTTTTGACTTAAACAAATGGAGTGATTTCTTTGAAGTGTGTGTGTGTGGGGGGGTGGAGGGTGAATTATGGATGAAGCTCCAAAACTGTCAGAAAAGGCAGATGAGATGAGCCATTGTAGAATAATCTGGAATCATTAGCCTCCTCCTTACACGGGGCAGGTCAGTGTCGATTTGGTCAGAGTTCCTGAGCACAGGATTTCTAGTCGTCTGTGGAAGGAGTTCTGGAATTTCTTGTTAGAACCTCATGGCCTTGGGAATGGAGGCTATATTTGGAATTCTGGAGAGTGGAATGGGGAGTTTGGATTCATTTGTGTCCAACAGTTCAGTGAGCACCTACACAGATTCCTGACAAAGGATGGAAAGTGCGCTTGGACCATTAGCCAGCCAGTCCTTGCCTGGCAGATTCGGAAGAGCAGTGAGGCCTGGGACTTGACCATGTTTCCACAGTTGGCTAGTGGCCCTTTGCTGAGGACCAAGGCTGCAGCTTCAATTCCCATTCTGCTCACTTGGCTAAGCAGACAGGCCCCAGGTGAGGCCAGCTCCATCCCATTGGCCGAGGCTGGGTTTTTAAGTCTATTGTTTGCATGGTCCACACTTATTTTTTAATAGCAGGTATGTTCAATATCCCTCTCCCATCATCTGACTCCCAGGTAGGGCACACATTTTTTTTTAGCTTCCAAGTAGCCATACTTTCTGTCTTCTGGAATCTCAGGCTCTGCTTCCTCTCCCTCTCGAACTTTAGTCACGCGTGTCTGGGCCCGGCCCATTCCTCTGGGCCTTACTTTCTCTCTGTTTGCCTAAGATTGGGTACTGAGATTGATTCTTTCCAAAAATCACTATGATTATGTCAGAGGACAATTGGTGGAGTTGGCTCTCTCTTTCTACCTCTATGTGAGTCCTGGGAACAGAATTCCTCAGGATTGTTTTTCTTGAGTCCATGGAGGATCTCTTTGACACTCATTTGGGGGCGGGGTTGCCTACCACAGGAACCCCCAGATTCTAAGGAAGACAACACAAAATAGCTGTTACTCCTCAGTGTCTTAGCAATATTTACCAATTAAAAGGAAGAAGAAAATCTCACATGGCTTAGGTAATTCCTTGAAGATTCGGGAAATCATTATTCAAGTTTTTGGCAATAAAAATGCACACTCTATTATTTTATTTAGAGACTTTATGGAAGAAAAATGCTTTTTTAAATTTAATAGTTCTCCTAGTGTCTCAATTGTGTAATAAGCTTAGCTGGAACAGAGTGCTATTATTTATTAGACTGAGAGGCAGCACAGTTTAGTGGTTAAAAGGAGGGTGCCCCTGGCTTTACGGCTCGGCTGTGCAGCTTATTAACTGTAACTTATTACTCTGGTGGAAGAGCAAGTTATGTTTTTGTCTTCATAATTATCTGGGTAAGGAGGTCTACGAATAAGAGATTTTGACAAGCTACTGATTGTCAAGTATCAGAGGTTTTTTTTTTTTTTTTTCAGAATCCTTAGGGTTCCCAGATCAGCACCCCTTGTCTAGTAACATTGATTTCCCCTTTTAATGTGTGATCATTTTTATCATCCAATCCTGGTGTGGACATGTGATTGCTTAAAACTACCTGTCATGTATATAGATGCTATACTTCTGCAAAAGATGCCCATATTTCAACTGTAGGCTTCTACTTATTTCTATTACATTTTACCTGTCTGGTCCCAAGATCCAGCGGTGGTCAATGTTACTTTGTTTTATTACACTCCCAGAAAACAGAACAAAATACAGCAACTGGACTTACTTATCTCAACATGCCACCTGCATTTAGTCATGTGAACAGACGTTACTCATCTGCATACAGGAAGAGCTATAGAATTTAGAGGTAAACACTCCCAGTAAACCATGAAAATTCGACTTCTCATTTGTTCTCATTTGCTGTGAGCTCCTCCCTCTGGGTCAGAGAAACTGCATGAGAGAACGATTCCTGACATCCACTGGCAATGGTTGTGGTCTTTGAAAATGCAGTGATGCTTCAACAGGGAATCCCTGTCTGGATCTTCATCTGAATTCTGCAGTAAATGGAGAGGATTCCAGGAGAGGCTGCAGTGGCTGAGGCTGGCCCAGAACAAGCATCAGAATAGAGGGAGACACTTGAAGGTGATCAGAAGATGGGTAAGGAGTACCATTTTTCAAGTGTAACTCATAATTCCTTATTCAGTCAACAAATGCCTCCTGTCACAGCAGCCTGAAGACTTATCCACTGTCCCCTTGATACCCCTCACTAATTTTATTTACCTCCAGGTTCAGAGGCCTGAGAGCATAGCTGAAGGAATTATGAGACTGATCAGAGAAGAAATTGGGAAGTCTACAGATACATGGGTCTGAACTTCTAGTACTTTACAATTTCCTTAACATGGTGGTGCAAGGGCATAAAACATTAAGTCATCGTAAAAGATCTAAGATAACAGTGTGCAAATACATGTACAATTATTTACTTGGCAGGTATTTGTATATTACTCATGAAATGAGATAGATTACAGGAAAAAGGTTTTATTTAAATTTATTTGTGTGTGTGTGTGTGTGTGTGTGTGTGTGTGTGTGTGTGTGTGTGTATGAACCATGTATACAGGTGCTCACGTAGGCCAAAAGAGGGTGCCAGATCCCATGGAGCTGGAGATACACGAGGTTATGAGCTGGGGAATATAGGTGCTGGAACCAACTCCTTAGAAGAGCTCCAAGAACTCTTAACCACAGAAGATTAATAGAACAAAGGTATGGCAAACACTTGGTAAATATCTAGTGTCATGATAGAACTGTACTCACTTCAAGTCCAGTCTCCTTCCCTCTTTTGAGTTCTGAGAAAGCAAGATAAAGATGGAAGTCTAAGTTGGCAGTCATGTAGATGTTGAAGTGTGAATTTCAGATGTCCGCAGGTTGTGAATATGTGGAGTTTTGGTCTTGAATGGGATTTTAACATTGCAACCTTATATGGTGGAAAAGATTCCCCAGTAGCAACAATTTCACATCTGCATATACAGCTTTATTATAGCTGAAGGAAAACATAGAAAGAACAGGAGTCACCCTGGCCAGAGCTAACACTGTGAAGCAATAATATTGGAATGAGGATCTTACTTCAAATCACTTTCCAGCTTCAAAATGATCTTTATCTTCCAGAAGAGACAAATTTAGAATCTTAGGGACAAGGTCCCTTCATATTTACATTTGCTGTCAGAATATGTATTTTGCCTCAGTGGAACTTCTAAAAGACCACACATGGGGATTAAAAAAGAAAACAAAAACAAAAACAAAAAACAAAAACCCATTGATCAGAACATTTACTTTTTAAAATACAAAGTAATACAATGACAGATCCTGGGATGCTCTATTTTATTTCAAATGCACTTTAAACTCTCTCTGTCACTTCTCAGTCTCACTTTGGGGACCCAGAAGACTCAGCTCCTTGGGGATTCATCCTTCCTTGGCCCCTGTAGCTGTTGGGATATCTCATTTGCCTAGCAGTGGTACTTTTTGGCTGTCTGAGTTTACAGCTATTTTCTTAAAATATTCATAGCATTAGGGCAGCTGAACTTCCAGTGTATTAAATCACCAGGTGTCCCTGATTAATGAGACCAGCTCAGACACATCTCGCCAAGCCCAAGGTTGAAACAACCCGAATATCTGCATCCGAGCTGCACTTTTTATTTGCAGAAATACACTTTTCTCAGCATTTTGGGTAGATGTTAGATTATTTAGCTCTTAGGAAACTTCACTCAGGCATGTCTTTGTTGTCTACAATTTGAAAATAAAAAGCAGTTGAACTGAGAAATCCAAATACAAGCTTGTATGATACTGCTGTTTTTATTACGACTCTTAAGTTTTATATGGCAAAATGTGGAGCTTCGCCGGAGGGAACTTTTATGGGTTTTTACTATGTTTTAACTCACCTGCTTATTAACTCCACCTCTTAAAAATATTAATTTGTAAATTTGAAGGGAAAGAGGCAAAATTGTCTATTCATTTGAAAGTTGGCAAAACCATTTAAAAGGCACGCAATCATATGGAGAGTTTCATGTCTCCTGTCTCATTCATGGGAACTTGTCAAAGCCATTCTCATTTTAAAATGTTTTATTCACTTTTAAAACACTGAGCGGTAGTTTGCTTTCTTACGTTCAAAAGTGGAGTGTTAATTTAAGAGACAGAGCTGCAAGAATGTGAAAGCCTTTGTATTTTTCTTCCAACAAATCAATGGTTTAGGCAGATTTGAGGGAAATCTGCTTTCTTTAAAGGATATGGATGAGGCTAGGGTGAGATAAAGAGAATACTATGTCTTCACAGCAGCTGGAGGTTGGGCTGGACCTACAGTGAGTTGGGTCTTCTTTGAAAACAGCCAGAGAGTTTTATTTTAATAATTATTGAGAACACCTGAAGGTCTCTTGAAGCTCTTACTTCTTTACCTAGGTTAGCTTGCTAGATTTTTACATAAAACCTGTGAGGGGACACCACTTGGTCCCCTCTTTACAGGTGGATTGAGGAAAGATGAGAGAGATTAAGCTACTCACAGTGGTCATTCAGCTAGAAGGTCTAGAGGACAAACTGTGAACTTGCCTTCCTGCACTTGAAATCAGTATGGTTACTAGTTGTTTTTTGCCCTGGGCAATGGGCATAGCATTATCTGTGTCTTCTAAATGATCTACAGCAAAGATAAGTAAAGAGAAACAATTTTAAAAAACCACACGGGATCCCATCATGTAGCAATAACGATGGCAAAACTTTTGGAATATACAGTTCTGTGTTTGTCAATATATATGGACATGTATGCTCTCCCGCATACATTGCCAATCTCTCAGCTTTGGTGAAGAAAATATCCACTAGACAATCAATCAATAAGACCCTGATACTTCTCACTTCAGAGCATGGAGTTGCTCAGATCAGAAGCAGTTCATTAGCAAAGTGAAGTTTGCTTTCTCAAATGTTTCTATGTGTATTGTGTGGGTGTGTCTAGTCCCCACCACTCTCCTCCCCCTCCCCTTCCCCGATATTAGCTCCTCTTGTTTCTTTGCCTTCACATTTTAAGACCAGTGACATGTTTCCCCATCAGCTGCTACAATGCAAGCTCAAGCAGTGTTTGAGATAGTGTGACTGTCTTACTTTTGGCCACTGGGTGAGGATTTGGGTGATGAACTGCCAGATATCTCCACAGTGGAATCTGAGTGAGCCTGAGCCCTGTGTTGTGAGAAGCCACAGATACTTGGGATACTTATGAATTTTAGTAAAAACCAGTCTAGGTTGCCTGACACTTCTTTATTTCTTCCAAATATAAACCCACCCAGTTCATTGCCTCCTTCTATGTGTAGCATTTTTTAATTATGCTTTCAGCAACTATTTCTCAGTATCACAGCATTTTCTTTCTGTTAGTCATATCTCATTGCATGGTCTTTATGAGCCCTACTTTATTTAACTAATTGCTGCGCCGAGGCACATTTAGGGCTGTTTCCATCTGGACAACACAACAAACAAGTCTATGGTAATTATTATTATAGTCACATCTTTTGGTACAACAATGATTTTTTTTTTAAATTTCCCTCATTATTCTTTTCACCTGAGACTTCAAAAAAAAGATTTATTGTTTTAAATTTATATTTAATACGTGTGTGTGTGTGTGTGTGTGTGTGTGTGTGTGTGTGTGTTTGTATGTGTCTGCCTGAGTTTATATGTACCATGAGTATGCAGGTTGGACATGGAGGCCAAAGTTACAGGTGGTTGTGAGCTGACTGACATGGGTGCTGGGAACCGAACCTGAGTTATCTGGAAGAGCAGCAGTTTGTCTCTTAGCCACGTTTCCAGTCCCAGTGATGATTTTTTTTTTTAAGCTACACTCCTGCAAGCAGAGTGACTGGAATGGAAGTAGTGGTCATTTCATGGCACTAGAGAGTTTCTTCTGATTGTTTCCTTAGAAATATCAGTGTAGTCACCAACCACCTGATGTGTCCTGCAGGACATTTTAATGTTTATTACAGGAGAATCACTTTTTCATATTTGAGTTGGATAACTGTATTTACTACTTGACAATTGCAAGTTCATGTGAAAAGACTTCCTCCTCAACTCAGCTTTTCATCTTTAATAATTGTAGCACTTCTGCCTATATGTGGACTCTGTCCGCTTATATGTAGGCTATGAAAGGTGACATATTACTATAAACATAATATGTTCTGTCATTTCCTTCATTTCTAAGATTACATATAAATATATTACTTTATATAACTCATATAATGTACTTTAAGTCTGAACATTTTGATTCTTCAAATATAAATTTGGGTACAAATGTCTAAGTTGTCGCACATCAAATATTCCCTAAACTTCCCTTAAACAGTAAAAATAAAGACTTTGATCACTGTAGACCTGAACTAAAGTAAAACATTATAGAATGCATTTAGTTGACCATTAACGGGTCCTCTCACACTGTGAAAAACCATTTGTGAAACTGTCCTTGGTCCCGGAACAAGATGTGTCATAAATGCCGAGTAAAACGTTCTACTTTTTTTGTATAAAATGCTATTGAAATAATTTATGCCTATAGTCCAAATGGATAATGTGAAAACCTACCCAGTATTTATATAAGAACTTTTGATGAATATTGACTGTATCTTGCATCTTTGTTACACATCATTTCTGACAGTAATTTAAATGGAAAACAAATAAAACCTAGGTTCTTCTTTCCCGTATCACCATTTTTGCCTGACGCCTGAGCCAATTTTTCCTAAAGTATTCTCTCCATTCTAATCTGCCTGGTGGCCCCTAATTCTTGTTATCATTCATGCTTGTAGTGCACTTCTGTCCTTTCTGGAAAAGTATTGTGAACTACAGGCGTATGCTATTCCTTAGCACTTGTATGTCATTCTTAATACACACAGGATGATTTGCATTCATTTGTAATCATTGTTATTCACAAAATACCTGTAAGAGGGTTATTATAATAACCACCATTTTGCCCATGAGGAAACTGAGACCCAGAAAGGTTAAGTGACTTACCCAAAGGCATATAGTGAGCTGATGGCAGAGGCAGCAGGACTGCGAGCATGAATCCTTAGAGGGAACCTATTGTTCAGCACACCCAGCAACAGGGGCATCCCGGCTGTATTCCCTTCCTCCACACAACCCATTAGATTACCCCTTTACGGCACAAACAACTCTTTAAGAACTTGTGACATGCTTATAATGCAAGGTTAGAATAATAATTTATTTTATTGTGTTTTCCCCTCTTTTTAAGAAATGTACTGTTCCACACACTTGGAAATGGAAAACAGAGAAGTCATTCAGGCTTTTCCATGGACCAACTGAATGGGATCATTGAAGAATCCAAATGTGGGTCTTGTCTCTTCCCTTAGGGACTGGGCAGTGGTGACGGAAGTCCATACACTTTCTCAACTCTTGTGCCTTTCATTGGTGGGTGATGAAGAAGAGATACGAGCAGTTAGAAGGAAGTGCTCTGGCGTAAAAGGGCTTTTCTTTGATTTGTTTCTTTTTTTCTTTTTTCTTTTTTTGGGGGGGGGCGTTCCCAGACATGGTTTCTGTGTATTGCTTAGGAGCCTGTTCTGGAACTAGCTCTGTAGACCAGGCTGGCTTCGAACTCACAGAGATCTGCCTGCCTCTGCTTCCTGAGTACTGGGATTAAAGGCGTGTGCCACCAATGCCCGGCCTCTTTTTCTGTTTTTATGAGTGTGTGGTTTACATGTATGTTTATCCACATTTTCAAATGCTTGTGTGTGTGTGTGTGTGTGTGTGTGTGTGTGTGTGTGTGTGCGCGCGCGTGCGCGCGCGCGTGCGCACATGCCTGGAATGGCCTGAGGGTGATGTCACTAATCCTCCTAGATGACTCTTCCATGTTATTCATGAGGCAGGATCTCTCAGTCAAACCCAGAACTCTCTGATATGGCTACTCTTGTTTCTATGACTGTCAATTCTGAGGATAATGCTATTCCTTGTAGATACATAGTCAAGCATGGAAGAGGCATGTTTTGGGTCATTTTGGAAATTACATCCTAATACAAAGCCAAAATTTATTGAATGATTTTTTAAGACAACACAAGTCAGTAGCTCAATCAGCAGTTTTTTATAATCAAACGTTCTAACACGAAACAACCCAAAGACATAGTAATGCGATGTACTTGTTGAGGAATGATAGTAGAAAAATATTCAAGGTCTGTGTTTTCCATAATTAAATCATTATATTTCTACAAGAGCAGACAGCTCTGTCTGTACAGTAAAACACTTCAATTCATAGCATACAATCATCTGGCCGCTGAGCCCAGGTGTTTGAGGCAGCCGTTGTGGGTACTGGGTGGAGTGCTGGCATGCCTCGTGCAAAGTGTGCACACTGTGTTCTGCACCAAGGTTTCAGTGCAGCTGCACACTGCCAGAAACACCTCAGATTCAGTTTGCATTTGGGTTTGAGTTAAGTTTAGGTTTCTACATGTTCAGAAACTCTTTACTGTTGTCAGAATGTTTGTGACTCAGTTACCGTCTATGAGGTTGTGACCTACATCTTCAGAACCTGGGGTTTAAGAGTGTGTGGGGACATTGATTCCAATTTACCCTTCAAGTTTATTTGACTCTCCAAATTTTCCTTAAGCCATTCCAAGTAGTAACAATATGACAAAGCAGTGTTAGAAGAATTGTCAGAGGAAAGGACTTTTTTAGCTACAAGTGATGAGCAAACATGCAGTGGTCTTTTATGACCTAGACAGTACTGTTTTTAGCATAAGCTTTGAGGAGTAGTTAGGGGTTTTCGTATTTGGGCATGTTCCTGGAAAATAATACCATTTTCATATAAAATAATGGGCTAGAACTTGGACACTACTCTTGTGTGTTCTAGCTCTCCCCTCGTTTCTGGGGTGAAGGCATTTTGCATTTGCACTGGTGACTTCCTTGAGGTAGTTGCTCCACTCCTCCTGTTTAAAAGAGACCTTTTGACTTCTCTTTCTAGTCAAATAGAGGTGACATTAAGATTTTTGTAGGGATCTGTGGAAAGAACATGAAGGATGGGAACAAAGTTGGCGTTCAGTTTAATTTAAAGCCCTAATTTAGAACATATACCACATTCTTTTAGCCTCCAAATGGTTTTTCAGTAACTTTGGCCCAAGAAGTTATCAATTATTACTCACCCTCAGGAAACAAGTCGCATGTTCAGAGGTAATCAGATTAACAGGGAACTCAATCCCACTCACCTTACGAATAAGCTTTCTTCTCAGACGTTCAAGAATAACAGCCTAAGCACTGATCTAATTTGGTGGGTCTGTAGAGAGTCCTAAGCCGCATTCCCATTTGGGGTTACTGATACCTTTGTTTTCTTTTCTTTTTATTTCAAGGTGCTCCCCTACCCCTCCTTAGTAGGATAAGCCAGAGAGAAGATTTACCCTAGCTCAGACAACTGTAAGGGAAAGTTGATCAAATAAACATGAAGTCCTTGGTTTACCCTATTGAATCTTTTCTGTGACAGGTTACTCATTCCTTTTCTGTGGTATCACCGGGGCTCCTTCTGCCCTCCCTTTTAAAAGCAAATCCTTTGAACTATTTGTTGTCTCCTTTCCCTGGCTATTTTGTGATCTTGCGCCCAATGCACTCCAAAGAAAAGACACCGAGAGCCTTGCTAGTGAACTTCCCTTCGTCAGTTAAGATGGGGTTGACAAGGAACAGGAAGATCAGTGGATCATCCGGGCCTGTTGCCCCTGCTCATTTCTTCTTCTTTCTCTGCTTCCAGCTGCTGGGCGTGGCCTGTCCCCACTAAGCATGGTCCTCCTTGGGCTTCCTGAGGAGCCCCAGGAGGAACTAGAGAGGGAAGTCTTTGCTGACTGACACTAGGTTTCCTCTCTTTTCAGTCCAATGGGTTGAACTTTGCATGTGCTTGGAGATTTGATTTAGAAACAGCGAAGGTCCCGGCTGGTGATGTCAAGTGATCCCTGATGGTGGGGTTTCTTCTCGCTGAAGGGTTTTACCATCTATCCTGTCCTGAGCACAGGTCTGGCTCTCCGAAGGCACTTTCTGACAGTCAAAAGAATAAACAGCTGGAGAAGAGCAATCAGCTCTTCAGATTCCTTTAATTCAAACTGTTGAGCTTGGGGAGAACATGATTGTCCAAAGAGTTTGGAAGTCCCAGGCCTGCTAAACCCCCAGAGTTGTGCTTTTAAAACCAGGTATCTGTTGGCAGCATTGGTGTTATTTGGATATATATATATATATATATATATATATATATATATATATATATATCATTAGTGTTATTTGAGCATAAAAAAATTTCAGGTTAGTCCGGGTGGTAATATCACATGCCTTTAATCCCAGCACTCTGGAGGCAGTGGCAAGTGGATCTCTGAGTTCCCGGCCAGCCTGGTCTACAGAGCGAGTACCAGCCAGATCTACACAGAGAAACCTTGTCTCGAAAAACTAAAACTAAATAAATATAAAAAATGTCAGTTTAAAATTCACTAAGTTTTCATATAAAATTTCCCCTTCTCCCTCATCCCTAAACTTCCTCCCTCTGGCCTCTGGCTGAGGGGGGGGGAGTGCAGACTGTATCAATATTAAATAAAATCAGAGAGCGCAACCTTGAAATAGAAAAAAACAACCCAACATTGCTTCTCTTAGGATACTGTTCTGGCTTACAACAGTTTCAAGGGGTACTTTGATTGATAATGCGTGTCTACTTTCAGGAGAGACATCACTTCTGTCATTTTCTCCTCTTGTCCCAGACTGACAGGCTCTGGACTGAAAAAGAAAACAATTCAAGTCGGAAGAAAGAAGATGTCTGGGAGAGCACGCTTCTCCAGGCTGGGCTTCTCCGCTTCTCTCCTCTCCAGGGCCGGGCTGGGTGGGGCTGGGCTGCCACCCCCTCCCACCGTTACCCTCGCACCCCCGGGCAAACGCGACCCTCCACCCGGGGCCTTGGGGTCTCCATGACTCCCGCCAGCATTCCCTATTCATTCTGTGCACCTCGGGAGCCAAGCTCGGTTTCCCCCCAGGGATCACCCTTGGACCTTGCTATTGTCCCTGACGCCTGACTTTCAGCTATGCTAAGTTCCAGCAAGGTGATCTGGAAGAAACGCTGCTGGCTCCCAGGCCGCGATTCGCCTTTTCTGCGGGGACCTCGGGACGCAGGCGTCGGCGCTTTGTGCTGGACGCGCTGACCCGGTCGCCTGCGCCCCGCCGGGACAATTGTTCCCTCATTAGGGCGGCCTGGAGCTGCGGAAAGGCTGGCGGCCCTTTCCCACAATCACTGACAATGTGCGGCAGCAGACGTGTCGCAGAGGCGGGTGACGAGAAATGGAGAGGATGTGCTTGGGATGGGGCTCCCAGGATGTTTCATTCCCACGCTGGAGAGGGGACTCAAAGTCCTCACAGCCACGAGTTGACATGGGACTCCTTGGAAATAGATCAAGGGAAGAACCCACAAAGCCCCACAGACAACTCCACGATGAGTTCCAGAGAATCAGAGACAGCGGGCGAGCCCGCAGGTGCCGTTGTACCAACTGTCCGGTGCAAAGAGGCTGAACTCTGCCCTGTGCGAGCTGGGAGGTGGCCGCGGGGGCCACCGGCTAGAAAGTGCGGGCAGCTGCGAGCCAGTCCCAGGCGACACTCTTGTAAATGATCCTTTAAAAGGAGGCGTTCCAGGGAGTGCAGCTGTCCGTTCCCAGCCTGCTTCTGCAGCCAGCTTTCTGTCTCCTGCCCTGTCCTACTGGGGCCCTACTGTGGCCCTAGTGTGCTCCTCCTGCCTGTGCTTCCCGGTGGAACTGTCTTATCTAGGTGAAGGAGTGCCAAAGTCACACTCTTCCACGTGCTTGCTTTTCCTCCTCTAGGTCAGGGCAGTGAGGACATTGGGCCAGACAGCCTTTCTGTTTCACCCCCACCTACCCAGGCCAATTCCATTGAAAGGGCCTTGTCTAAAACTCAAAGAGCACAGCTTCAGAGAGACTGAGCTCAGGCTCAAGGGGAAAGGACAAAAGCAACTATCTGTCCCTGCTCTTAGATGTATACAAAAGGCTGTTGGCACATTCTTAGTCTGTGAAACCTCTTTTTGAGTTGTAACGCAATACCCACCCACAGTGCTTGCATGGAAAGTGAATTTTGTGCAGGGGTGAAGTGGGGATAGTATTTTATAAACATCAGCAACTCCTCTTATGTGAGAATGTGTATAACACTTTTCTTTTGCATTAACATTAAAAAAAAGTAGCTTTCTGTTTGGAGAAGCAATGGCATTTAGCAGCCAATGATTTGAAATTAGGCATCCCAATGAAACTCATTCAAGAACATATAAACACACACTTCACCTTAAAAACCTCCTCCCAGAACAATGCTGATTTGCTTCTTTAATAAACTATAAAACTTGAATGGGGGGTGGGGAGGGAGACCCTTTCTATCCCAAGATGTTGTTTGTATGGAATACTAAAAGATATTAATTGTCTATATTTTGATTACTTTCAAATTTTCTAAGTACTTAAAATTGCTATTACGGAAGAATGATGTACAATTTTGGGCTCACAAAATAATGCAAATTGTACCTGGAATGGCACATTGTCCTGGTTCTGATTTTGTCTGGGCTACAATCAGGGGCTTTCATTCATCTGCCCACGTTAGAAACAAGAGCTGAGGTTGTCAGTTGTCAGGATTTAGTTCAGGTATGGACTTTTTACACACGTCTTGTTCTTAATTAGATGGCTTCCTATTGGCTGCTTATCTTAAAATCAAAAGTGTGAAATACCTCTCTTTCAGAAATATGGTTGTCTCAATTCAATGTATGACATTTTGAACATCAGGATGTGTTGTGATGACTGGGTTTTGGTGATTCGGGAAGAGTTCTAATTTTCACTTTTCTTGGAGCCCGTTAAAGTCCTGAGCTAGTAAATCTGCACTTGATCTAGGCCCAAACAGATTTTGATTGTAAATAAAAAGTCCTCTTTCATGACGACGTTCACCGTGCGGCTGGAGCAGTGTAATTTTTATACAGGTCTCAGCAATCAATAAAAAAGCCACGGGAGGAATGATTTATCTTGTTGGTTACAGAGACTGTCACCGAGAGAAATTGTAAAAGATCAATTTACACAACCTGGTGTGGGAATGTTATTGATATAACATGGTTGATCGGGTTCTGGTCGGCTGTGAGCAGGCGTTGAGAAGGGAGCACCAGGCAGCTATAGGCCGGCCAGGCCAAGGTCTTAATAGACGCTGTGCTTCATAAAGTGGACACAGCCAATGACCACAGAGGTGGCAGGCAGGCTGGCACCCGCATTGGCTGCGCTCTGATTACTTTCTTAAGTGGTTGGTGTCAAGCGTCCTCCTTTTTTTTTTTTTTTAAACACCCTCCTTCCCCCACTGTGAGAACCTTTCAGTTGGAGGCTCCTTGCCTTAATTACAAAGAGTTCCTTTAACCATAGGTCGCACAACTTGGCTTTCTCCACAGGAAATAAGGAAAGGAGTCTTCCTGGAAAAAAAAAGCCAAACTTCCACCCTCTCAAATTAGTTAAATGAAGCTTATCGACAGTTGGGAGTTGAGCCTTTTGACAGTTGGCTAATTGCAGTTGGTACATTAACTATGTTTAACCAGTGCTGTTTGGGATTTCAGTGAATAAAACAATAAATAAAGCTTAGGTGATTCCAATGAAATCTTAGAGGAAATGCTATCATACAAGGTGGAGGTTTCCTACAACATTTTAGTTGAACATTATGATAAATGGTAAGATTTTTAAAACCATATCAAAGCAATCTTTAGAATGAGAGAGGCATCCCTTTCTCTTGTGCATTTCCCGTGCTGTGGTTCTCCCTTTAAAATGTTCTCCTCTGTATTTGGAGCTGTAGGGAGTACGTGGAGTCGCCTGTGCATACCATTCTCAAACACAGAAGTTTTCCAAATGAAGACAGACCTTTAGTTGAATTGGTTTATTTTCTGATTTATAATTCCTTAATGTGATTACAGAAGACAGAAGGGCATCTACAGTGAAATTACAACAATAGCAACAAACCCCCACCACTCTGGTAGCTTCCTTATCAAAAGATTCCCATACTACGGCAAAATTAGGAAGCAAATCTGCAGTTCGGACAGACACACAGGCCTTTATATTTAAATGATTATCTACAGGACCACAGAGCTTCAGAATGGAGCTGTAATGTGGCCTAGGATACAGGACTAATGAAGCTTTGAAAGATGAGGAACGTCCAGCTTACACTCATACCTGTAACTGTAGAAAGAAACTCTTGTGCTGTTTTGCTTTCTAGAAAATTCCATGTTTTCTTGTATGTATGTATCTATGTACTGTTCTACATTTGAAGCTTACATTTTACCCCCCCCCCACAGGCACACACACACACACACACACACACACACACACACACACACACTTCACGTGGAAAATGGGTGACCCTTAGGCATTTCTGAGCACCTGTTTTTGGCCAGGTAAGAATCAATTATATCTGTGCATCAAAGTTAGATAAAATTTTAATTGTAAGTGTCCAGTGTTTATTTGCTTTTGTTTACAGAGGGTGAGTAAACATGATAAGGCTTTTATATTTTGGTATATTAAAATTCCTTAATAGCTCTCACTGCATTTATATTAGCTTCAACTGGTCTTCAAATCTCTCACGGCATCCATTATAAACTGGGACTAAAGAAAACAAGTGATCTCCAAATGTGCTTTGCTTTCACTTCCGCCCAAGCACTCTGCATGCACACAGCTCTTCTTGTATCAGAGATGCCTCAAATCTGGCAGTAGACAGCTCAGTTCTTCCTGTAATATCTTCATGTCAGCACTCCCAGTGCGGAGCTGGTGAGTATGTCTCAGCACTTGTAGAGCATGATCCCTCCAGATGAGCAAAATCGTTTCTCAGTTTCCTCACATCTGGATAAGACATGCCTGCTCACATCATGTCTTCAGCCCCTGTCTCTCCTCTTTCAAATGCAGCTCCTACTCCTGCCAATATCCTGATGGCTGTGGGCCCCCATGATGCTCTAGTACTGCCTGTTCTCTGTTCCGTGCTTCCACCCTCGGCCTCCCACCTGCACCCTCCTAACCAGATCAGCCCCTCCCTAGCATCCTACAGATCCCAGTTAAATGCAATTTCCTGCTTTTGATAAGTAGACTCTATCCAGCCAGAACAAAACAGAACACTCTGATACAATTGTCTCATGGCCAAGGGCATGGGTAACTCCCACCCTTCAAGTCTCCCTTCCTTCTAGCTAAGCAGGAAATGCAATTTTTGATTTTCATTCCTGTAGTTTTCTTCAGACTCTCTGGAATCTTAGGGACAGTGTCTGCACATGCAAATCAGCCTCCAACTGAAGCCAAGACCCCTAGCATGAGGCCATTTTGGACAATTCCACCACCCACTCTGTTACTCTGAACATCTGTGGACATCGTTGGTCTTGAAAAAAAATGGTCAATAATCAGAAATGCCCTCGTTCAAACATTTATGACTTTATTTTCATATGGGACATGACCTTTACTAGAGTGTGCCTTATCTCTAGAGTGCCCAATTATCTAGAAGCATGGCCTATCTCTTGCCAAATGATTTCTGCAGGAGCTGTCCTGCCGCATCCCATCCCAGAACGATTTAGGCTCTTATTTGATAATAATTAACACCATAGGTTTGCCTCTGCTTTTCTCAATGTAGTTGAAGTTGATACTCCTGAGTAAAGTCTCTGGTAATTTTATAGAACAATAGGGTAGATGGAGGGAGCTGAAGACATTGATATGTTTCCTTTATACTGGGATGGCCTTGTCACCCTGGAAGGAGTAAGGGAAGAACATGAGACACACTTTCCTCTGAAGGAGCTTGGAATTTGGTTGGTGAGAAACTGTGTTAATTACTGAAGAATAATAGGAAACTGGACTGAACTGGTGAGGTATTTTGCAGGGAAGTATGCCATCATTAAAGGCTGCAAATATGTGTGTGAGGGAATCAACAGATTATTTTCTTTGGTTTAAAGAAAAGAAGAATAGAGAGTAGCCGTGGCAAAGAGGGTGCAGAAGATGCTGTGGAGGTAGGAAAAGACTAACATAGTCATGAGTCCATATTATTAGACTGGTTCGTAAAGAAAAGCTGGTTAGAAAAAACAGAGCATTGGCTTGTGAACTGTATTGATAGATGTACAAGCTGTTTAATAAATGTTCTGTGGTTGAGTAAATAGGCTTGAATTTGAGGCAATAGAATGCAAGCCCACAAGCACTCTAGGCAGCAGCTTAACATAATGCACACAATTGTACTGCGACATAACTTAAAACAAACAAACAAACAAACAACAACAAAACAGGCTTGTAGTCTGCTCAGGTGTGTGGCAGGGCAGGGACAAGGAGATATAGAAGGCAATGGTTTATGACTCCAGGTGACAGATAAAGGGAGCCTGGATTAGAATGCCAATGAAAATGAGAAAGTGAACTTTTTTCTTTCTTTCTTTCTTTCTTTCTTTCTTTCTTTCTTTCTTTTTTTCTTTCTTTTTTTTTTTTTAGAAATTTCAGAAATAGATACTGGCAGTCAGCGGGCAGTATGTACAGGTTTGACGTTAGAGGTATGTGACTTCTGGGGATGAGCGATGAGTTGAAAGAGGTCCCAGCCAGGAGACTAGTATCACAGTGGTGTTATTGCAGAAGCAGACTTCCTGAATTGATTACAGGATATGTGCATGCTTTGAAGGGGCAGCTACAGAGGGCAGTGTAGACATTTCAAGTGAAAATATCCAACAAGAAATTAGACATTTTAGGGGCCTTGGTTCAAACCTGTAATCTCAGCTACTCCAGAGGTCAAGTCAGGGAATTCACAAGGTCAAGATCTGTCTGCCCTCAGGAGGGAGTTTGAAACCAGCCTGGATGACTCCGTCTTGAAATAAAACAGGGACAAGACAACAGGTTAAGGATATAGATCAGTGGCAGAATACAGTCCTAGCACACACAAGGCCTTAGGTCCAATCTCTAGTGTAGCAAAGCAAAACATCAAAAGCATTAGGCGGTGAAGCACTAGACTTTGGTTGAAAAAGAAGCTTATAGAGCCATGGCAATGTCATATCAGTTGTTCAACCCAGGTAGCCCTGCATGGAAGCCATATTCACAAGCATTTAATCAGGGTTTGCAAAAGAATGTGATGTGTTTAGTCACATTACTTATTCTTTTTAGTTACAAAAGTAGAATATGCAGATCAAAGAAGTGTAGAAATAGCACACAATATAATGTATGCAATTTAAAACGAGTGAAAGGAGTTTTTAGACTAAATTGAGCTGTCTCATGTTTTTTAGAGTAAGGAACTCATCTCATTCTAGCAATTTTTTGATGAAACTTAAAGATGTATGGATTGCACAAAATGAAAATTGCCACAGCTTTTCTTACTAAACAGTGCTGTGTATCGAAGGCGCTCCACAATGACTCATGTTTTATAACCTGGACAGAGGGGAAAAAAATCTCAGGAAAAAGGAGCTGCTGAGTGAATGACAGATATAATATAAGTAGGTCAGTGATTATGCTGCCAGTTTCAGGCATGTAGCCATGAACCATGGTGTTGGTCAAGTGCTGGTTTGCCTGGGAAACCTGTGATGGTTTCTCAAACTATACTTTGGATTTGATGTTTGTCCAAACAAATTTGCACCAGAAAATATAGAAATTATTTATTTGACATTGTCATGACAACCAATTGTTGACAATAGTGCTAGATTATGAAAATACTATCTCACGCAAAGAATGATTTAATCTCAATTCAAAGTTATCCCTTAAGATAGAAAAAAATGATAATGATTGAATACATTGAGAAAAAAACACAAGGATTAAACTATTAAAAAACAAAATGCCTAGATTTGTTTGTACTATTTCATTCTCTCCTGTTTTGATATGGTCTTGGGTGACAGAATGCCTACTTATTTATGAATTAAAGTTGAAGTTGTACTAGATATACCCTACTATATATACACAGGTGCAGGGATGAAGAATACAAAGAGAGAAAAATATATTTGTGATAGAATATTAGGTATACTATTAGGACTCATTAGAATTTCTAAGACACAATAGATTAGCACATTCAGTCTTATGAGATTTGTGGGATCTCCTCCCATATTACTAAACCTCAACCTTATTATGTTAAGTTTGAGAAATCTAGATCACCCAGATATATTAAAAATAACATGAAATACCAAAGAATATCAATGTCTTCAAAGAGAAAGAACACTGATACATAGGTTCCCTAGTATAAATTACTTGTACCTAATAAGAGTTATTAGCAAATAATAGAGAAGATATTGTGCCAATGTAAGAGTTAGTTGTTAGAAACCAGTCATTGTGAGCATATAGTAACATTTGCTTTTGTAGTCAATAATAATTGCAAAACCCATTGACACTGCTGAACCCAGATGAGGCAATAAAACAGTAAACAGAACAAAAGAAAAGGGACAGGGAGATGGTTCAGCTGGTACCAGTAAAGATACTTGATGCCAAGCTTATTTAATCCAATATAGTGTCTTAAAGGCTCATTGATGATGTAAATGTGACAGAATTTTCTTTTGTCAAGATGTATAATATTCCACATATATTACATATATGTGTGGTTAAAACATTTAGGTTCCTTTCATCGTTGGCTGTTGTGAATGATATTGCCATGAGTGTGGGTAGCCAAATACATACAAAGATCATGCTTTTGACCATTGTGGGCATACACCTAGAAGTGAGTCTGTTGGAAATTAGGTTTTGAGAACCGCCATACTGCTGTCCTGAGTTTGGGTGATTTTTATATGCATATCCGCAGAATATAGGGCTCTAATTATCCCATAACCTCATAGCATTGTTTTTGCTTTGCTTTTCTGGAAGCAGTCTTAGTTGGTAAGGGTATTGGTCCTTTCTTTATTTATGTAATTATTTTCTAGCCTAAGATCTCACACATGCTCTATACCTGCTCGACAACTGACCTACATCCCCAGTCCACGGTATTGCCCCATGAGGATCCTCTTTTCTCTGTGTTGAAAGATACACACAGGTAAGTCTCAGCTCATACAGATAAAATGTAAATATATGTTGAGCAAGCAAAAGACCCTGAGAAGCCATGATTCCTTTTTTGCAAGAGAGAGGATTGTAACCACGCCATCCTTTTAATAATCATCTGCAGTGCATGGAATAAAAAGCCTGAAGACAGGACTCCTGACTGTGTTGAAGGCACTAATGCACCTGCTTCTCAAGGCCTTGCTGAATTTCAGACTTCTCTGGGTGGGCTTTATTTTCCTCCAGGGAAACACTATTTATAATGATAGATAGTTGCATTCCCTGTTACCCCATGAAACCTCCTGTTCACAGATGCTGGGGTTGCACATGCTCTCCTCCTTTTCTAATTTTCTTCCCTCTTTTCAAATCCCTTGCCTTCATATTTGGTAGACAGACAGAAAGCTTGCTTCTTGGAGTTGGGGAGATAGCTCAGTAATTAAGAGCACTCCCATTCTTCCAGAGAACCCAAGTTTAGTTCCTAGCATTCACATTGCACTTCTTTTTTGTTTTTGTCTTTTGAGACAGGGTTTCTCTGTGTAGCTTTGGAGCCTATCCTGGCACTAGCTCTGGAGAGCAGGCTGGTCTTGAACTCACAGAGATCCGCCTGCCTCTGCCTCCTGAGTGCTGGGATTAAAGGTGTGTGCCACCAACACCCAGCACACATTGCACTTCTTACAACAGCCTATAACCCAAGTTCCATGGTATTTGATGCCCTCTTCTGGCCTATGAAGGTACCTTCTCATAGGTGGCATGTATACACACACACACACACACACACACACACACAGACACACAAACACAAACACCACAAATAAAAATAAATCTAAAAGAGAAGTCACTTCTGATACTTGTGTGCATGTGGACATTTCTAAATCCCACTCAGTCACATGACTTCCCAATGAGTCAGACTGCTCAGGCCACTGTCAGCTCCCATGTGTCTCACCACATCAAGATACCGACCTCTCTTCCATATTTGCATGCATATCTTCATCCAGAGGATCCAGACTCTGTGATGGTGCATTGCAACGGCTATGTGAGGAATGAACAAAGGCTACTCGGAAGAGGACATGTTATCTTACTCTTTGATGTTATCGGAGGGAATGAGTTCGGGTCTCTGTGCTTGTGAGACAAACCCTTTCTTGATGGAACCATTTCCTTCGCCCTGAATTCTGGGGAGTTTTAATTTTTCTTGGTAGGTCAGCGGTTATTGGGTGAGACTTTAAGAAGCGCCATTTGCTTCTGACGTTTGAGACGGGACAAGGTTTTCAAAATGGATACTTTTAACCATCTGTTGTACACCAAGGGTGAATTAGGCTCCTCGAAAGCATGACAAAAGATCCTCTCTAATCCTTCGCCTTCTGAAACTCATGGGGCATACAATGATGCCCAAAGGCAAGGGAAGCTAGCAAGGTATGCTAGCATGGCACCCTGTGCTTTTGAAGACAGCATTCATTTTTTGTTTGTTTATCCAAGTGAAATTTGAAGTTATTTAAAAAAGTCTAGCATTTATAGCACAGGCCTCTCCAGTGAAGTCAATGAGAAAATAGGATATTTGTGGTTATTTTTCCTCTTTTTTATTTAAAGATTTTAATTTATTTTACATACCAACCACAGTTGTCCCTCTCTCCCCATTCCTCCTGGTTATCCTCAACCTTCCCCCAGAATCCTCATCCACTCCTCAGAAAGGCCTTGCATGGGGAGTCGACAAAGCCTGGCATATCAAGCTGAGGCAGGACCAAGCCCCTCCTCCTTGCATCAAGGCTGAGCAAGGCATCCCACCATAAGGGGATAGGTTCCAAAAAGCCAGCTCATGCACCAGGGATAGATCCTGGTCCCACTGCCTGGGGCCCCACAAACAGACCAAGCCTCACAGCTGTCACCCACATTCAGAGGGCCTAGTTTGGTACCATGCAGGCTCCCCAGAGAAGACAGCATTTATAAAACCCTTCCTACTCAAGCTACGTAATTGGAGTGCATATCCTAGGTAACTATAACAGGAGAGATTTTCCCCTTACTTTAAACTTGCGTTAGGAGGTTGTGTTTCCTAATGTTTTCAATGTTTTTTCATAAAGGTATTATAAAATGTGAATATTTTGTCTTTCTTGCCTAGCTCTTTTCATTCTAAAGGGACACAGAGGGCAGCAGTCCCAGAAGTGTGATTTGATTGCAGAAGGGAAAGAGCCAATAGAACCAGTTATTTGACAACTTCGTTAAAAAAAGCACTTTAGAAGAAAAGAAAATTCAAATAGCATCTTCTACTTTGAATGGTATTTCCCTGCATTCTCCATGAAACTCCAGAAGCATGGCACAAAATGGAGCTGATACTCTCCGGCTCCCACCTGAAAATTAATGTCTCACATTAACAGGGCATTCTGATTATCTGCTCCTTTGTTTTAACATCACAAACATTTAAACTTTTCAAAGGGAGGGACGGAGATATATTAGAGGTGGGAAATGGGAAGTGGAATTGGGGGCAGGATCGGCAGAACAAAGAACTCTCATTGCTCTTAATGTTTAAAATCTCAGCAGTTGTCTGGTGTATTATGAAAAACTACCAAGCTACAGATTTATCTTTTGCCATTTTCCCCAAAGGAGGCTGACCCAAATCCAACCACAGAAGTGGAAAATTTCTCTCTAAGCTTTATCAAATGGCTCTTACCAAATCCAGCTTAAAATGAAAAGCTCCCCTACCAGAGGGAATATATGTGCCTTCAATAACTGAAATGTGTTTTTACTTTCTATTACAGAGGTCAAGAGGTTCCTAAACAAACCAAATTTATCAATTATTTAGAGCTGATTTCTTCTGAAGTGGTATTTCTGATATATTATTTGGGGGATAAATTCAATGTTCTAGGGCCACCAGCAGTATTTTATTCATAACAAATTTCCTCTAAACTGAATTTGCTGGGGCAACTTAATTTTCACTATCGTGTTTGCACTGTAAAAATATCAACGGAACTGTTACGGTGCCTAACTAGTGGGCCTTTCAAAGAGAAAATTTCCGCATAGGCATGCTTGTTCTGCACACTGCCCGTCTTCTGTTTATTGCTTAAGAAATGAAGGGCCCTCTCTACTGGAATTTAATTTTTTTCTTTCTTCCCCCCTCCAAGTTCCTAGAATGTTGTTCTCCAAAACTATAGAGACACCCTTAAAGTCAAAAGCAGTATGTTCAACTACATTATCGTCCTACGAGTTGAAATAAAATGAGATTGATGTTAAGATTTTGATTAAAGAGATTTGTTTTTAAATGAAAGAGATGTAGCTTTGCACACTCACATGTATGTGCCAACAGACAAACACATATGTGCAGCCCGTGTGCGGACGCCCGGGCGCTCTGAGGGGGTCAGAGACACTTCTTATGAATATTTCTGGAATCTTGATGGATCACTTGGTTTAGGACTCTATGTTAGGGAATTCAATAACAGTTTATAGACCAACTGCTTTTGATTCTTAACACAGTGCACAGCCCATGTAAATATTATGTTTATTATATACTAACTGAACATATATTGGGTTTCTGCCTGAAGTCTGCCATTTGGTGTATGCAGAAAACATTATAGCTGAGCTCCTAAACTCATTTGAAGCTGTGTTAACTGAAAGCGGCCATCCAGAAGCTGAATCTTTTCATCTTAAAAATAGCAGCTATCCCAGCTCTAAAGCAGTAGGTTTATTTATACTGGTGAGTGAGACACACCAAAATAATCAAGGCACTCTGTGGAATATCCGGTTTTAATGAAAGCAAATTTCTTCACAGCAAAAGACGAAATTATATTTCCTTTATCGATGTGAGTTTCTCTTTTATGGATGTTGTTCTTGGTATCGGTTTTGTAAATTCAGAAGGGGACACAGGCTTTCCTTCTCTGATTCCTGTCAGCCCATTCAAAATGGAAATAATGGCAGTTAGGTTTTCGAGATGTCTGCTGATAATGAAATGAAAAACAAAGAAGGAACATGAACAGTAACCAGGACAGGAAGCTGAGTAACCTTGCAGTGAGTCAGATGGCTGTGAGGTGGTCAGAGCTGAGCAACTTTGACCTCTGAATGACTGGCTAGTTTCCAAGAATAGCCTGCAAAGCCTTCAGTGGGTGCTTTGCAGACTTGTGCAGGTGTGTGAGGGCAAGTGGGTGGTCCTTGGGGGCAACACCATGTGGGGGATGGGCTTCTCCAGTACACCTGAGACCTGTGTGAGTCTTTATGGAAGGAAGGGTTCCCACCTCTCACCTGTACCCTTCATTCCTGGAATTGGTCCATGGTAGATTTGGCTGCGTGCATTCCAATAGAAACAGTGACTTTCATTAGCTTGCTCGCCAACAACTCGGCCTTTATAGAGACAGGAGACTCAAGTGTGCTGTGTTCTGTGCCACTGGTGCCATTTTTATCACGCACCACTCACACAGCAAGAAATTGGGTGGTATTGGGAGCAATCTGGTATTTGTGGGGACACAATCTGCTCTACGAGGGCTGGAGCTTTCTTTGATAGTGGGTATGGCTTCAGAGCACAGAACTTGCCCAACACAGATCCTTTGATGGAGGGGATAACCATTTGTTTGAAGAGTGAATTTTTTCCCACACAGGAAGCATGCATTGCACTGGAAGTCAGAGGCCTCTGGGTTCCTGGCTAGAAAAGGAAACTTGACCCTATTCAGGAAGATTCTCTTTTGACGTTTTGACTCTGTTGATGTAAAATAGTCTCTTGGGAGGAGCAGTCTCTACCAGTTACTGGGGCACCAGGTCAATATTTGATTAATTCTCTCTTGGGAATAATCAACTGGTAACATGGAAGCTTTCTTTTGTTTTTGATTGTTTCTATTTCAGGACGTAGATTTTGTAGTTGCACAGATATGTAACTTAGAATCCTACGGTGGGGAGCATTTTTGGGGACACACACACACACACACACACACACACACACACACACACACACAGACACATGAACATATAGACAGGCACATATTCATATGCATGAGACACACATATACATGCATACTTGTATGCACATGCATACGTGCACATACACGTAGCTACATATATACATGTACACACATGTGCATATAGACACACATGATACATGCACACATACACACACATACACCCCACACACAGTGGCTTCAACTCGAGGGTTCCTGTATTTTCATGTCCTCCTGTTCTTTTTCTATCATTAAATGATTTGTCTTCCAATCATCTATAGCATATTTATAATGCCTAATAAATATAAACAATACACAACTGTTATTACACCATGTTATTTAGGCAATGCTAATAAGGGAAGTGGAGAGTCTGCATATGTTAAGTGCCCATACAACCATTCCAGATTCAACTACAAAGGATATGCTAGCAAAAAGGTAAATGGTAAACAGAAAACCTCTGGCATTCTGGCTAGACTGAATACCTCAGGTATCAATGTCAATCAGGTCCCTGGGTGGGTAACTGGTGGGTACAGAATAGGACCTCTGAAACTCAGAAGAGATTTTCAGGGCCTGAAGTTATTTATTTGTATCTATCCATTGGTCTGTCTATCATCTATTATCTATCTATCTGACTCTCATCTATTTATAATCATGTATTATCTATCATCATCGGCATCTATTATCTATGATTTATTTATGTCTGTATATCTTCTACCTGTCATTATCTATCATCTATCTATTATTATCTTCTATTTATTTATGTATCTACTATGCATTTATCTATTTTCTATCATCTACCATCTATCTATAATATATATATATATATGTATCTATCACCTGTTACCTATTTATCATATATCTGTCTATGTATGTATATATGTTTGTATGTATGTATGTATGCATGTATGTATTATCTATCTATCATCTATCTATCTATCTATCTATCTATCTATCTATCTATCTATCTTTAGTGGGGAGATACTTTATTTTAGTTTACAATTCCAGGTTGCAGCTCATCATTGCAAGGAATTGCAGGTGTCAAGAGCATGAAACAACTAGATGCATCAGGCTGACAGTTAAGAGCAGAGGGAAACGAATGCACATTGACTGCTCAACTCTTTATTCTTTCACAACTCAGGACAGGGAATGATGATGCCCCTTTTAGCCTGGATAGGTCAAGGCATGAATTTCGATATTCTTAAAAATCTCCTATGACCTGGGTGCCTTCTTTGCCCTTGTGAGAATTCGCAGTACTTAAGACGATCTGGACATTTCACTTGGAGAGATGAGCCTGCATGGTGAATATAAAGTAGCCTTCTATGTCCATGGTCCTGAATGTGTAAATGAAACCACATATAACCCAAAATGTCACCTGCCTGCCAACCTATGAAGTTCTGGCTACAATGGATGGATGGGTCTACTAAACATTTATAGATTTCCCCCCTTATCATTTCCCCCTAAACAATGTAGTATAACAACCACCATTTTCATAGCACAAAGAGTGTACTAGAATTTATAATTAATTTAAGGAGGCTATTTATAGGATATGTGAAGTTACTATATTCGATTTAATATAGGGACTTGAACACCCTCAGAACTTGGAATCCAAAGGTGGGCCTGGGAACTATCTTCCACAGCCTCTGAGGGACCATTGTCAGGACACTTTCCCATACTAAATGCCTTTTGTGCCCATGACTGATGATCATGTACAGAGAATGAGAACCCTCAGTACCTTGGTGGTCTCCATAGCAGGAAAAGACATCAGACCAATGCTTGCCTTTCTTGTTGCTTAGAAGGAAAAAACACATCACACTGCAAACAAGGACAAATGAGGACTGAGGTTTACCTTGGATTGGGGACCTGGAAATAATTATCTCTTGCTGGCCCTGGATTGGGGAAAGTGCAGCAGCCAAGTTGAATGTACGGGGCCCTTCCTTGCCATCAAGACTGGATGGGGTGAGTAGTACTTTTGAGCACTGACACTTCTCCAGCTGTAGCTGTATCAGTTGCTTCTTTGATTACTGGCATCTCTGATTTAACATCCCTTGGAACTCCACGCCTCTCCCTGCCTTAAAATTTTTAGCCAGCCTATGATTGGAAGTGTAAAAGGTTATTTCCTAAAGTGAATTTTTTTCTGGCTATTCAATTTTTATTATCGTATCTCACTATCATATTTTTATTCTGGGGAAGGTTCGAGAGTGGCACCAATGAGCTTTGACTAAAACCATGACATTTGCCAAGCTGGAAAAACTATATCACTCACAAATTAGTTTTAAGAAATCCAACTATAATAAGGATGTGACCATGATGCTATGTGAAGATGTCACAACTGAGATGCCAACTTTTAGGACAATGCTCATTATTTTTATTATTTCTGTTAATATCATTTTTCTTGTAGAGAACAGTTTTCCTAAGTACAGGGTGGGGAAAGCCAATAATTTGTGTCCAATTGAGCTTTAAAAACCATCTTTCATTGTCTAATCAATAAATAATTAGTCAATTAACATACATATGCACCAGAATGAATAACACATACACCTCCCCCTCCCAGCTCTGCTGTTAGAACAAATACTATATTTATGAAGAGGTTCACAGAAACTCACAGAACCTGTGAATGGGCAAGAGCTAATACAGTGGCCTCTGTCAATGTCTGTTTTTACTCCCAATTCTGTCTCTGAATCCAGTCTGCTAATCTAGCTTTAATAATATCCATACATGGGAAGCTATTGCTTTTTATAACTTAATTTCTATTGGTTTGTCAGTTTTTTCAGTGAAGTTTTTCGTGTTTCTAGATTCAAGATTTATTGATACATATTTTGCCAGTTGTTATGATTATCCTAACAAGACAGATAAATACTAGATTAATACAGTGTTTTAGAGACACTTCCAGAGAGGTGCTGTTTTTTTTTCAGCACAAACCCAGGAAGCTAAGCAGTATTCTAAGACTTAGATGGTGGAGACAGTAAGTACTTGTCTTTCAACACAAATGTCAGCCATGAACCCCACTGCTGTTGGCTGTTTTGAACACACTTAAAAGATGGGTGACGAAGCCGGGTGTTTGTGGCACACGCCTTTAATCCCAGCACTTGGGAGGCAGGGACAGGGTGGTGCCAGGCCAGGCAGGCAGGTACTGGCTTCTCTTTTCTTGACTGGGTTCAGATACTCTGAGGCAAGTCAGAGGGCAGACTGACTTTGGGCCTTGCCATTGCTCCATACTCCATGAGATGAGATACCCTTTGCTCCTGCTGCTCCTTGGGGACTGGGATGAAAGAGTCACTTGATTGAGGCATTCTTGGGGGCTTTTAACTGTTAAAGGATCATCCCAGCTTTATCAGATTCCTTTTCTGATTCTTTAACTGAGTTTCTTGTAATGGCTTAGGGAACTCGACACTCCCAGCTTCATGACTGGTTGAAGGTTTCCTAACTGGGAATGTAGAAAGAAGTGCTTTTAAAACAAAGCTGTAGATCCTACATCAGTGTTTCTCCATACCGGGAAGATAATAAGGCAGGCAGAGCCAGAGTTATGTAGAGTTTAGATTGTTGTCCACTTTTAGATGGGTGGGACAAGCTTAGGACACACCAGAGATATTGATGCATAGTTGACTGACTCCTGTGTTGAGATTGTATTAGGCTGCTTCACTCTCAGGGAGGTAACACATTCACTGAAAAAGCCACACTTGCCTTAATGGAAACTTCTCTCTGCCATGTACATGTATATCTCCAGGAACTAAAAAAAGAATCGAGGCCATGCTTATAAGTACAACACAGTCATACCATTTAACCAAGATGCCTTTTCCCAAGATATGATAGCACTGTGTCAAAGGGCAACACAGAGCACAGCAGAAGCAACTGGAACTCAGGCACTCACAGCTTATGGTAATGCTTAGTGATGGAGCGCTTCCAAGAACAGTTTTGACATACTTTGCACATTTGCACACACTGTTGCTGGCCCAGTTGATGCTTTTGTGCAAATTAGGCAAACATGCTCCTTGCCTAGTGATGACCCAGGCTCACACATAGTCACAGGGCTTGCTCAGCCAAGAGGAGCTGTGTTTCCGGTTCTGCTGGGCAGGGTACGGTATCTACAGCTGTAGAACAGTTTCTAATCATCAATGACAATACTTGAAGCAGTAATAATAATAATTCCTCACAGTAACCTCACAAATGCTACCTAATTAATTTCTAAAGCCATCTTGAGGGGGTAAAGTTTATGCTCCTTATTTTAAAATCCTAAGAAAAAACCTGCAAATCAAGTGACTTCTCTAAGACCACACCAATCCAAGGTGACAAGATAAAGGCCTCCTGACCCTTGGGTTCATTCTTAGTGTTTCAATGAACATCAGCTGAACCAAAGATGTGTATCCATGCATTTGTTTAGTCATTAGCTATTCATATTGCGTGTTTTCAAGGGAAGGGAATCTGCTCCATCCTCTGCGTTCTGCAAACCTATCATAGCATTTGACATGCACTAAGTGTGCAATGAATGTTTGCCACACAAGAGGCAGAAAGCATTGGCTGTTCTGCTCCTGTCATTACAGACGTGTTCTGCTAATACATTTGGCTGCAAATGATGACTGTTAGGCTTTGCCACCCTTTTCTTGCTGCCAAAACTGTGGGCGTGGCTAGCCTCATCCAGCTTCATTGATTGTGCGGTGAAAGATGGTTCCTAGTTCCACTGGCCAACGTTCCCTAGGAAAGGCAGGTGAAAAACCACCAAGGTAAATGGATGAAGGCCTGAGAGCCTGCTTGGAAAGTGATGAATCGACCCTTCTGCCACCATTGGAAGGCTGGTGTTATTGAAGGCATGAAATTCTAGAGGCAGGTATCTGAGAAAGTGGGCTCCACTTAGGGAAGATGTATGATCATTGATGTTTGGCATAGCATTTCTTTCCACTCATTGCCTGATAGTTTACCCATCATACCTGTCAGGCCTTGCTAAAAACAGAAAAATAATCTCGGAGGATTCATAAGAGTAAACGGGCTTGGGGGCCCTCCTCATCCCATTTACTGGTTTATTAATAACTTTCACTTGGGATCTCCCTGGTCTCAAAGAGGAAGAGACAGCCTAGCTGATCTCCAAGTGTCCTCAGAAATGTGACTTCCCCTAAGATTATGGGTGAAGCATCAGAATCCATTAGCCAATGGGAGTCGTTGATACCCCTAAAAGACAGAGTTTTTTTTTTTTTTTTGAAAATAACTCTCAGTCAGAAGAATGAAAATTGTCCCGAGTTTATCTTCCATAGGTCTAAAAATATGGGGAGTCAGTGAGTTACTTATGTGGCTCATAATAATGTCATAATTGAACGATCTATAAACGGCATTATGCAGAGGAATTCGGAGCAAGCACAGCTGAATGCTCTTCGACTGGAATCTTTTCTTTCTCACAATTAAATGTCATTATGAGGGATTCTCCTCTATTTTATACGTAATCAGGACTTGTAAAGTCTCAATATAAACAACATTTTTATTTGATCAGAGTTCATTATGAGAGGCAAGTACTGTATAGAAAAATGTCTGAAATTACACTGTGGACCAGAAGTCAGAATTTCTTCAGTGGAAGGGAAAAATGGCTGCCATGCCAAGCATGCATACCTTTGCAATCTGGCATATTTCCTTATGTGGCCTTGCAAGGGCTTATAAACCACAGGAATCAATTTCTTTTAAAAACACGTTTTTCAGAAACTTATTACGCACTTTAGAGATATATTATATACCTTCAGCAGCAAAAGAAGAAAAATTACAGGTGCAAAAGCAGCCCATTTTTCTAGCAGCTGAAAATGATGCTGTGTACTAGTCACAGGGGAACAGTAAAAATTACACTCCGACAGCAACAGGGCAGAAGCCCACAAAGGCACAGCCGAGCGAGTGGCATGGCCAGGGAGTGTGCTAATAAATCAAGATAATTCTCTGCCTGCCTTGAACTTAGACCCGGCTACAATTCACTGGTACAGCAGCAAAAAAGAAAAAAAAAGTCTGTTAGTGGAATTCAGCTTCACTGGGGGGACGTGATTAGTCACTGGGCAGATTGAGCCTCGATTGCATCTAAATGGTCCACTTTATGAACCATTTATCTTCTGCTCAGACCATTTTCATTACACCAAAAACTGATGCTGAGCCACCAGCTGTAAGATACAGCCTGGTGAAAATTAATAACCTTTTTCCCCCCTTCTGCAGGACTCCTGCATATGTGAGCAGGAGCATTTATCCCTGTTTTGTTGCTATTTGCATCCCAGCATCCCTGGCAGTCTTTCAATTTTCTCAAGTCTCTTAGCCTTTGCCCCCTGTTTCGCTTTTGCAACACAAACAATCCATCCTGTGCATTTAAAATTCTCTTAGCGCCCTGACATCACGATATAGCCTTAGAGCAGGGAGCAGTTTACACAGAAAGGGCTCTTATTAATTCCTCTGTCCTGCCTTCCTGCTAAAATATAGGGATCTTGAGATTACTGCTGGGTCCCTTAAAGACCATTTAGAGCTGTGCAATTTAAAAAAGGAGACCTTTATTAATACCTGCTTAGGCTACTGACTGCGGGGAGGGCAAAGGAGGTCTGGCTGTGATGGAAGATAGTCTCTTAGTGAAACAGAGTCACGTGACCAATAATTCAAGGCAGCCTATTGAGCCTCTCATAGCCACTGAGATATATGCTGATATGATTACAATAGCATACAATGAAATTATGGAGTATTAATGGTGCTTAACCACTGTCAGGCATTAAGCAGAATTAACATGAGTCTTTTTCTGGGCAGACGTAGTTTTGATAGGGCTGATTAAGGATTTGGCTATCTAAGGAAACCCATTATAGTATTAATTAGAACACAATGAGCCCAAACTGGGTTGTTTTGGCGTATTTTTGCATGGGGCCACGTGCTTGGTGGGATGCTTGGAGCTCCTCGCATCAGCCCTGGAGTTCTTGGACGCCATACAAGTTTTGTTTACCCTAACAGATTCCGAAGCATCTCCTATCTTCCCTCTTCCTCTTTTGGAGCATGCCAAAATGATTTTGGTAACTAGTTTTATTGATCCCTAATGAAGGCTAGCTTGTTGTTAGAAATGCTAATAAGTTTTCAGAAAAAAAGTTTCATGTCCGTTGGTGCATCTTGTGACATTTGAAAAATTCTTCAAAAAAAAATCTTTTTAGAAAAAATTGTCAAGTTTAGGCATTTGATTGAATGACTGACTCATTTACATGTGTATCTGTGACTGTATTGTGTTTTTTAGTGTCTTCCTTTGATATAATTTGTGGGAAGGCAGTTTGGGCGAATAATCACTGCTTCTATTAAAAAAAAAAATACTCGGTTTCCCACCACAGTTAACATTTAATAAAGAAAGAGATGGTTTTGGAGCCATGAATTGATGTTCTCTGCCAGAAAGGCTGCTCAACATAGTGACTTTAGGAAGTGTCTTTTGAGGTGTGGATGGCTTGGTGGCAGAGACCACAAATATGGCAACAGGGATCAGCATGGGTTCAGAGAGCCCACCTTGGGCAGCTAGGACCATCCACCTTATGGCCTTCATGGTCACACACTGTAGTTGTGAAGAGCCCTGGCTAAGCTGTGATTTCTGCGATGGCTCAATGGAACTGGTGGGTCATGTTCATTCCTGTGCTTTAGACCTGGCTACTATTGACCATTTAGGTGTGTATGACCTGTCTGGCTGATAATTGCTCAATGATCCACATGTTGCCAAGGAAAACTGTAGGCTTTGGAATGCTCAAGAACATTGACCAAGTTCCTTGGGATCAAGGATTTTACAAGAACAGCAGGAAACATGGATGAAACCATTCTTAACTGCCTCCCTCCACAAACTTCTGATCAGCAAGGCAGTGATTAACTTCAGTGAAAATCACCATGGCCAAATTAAGCATGATCTGAAAATCTCAAACTGAAGGAGAGTCCGGGAAACCTGGTACATAGTAATAAAATGCACCAAGCTGCTTGCCCCAGATGCCTCTCTTGTTGCCTGGATTCAACTGAGCAAAGCCAACTTCTCATCTTCTTCTCATAATATGCAAGCTGGATCTGTCTCCAGCCAGCCAGTGCAAATGGCTGTCCTGGAAAAGAGCAAAGCTGTTGCATTGAACCTGGAGATATGAACTAAGCATGGTCACTGGCCTTGCTTTGCTATGCCGATGGTTTTCCCCAAGCAAAGGGTATGAGACATGGGATAACTCTGAAGGATGTGCAGCAATGGGGAATCTTGCCATCTGGGAAGACATTTTACTAAATTTTTGCATCCGTGTTAAGACAGCTCATAGTCATGTCATGTAGATGTGAGCCCACATTGTGGACACATTGGAGGTGTCAGGAAATTGTACTTCCTCTTCTATTTTCTTTGCTCCTCTGGCCAGCAGAGGAACAGCCTATGCTAGAAGCAGTTGAGTGAAAGTAAGTGATAGCCAGAACCTCAGTGGTTACACTTAGACAAGGTGCTGAGAAAAGGACGAAAGCAGGTTCAATACAGACGGCCCTCCACTTAGTGAGTCCCACTTACGGTGATATTGACTTTAAGGTGGTACAAAAGTGATATTCATTCAGCAGAGCTCAATTTTGACTGTGTATTCGAGTCTTTTCCTGGAATAATGTTCATGGTCAGGTCCCCTTGGCAGTGCTGGGTAGTGACAGGTAGCCACAATTCCCAGTCTGCCACTCACCCATGAGGGGGAGCATCTAATACTCTGCAGAGTTGTCAATCTGAGATGCCCAGTGTGTTAGGTACAGTGAATTCATTTTCTAATTAGAGCATGTTCCGCGTAGGATGATTTTGTTGCGATGTAATCATTGTACATTAAAGAACATCTTTCTAAGCAAATTAAAGTAAAGCATCAGGCATGGTTTATCTGGCATGGAGTGGCTAGGGAGCAAATGCAGATGTAAGGGGGCTAGTAAGAAAAAGATTGCATCATCCTCCTTCTAGATATGTGTCAAGGTGTCCCTCTGTCTGTCTGCAGAGGGACACACTGACAGCAGAGTCAGATGGCCACAATCTGCAAGGACTAGGCTGCTAGTCTCAGACTGTTACCCAGCATCCAGCCACAGGCATGGCTGGATCAACACTAAAGCTTCAAGAAAAAAAAATCTTTGCCAGGAAACTGCTGAGAATTGCAAGAAGCACTTAAAAGAGACATTTCCTTTGCTTCTGGAAGGGTGTAATTTTATATCCTTCATATAAGGATAGGTTAAGGGCCTCTAACAAACTGTTATTTATATAAATCAATTTGAGAAGAAGATGGCTGAAGCCATTCTTGGAAATTGTGCATGAGTTAGTAGTGACACTGGGAGATTACAATGGTCAGCAAATCACAGCTTGCCTATAACAGGAATCAGCCAAGTAGCTCAGTAGACAGATGACATTTTGGTCCATGCTTATTGAGTTCTTTTCCATTTGGGAACAGTGCACTGGGATAGAGATACACTTCTCAAAGAGATCACTACAACTGGAGAATCATCGACCACTACACAACTTCAAAAGACCCGAGTTGAACAGAGGGACCAGTGCAACACAGAAGCAAATAGTCAACGAGTAGGGTCATGTGGGCTTTTCAGAGGCCATTCCTGGCATGAGGAAGCATCTGTTGGAATAACCAAGGAAAGAATACCGCAGGCAGAAGAGTTGCCTGTGGCTCCAAAATGGCTGGTACTGGGACTGAGCCATGAGTGTAGCTGGGTATCCAGGTTGGAGATGGAAAGAAGGCTTGGAGAGCATGTATGAGATGGTGGTAGCTGCAATGATGAATTCTAAAATGTAGAAAGATATGGACAGTGTGTTGTGAAGGCCCCAGAAGCTGATTATGATGGAGGTGGCGTGGTGGAAGAAGTGCTGTTGTATTTTTTAACTCCTTGATGCTTCCGGGTCCTTCATTTTAGACTCTCTTCTGAAGATGTCTCATCAGCTCATACTTTCCCATCCCTTTGCCTCTGCATCTTCTTTCCTCACCCACTGAAGATTTCAACACAACTCACAGCCTCTGTTCTGTCCTGTTTCCTTTGATTCTGGGGACTTCAGTAGTCATGCCATTTAATGTCTTTCATCAACGAAAGCTCAACACATCTTGATCTTCAGTCTCTCGGTAGGCAGCAGAGCACTCCTACTGCTATCAGAACCGTCTCTGCCTCTGACTTCCTAAACCTTCATTGGCACTTGCTACCCCCCGCCCCCGCCTTCTTATCCCTCTTCACTGCCGTTCACTTGGTCTTTGAACTTTGCCCTGTATTTCCACCCATGGCCACCCATGGCCTCCCAGGGCTTCATTTCCTGTCCAATTCAGCCAGACTTCATGGTTCATTACTTTGACCTCCCCCTTGTCACCCCCTCCATTTTCCGGCTTCCTCTCGCTGCTCTGCATCACAGGCATCTCTTGATGAACTCCTTGACTTTTCTGTTCCTCCTGAGCGGTGGACTATTTTTCTGTAGCAAGCGAGGCAAGCTTAGTTCGATGGACATCTGGCCTCCGTTCTTTCAATGGTCACCATCATAAACTGTCACACTTTGAGGAATTTTCTTCTCTGACGTTACTAGCAGAAATTGAGGCTTTTGGCAAAGTGGACCAACTTCCTTTCCACAGTGACTCATTGACCAGGTACCTGATTCTGCCTTTGTCTGCCCTTTTCATTCTTTCTGTCTTTACCTTTTACTTGCACTGAATCTCCCAGGTACTAAGCATATCAAATCATCGAGTTCCCCAGAGGCCATCATTTCTTTTTCTTAATATCTGTCCTGTCTTCAAGAAGCTTCATTCCCTGGCTGGATTTCCTGATGATATTCTCTACTCCAACTCTTTGAAGTTCTCAAGTACTCCTTGCTCTCCTCTGCTGTCTCTACTTTAATTTCACTTTGCATACTTCCGTGACTCTCCTGTCTATTCTTTACCTGTTTTCTCTTCTTTCTTTGTCAGGGGGCATCTCATCTCCTATAGCTTCTACCCAAGTAGTAGTAGTTTTCATATAACTTTTAAAATTCTAGTCTTGAGCTCCAGTGAGGTGTATTAAATTACCTCATTGACTTTCAGCCTTATAGTTGGAATCCCATGAGAAGTTCTGAGACCCAACCCCAGGTATTATCATTTATGAGCCTTTGGGTGTCTTTGAATGGAGGTATGTATCTGTGTTTTACATGACTCCTTAGATGATAATGGACATGACTTGAGAAAAACCAGACTGTGAGGTGGATATTGCTCCTCAGATATATAGGACCAGCATCGTTATTCAATTCTTTCTCCAATGAACTCCAGTTCTTTCCCATAGATACAGTCTGGTGTTTTCTGTCTTGTTTAATGTTCCTCTTTCCACTGGGGTCACCTCCAATGATAAAACTGGTCTGTTTCCCCCCCCATACAAATACCACCACTAACTACTAACCCTTCCCTGGGTAGGCATAATAAACTCCATATTGAATCAGTCTCCACCTTGCCTGCCCCATGACATATCTGTGCTCCTAGGGGGATGGCAATAAACTCTGCTCTACAAATCTTCCTTCCCCAACCTTCTAGTGGGTCTACAATGCTGACAGAATGGCACTGGCAAATATTAAATTTCAGCATTAGACCCAGGGTTTGCCTCTGCCTCTATGACCTGTCTTTTGCCTTCCCTCTGCAGGAGTCAGATGCCAGCTGACCTGGTCTAATGGGCGAAGGCCACTGATACAGGAGGCTTGCTATTACACATACCGTCTGAAAATAACACACTTACAGTCATAGTTTATTTTTAGCTAAAATTTTCTTGAACACAAATTATCCTTTCAAAATATTAGCTATTCAAAGCTAGGAAATAGATACTCAAATGATGAAAATTCTGAGAGTGTGAAAGAGTATTACAAACAAGTGACTGAAACATTGCTGTCAAAATACAAATGAATTAACAAGAGAGGGCAGTTCACCTAGGAGCTAGTTAGTAGCATAATAAAGCAAGAGTAAAAACTCAAATTTTCATCAGTGTATTGATATTGACGCAAACATTGATTAAGAAATTTTCTTGAGAGTTGGTCTGCATCTCTTGGGATTTTTACTTGTCTATCAGAAAGGCTATTGGACTTTCAATACTGATGCTGTCACAGAGTAATATGGGTGTGGGGGTCAACTTAAAAATGTGTGCCTTTGCTAAGGCACACACTGTCGTGATCTCCACAGGCTCTCATTGACCCATGGCATACAGTGATCTGTAGAGACATTGGTAAGTTTGAGGCAAGCCCATGGTGGCCAGGGAAGTACTTGCATATTTTTTTAAACTTAAGCATCATACCTGGAAGAACATAGATTGCATACTCTATTTAGAAGCAGTTCTCAAGTAGAATAATGTCTACTTAGGAAATAATTTAAAAGCTAACATTGAAAGAAAGAGAAAAATAATAAAAAGCATTTGCACATCCTGGCTGTCTGGGTGGGAAAAGCAATTCTACTTTCTAAAATTGGGGGAAGCCTAAGAAAACCTGTTGGTCAGGGCCATTTCTCACCCATCTATGCATCTTCAGCACCAGCTTTATACCTGGTATCCTGTATGCAACCTGAAATTCTTTGAATATTTAAAATAATTGGAGAAATTACGATCTACATGAAGTTCAGAAAATTATATGTGATTTAGCATGTGGGTAAATTTCAGTTTATTATGACACCCATCGCATATAATATGTCTACAGTTTAAACTGGATAATTTCAAACTTTAAGTTTGCTCACTAATATAAAGAAAATAAAAACATTTGTTGCAACTCATTTTGTTTTTTACACATTGAAGTACTAAACACTTGGAGGACACTGGATAGAAAGAAAAGAACTAAACACACAAGGAAAAGCCTCAGCTTTCTCCCCTCCAAAGCCCACAGTCTACCCCCAGTTATCAAATGGGGCAGTGAGTGTGTGAGAGTGATTGACATTCAAGCACAGCCTGCGGGTCATAGTTTAACAAAGACAGTAGTGTATGTTTGCTTATTACACTGTGTCTCCTTTAGGTTTGTAACCGCAACAGTTTTCCCTTGGAGATCGCCGCAGCATTTATTTCAAATCAATGTTGGAAATTAAATGGTAACCCTCAAGGGGAGGGAGGCGCCTGCAGAACTATGGCTCCCTATTAGAAATATCCTTTCATGTTTCTGCTCAGTACTCCATCCAGGGTTTGAAATTAATTAAAAGATATCCTTTCTCTAATCTTTAGATAATTAGCTTCAAAGATTTTCTTCAAAATGTTGTAATAACTTTATCTTTTATGTGTGAATTCAGAACTGTTCCTATCCAGACAATAATAATCCAGCAGTAGTTTGCAATTAAAGGGAGAGAGGGTGTTGTCTGTCATTTGAGTGCCTGCGTTCCTGCAGAAAAGGAGAAGAATTTACTAAAAAGGTGTTCAGAGACTCACACGCAGGACTAAAGGGCAGACGGAATCCCATGTAGGTTTCTAAAGCTGGCATGTGGAAAGTTCTGTGTGTAACTGGGGAAGAGAAAGGCAGATCCAAGATAAGATGCAAATGTATGAAGTTATAGAAACTGCATACCCCAGACCAAAACTTTTAATTTCTTTCTTGACTAAATTCAAAGAGACAGTATGAGAAAATGGCTTCCACTGATAAGAAGAAGTCTACCTAGGTGTAGGGTCAGAGTTTATAAGGCAAACAAGATCATTGTTGTTTCATACTTGTTAAATCTTCAGCCAAGAAAAAAAAAAACTTTTAAGAAAGTTATTTATTTTTTTGAGATTATAACATAATTACATTATCTTTTCCTTTCTTCAAACCCTCCCACACATCCCTCCTTGCTCTCTTTCAAATCAATTGCCTCATTTTTCAGTGATTTTTTTTCTATGGAGATACATGTACACACACACACACACACACACACACACACACACACACACACACGTGAGCGTGTGCACACACACACACTTCTTAACTATGTAAGTCTATCCTTCTTTGTCTATATGTTTCTTGTATGTGTATTTTCAGGGCTAGCCACTTGGTATTGGACAATCAGTTTGAGTGCTCTTCCTGTGGGGAAGCCTATTTCTCCAGCTCTCAGCATTCCTTAGCTGCCCATAGTTCTTTGCTGCTGTTTTTAAGAGACTCTAGCAAACATGGTCCCAAATTCTTAGGCATTCCTCCCCTGGATGGTTCTCATGTAGAACCATAGTTGATTCTGCAGGCATTAGTGACATTTACACATACAGACTTGATGGATGACAAAGATAGCATCCCAAGTCAAGCAGAAAAGGATTGATGGAAGATACCCAGACAATTAAATACCTTTTGGGAAAAAAATAGCATTGGCGCCTCAACTCAGCTTGAATTAATGAATAAATTCTAGAAGACAAAAAAGCAGAAAAATAGGGACAACTTACAGTGAACTTTCAATAGCAGAGGAAGAGCTCAAAGTATGAATAGGATCACTTCATAGTTGAATAAAATTCCATTGTGTGTATGCACCACATTTTCATTATCCATTCATCTATCTAGGCAGGCTTCCCTTCTTTGCTATGGTGAACAGTGCAGCAATAAGTGTAGGTGTGCAGGTATCTCTATGGTAGGGTATGGAGACCTTTGGGTATATGTCAGGAGTAGTACAGCCAGGTCACATGGTAGCTCTCTTTTTACATTTTTTTTTTTTTTTGGTTTTTCGAGACAGGGTTTCTCTGTGTAGCTTTGGAGCCTATCCTGGCACTCGTTCTGGAGACCAGGCTGGCCTCGAACTCACAGAGATCTGCCTGCCTCTGCCTCCCAAGTGCTGGGATTAAATGCGTGTGCCACCAACACCTGGCTCTCTTTTGACATTTTGAATAAACATCCAAACTGATATTTGCAATGGCTGTAGTAATTTCCACTACTACCAAAAATGAATACTAAATGTATTAGCCAGAGTTTTCTAAAGGAACAGAAACATAGAATGAATACATACATACATACATACATACATACATACATACATAACACACACACACACACACACACACACACACACACACACACACACACACACACACACAAACACATCTTTTTTGACTGACAGGGTATGATCCCAGCAGTCCAACAATGGCTACCCCATGACAGAAAGGTCACGAGTCCTGTAGTTGTTCAGTCCATGAGGCTGGGTGTCTCAGCAGTTCCAGTCTGGCACTGGAGTCCTGGAGATTCCTTGAGAGTTGCTGGTCTTTAGTCTACATTAGGATTCTGAAGATGTTGGCTCATCTACAGGCTAAGAAATATCTTAGCAAGAATGTATATAGATGGACTTGCCAGCAAGAGTGAGGGAAAGCAGACCAAAACAGTTCCCTTCCTCCATGTCCTTTTATGCATCTGCCACCATGAGGCAGATTTAGGATCGGTCTTCAAGTTATTCAATTAAGGATATCCCCCCATGGGAGTGGCCAGAAGTTTGGGTTTTTGGTGATTCCATATGTAATCAGGTTGACAGCCAAGATTAGACATGACACTAAGGAAAAGATTAATGAATTTAATCTTCAAGATGGGAAAATTATTGCAAAATACATGTGAAGAAAAGACAACATGATGGAAAATACTTTTAACAAATGTAAAGAGTAAAGTTCAATGCTTCTACATATGAAGAGCTCATTAGAATCAATAAAAATGATGAAGACGTCAATAGATAATTGGTGAAGGAAATGAAAAGACAGAGAATGTACATAAATAATGAATGGCAGGTAGAAGATGTGTCCATTTTCATCAGCAGTTTTAAGATTACAGTTTAAATCTGGTAAACCTGGCAATGACTGAAGAACTTTTAAGGTAAGTTCATTTTCCTTGCGGTAACAATCATATAATGTAGCAGTCCCCATTTTAATTACTTTGGGGGGTGTCTTTCAATAGAGTTGAGTGGTTCACATTATTGTGCAACAGGCTTACAGTGCTTTTCGTCATGCCAAACTCATACTTCATACCCACTGACAACATCTCCCCATCCTTCCTCCCAAGCCTGTGTGACCATGATTCTACCTGTGTTGCACCTTGTTGAGATAGAATTTCGTAAAGCCCAGGCTGTCCTTAAACTTCCTATGCAGCCAATGAGGAACTGAACTATGGGTACTTCTGCTTCTCCCTCCCAAGTGGAACATCTCTTAGCTTAATATTGCCAGAGTCTATCCATGTGGGATCTAACGAGAGGATTTCATTCTTTAAGGCTGAATGAAACTCCATTTACTTCACCCACTACTCTTTCTATCCTGTCTTCAGAATGGGGCATTTGTCTTGTTCTGTTTCTTGGCTATTGAATCATGTGTTGTGAGGGACACGGATGTGCGAATATGTCTTCAGGGTCTTAAATTCTTCTGTTCCTTCTAATGCAAACAAGAAGTTGGATCTTTTTTTATTCTTTAATACTACTCATATTTACATATCCATCTCCCCCATTCCCTTGCCCTCCCATCCTCCCATGCCCCCCCAACCCTCCAACCCACTCCCAACTCCTCCCCAGGGATAGTGAGGCCTCCCACCAGGGATCTTCATATCGTTTGGGGGAGAGCCTATGCCCTCCTTTCTGTATCTGGGCTATAATAGTATCTCCCCATAGGGAATGGGCTCCCAAAGTCCATTGTGCTCTAGGATAAAGACTGGCTCCACTGTTAGAGGTCCCATAGACTGTCTTGGCCTCCTAGCTGGCATCCACATTCAGAGGGCTTGGTTTGGTCCAATGTTCTTCCTCCAGCTTTATGACAAGGGTCTCCATGCTAAGAAGTTGGATCTTTAGATCCTAAACAAATTCATTCTATGGTTGCATTTTTTTTTTTTTTGGAATTTTGGTTCCAGAGTCGCTTCTTCCGTGCTCTCAGTGAGTGAGTCTGGAGAAATTCAGAAATATGTGCAAAATGATGCTGCTGGTGGTACCAAGTAACTCCGTAGCAATAACATAAATGAACACAATCAATCAAAAGGTAGTAGTTTGCACTGTAGGGTAGTAAGTAGACTGCTTATTGGAAAAAATATTTAGATATATTTTCAATGTCATAGAAATGATTTTGATATATTCAGAAAAACTCAATAAACACAATACTACTTATAACCTAAATATTTATAGAAAGTATGTTTAAAACAGCCATTTTTATTGATTCGTGAATGTATTAGTGACTTTGTTTATTTCTTCACATTAATATGTGACATATTTTCAAAGTTTCCAAATTTGTTTGCATTACTTTGTTAGAAAAACACAAAGTAAAAACATCCTGTTCTCAATTAGCTTCTATGGGTGGTGAACATGCTTAGGGCAATCATTTACTTAGCAAACATTTATTTACTTCTACTGTATATGGATCACTGTTCCAAGTGCTTACAGGGTGTAGTGAAGAAAATGAGACCCCTGCCAATTGGGGCTCACACTTGGCAGAGGGAGACAAGTCAATTAAATAATATGTTAGATGATGATGGATGCTATGGCAAAAGCCAAAGCAAAGCAGGGTATGAAGAAACAAAAATAAGAAAGGGCAGGGGTGGCAGGGACATGAAGTCAGGGAAGCAGAGAGGTTAGCTGAAGTCACATGGTTGCATAGGCATCAACAGGACAGTGACATATGAGTGAAGGTTAATCATGGAAAGATCTTCTGGATGGGGGGGGGACTACTCCATACAGGGATCTGCCAAAGCAAATTCTCTGGGGTAAGTGATGCCCTGGAGCATGAGCAGGGAGTTTTTCAGGAATGATACAGAATGAGTGATGGAGAGTATGGTAGACAAGATCCAAGGGATTGTCTGGAGAGCCAGAGATGACTGGCAGACTCACAGGAACTCTGGCAGCCATTGCTATGTGATGGGGGATGTCCTTCTGTATGCTGTGAATATGTTTTTCTTATTGGTTGATGAGTAAAGATGTTACAGCCAACGGACAGACAGGATTTAGCCAGCCAGGAAGTATAGGCAGAGCTACCAGACTAGGAGAAGACTTGGAGAAGAAACATGGAGAGACACGAGAGAGATGCCATGTAGTCGCCAAAGAAGTAACTTGCTGGAGCATTATGGGTAAGTCACAGCCTCATGGTAATGCATTATTTAATAGAAATTGGTTAATAATTAAGAGAGAGAGCTAGTCAATAAGAAGCCTGAGCCACTGGACAAACAGTGTGTGGTACCAGGTGGGACAGAAACCCCTACAGTTACGTGTGGACCATGCATTCAACTGACAATGGATAAACTTTACATTTTTTGGCTTTAACACATTGTGAAAGTGTAACCCATCCCACCAATATTCCGAGTTACTCTTGTCTATTTTAAATGCTAGGCATTAGATGATTTTTGTCTAACTATAGGCTAATGTATGTCTTCTGAGCATATTTAAAGTAGGCCAGGCCAAATTAGAATGTTTATTATCTTGGGTTTAGTGTTTTCTAATGTTCTTTAGCCTGGGTTTAGTGTTTTCTAACTTAGTGTTTTCAGCTTACAATGGATTTATGAACATGTGACCCCCATTATAAATGAAGGCAGGGACGCAAGCTTTGCTTTTCACTTTGAGTGAAAGGGGAGGTATGCAATGGTTTGGCTAGACTTCTGCTCCAAAAGTCTTCTTGAAGTAGATGTGGGTGCAGAATCCAGGTATCTTTCTCATTGTGTGGCCAATATAGTGATGGAGAAGAATATGATAGTGCTGACTTTGAGGGAAGTGAAGAGATGTCAGCCTTAGGAATCCATGTCTGGTTTTTGAGGTAGGGTTTAAATACATGCCCAGGCTGGCCTGAAACACATCATCCTAGTGCCTCAACTTCTTGAGTACTAGGGTTACAACACATGCTACCACATCTGGAACAAATTTTAAATGCATCTTGACAGTGAGACTAGCAGAATTCCAATGGTTTGGGCACTGGCATGAGAGAAAGTGAATGGTGACTTTTTTGCCATGGTAAGGGCAGTTGACAGAAGTGACAAACAAGGGTGAGGAGAAGTATGATACATGCTTCTAGGAATGGTCAGGGGTGAAAATGGAGAAGAAAATGGAAAGGAATGAGGAGGATGGAGAACTGAAAATCTCAGTGTGGTGTCCCAGCATCAGAGAGGCAGGTTAAAACATTTTGTATTTGTTTTTAATGATATGATTGTGTATTCAAGTGTGGGTTTGTTCATGTGAGTACATTGCCTGGAGAGGCTGTAAGAGGGTGTTAGATCTACTGGAGCTGTGGGTTGCCCAATATGAGTGCTGGGAACCAAACTCAGGTCCTTTGCTAGAGCAGTTTGAGTGCTTAACCCCTGAACCATATCTATAACTTTTCTTTTGTTTTTCTTCTTTTCTTTTTTGAGGCAGGATCTCATGGTATAGTCCTAGTTGGCTTTGTAGACAAGACTGGCTATATAGACCAGGCCATCCTCAAACTCACAGAGACCTGCCACATGCTGGGATTTTAAATACATACCCTACCACCCTTGGACCTAGGGAAACCTCTTCATCCAGAAGGAACATGTGATCCTGGCCAGAGCAGAGCGGTCCACACACCATCTGGAGCTAAAGGTCTACAGAGGAGCTGTGCTGGGGGATTAGTTGAGCCTTCTATTCACTCTAGCATTTTCTGGGAAGTAGAAGTAGTCATAGCTGGAGCATGAGGCTGGGACCATAGCAATGGAAACCACACAGACAGGCATCCCAGTTACCACAGTGAGAAGTATCTCAGCACTTCTTTATAATGAAAGAGATATTTCTTTGGTTTTAAATATATTTTGCTAGCAATGGGTCAAAGCACCACAATCATACCTAGCAGTTTTTTAAAAAACAACAAAAACTCTAACACATGGATTGGCTTGGAAGCCAGAGAGCAATACAACAGGAAGGTAAAAAGCCAGTTTCCATGCTTCAACCTACAGCTGCCATGAGAGGCATGTGCCACCATCCTCTGTGGGACACCAAACTTTCTACAGTAGATGGGATACAGTTCATGTCTTCATTATTAGAAAATGGAGCATAGCACAGGCTGCAGGTATCTCCTCCATCACTAACTGACATACAAGGATGAAGGATACCAACCACTCAGCCTGAGAAAAGCCAGGATTTTCTCGCACTTAATAAAAATGATAAGATCTTTATTGCATATTAGTTTAAAACAAATTTGCTAATCTGATGTGATAGAAAAACTATGGAGAGATTAATATAATGTACTGGTGCCTCTGATATAATTGATGACTAGAATTTGCACATCATGCCAGTGTACTGGTGCTCTTGATGTAGTTTTCTGATAGGCATGACATTGGCAGCACACAGACATGAATGATGCCTCCTGGGGGACTTTTGCAGAACACAGTTTGGGGTCTTAACAATACTGGTTCAGCATATTGAGTGCCCTGTTTTGTTTCTTAACCTGAAGAGGTCACTTTTTTTTTTTCCAGATGTGAAGTTTATGTCCAACTGAGTAGCACATACCATTTGTGGGCCACTTTGGCTGAACTAGCTGTTAAATTATGCCAGACACCAAGGACACCGATGTGGCTGTTAGGTACTTTCAGATGTAAGATGGATAGGGCATTTAAGACCATCAGGACAGGAAGTTTACCGAGCGTCACATAGTGATATGTGTTACATTTAGTTGAGTGTGTCAAAATCTTGGACTGATTCATTTGACTCTCTGGTCAGGGGAAGGCAGATGGAGGGGAATTGCATGTTGGTAGAACACATGTCTACAAAGGTAGGGTGTTCCTCAGAATAGAAGACAATCTTCAAAGAAGTAGTTGTGCTGCATATTAGACCCATTTCTCACGAGTATTCAAATCAGAAATCACAATGGAAATACAGGTGAAAATCGGTTTGTCTCTGTCTTTTATTTTACATACAATCCCCTTGCAGTTGTGACACATGCTTCTATATGGCTTAAAAAGAATAAACAGCTTCCTTTTGTTTCTTCAATAGTGTCCCTTTTCTACCCCGAGTAGCAAGCTTTTAGACATTTGAAAACTAGAAGGGTACTCTGTAAGTAAGCAAAGCTATCCTGTAGTTTCTCCTGAAGCTGATGAGAGAGCTGAACCAAAAGCAAAGTTTTGGCTTTGCATTCTTCCACAGGCAAGTGTCTTGCTTTCTTTTTCATCTTTAGGTTCCAGTATGAATGAGTGATGAGTGATTGGGCTCCTGTAATTTATGGTGTTCTTTGGTACAGCCAACCCCCCTTTGGACAGATTAGATTTGATAATGCAGCTTTCAGGCCAACCATCTCCCCCTGTGTTCCATGACCACCTGCACACCCTGTGTTATCCATGGGTTCAGCCCCACCTGCTGAGAGTGCCATGTGTTTCTGTCTTGTATTCACCTACATCAACTCTGAAAAAGAATCGAGATTCTGGAATATAACCAAAATTCATGTTTACTTGCATTTTCCAACTACATCTAGGTGATTTAGTGGAAGAAAATGTTCCACCCTGTAAAACAAAAGTTACAGTTTCAGGAACATGCAAGCCAAGAGGGGAATTTGGTCTGCATGAAGTGCTGATGCTGCTGTCCATTTGAATGTAGGGTTTGACAGCTTTCAAATCATGTAAGGATGTGTTGGTGTCTCCCACGCAGTATTCCTACTTACCCCAGCAATGAGGAATTAGACCCCAAGAAGTTTCAAATAATTTCTTTGAGATTATAAAGTCATTAAGTACCAAAAAATGGGGCTCCAGATCAACAAGTTTTCTTCCTCAAATGGGAATATATACCATAGAAATGTATGCGTCCACATGGTTACATTTTATATTATTTTATATTATTAAAGAGGCAAATTCTAAGTGAAGATCTCTCCATGAATCATGCTCTTCACTCCCTCACATGGTCTCACCCTAGAAAGTACCAGCTTGTCTCATTCTAGCTACAAGGTTTGAATCTGAAATATCACTCATATACTAGTGTGGCTGTTCAGAAAGGTTGCAGAGCCTGGAAGAGTTGAGTCTTGTTGGAGAAAGTGGGCCAATGTGGGTAGGCCTTGAAGATTTAGTCAGCCTGGCCTCTTGATCACTCTCCTTACTGACCAAATGGTGTGATAAGCTAGCCTCCAGTTGGAAATGGTGTAGGCTTTTGCAATCTCAAAGCCCATCTCTAGTGACACACCTCTTCCAACAAGGCCACACCCCCTAATCCTTCCCAAATAGTTTCATAACTGGGAACCAAATATTGAAGTTTATGAGCCCATGAGGGCTATTCTCCTTCAAAACACCACTACATATTATTATGTAGACATAATTTCCTTGGAATTGAACATTCCTTCCTCAAAGAGAAATGGGTGTTATGGAATGTTAGTTGAAGATGTGTTACATTCGTTTATGCTATTGGATGTTTGTTTATTAATACAAAGATGTGTTGCATTCTTTTATATTGCATTTAACTCTGAGAAGTTATGTTACTTCACCTGCCTAAAACACCTAATAAAGAGCTTGTCCAATAGCTAGGCAGGAGAAAGCATAGGCAGGGTTGGCAGGCAGAGGGAATAAATAGGAGAAGAAATCTGGAAAGAAATGATTGAGGAGTGAGAGAAGGAGAGTGGACACTAGGGGCCAGCCACCCAGCTACACAGCAAGTCACAAAGTAAGGAGTAAAGAAAGGTATACTGACATAGAGAAAAATGAAAGTACAGAGGCAAAAAGTAGACAGGCTAGCCCAAGAAAAGCTAGCTAGAAACAAGCCAAGCTAAGACTGGATATTCATAAAAAAGGATAAGTGGTTGTTTGGGAGCTGGGTGATGGGCCCCCAAAGAGCAAAGAGTAAAAAGAGGAAAGAGAAGAAAAATCTCAACTACAAAGTGGGGGAGCTATTAATACTGAGGAACCTGAGGAAAGTTGTAAGACTGATGAAGTAATCAGTAAACCATTGCATGTGAGAAAAAAGACTTTTCAGTAGATCTGCCTGCAAGTTGCACAGGAAACTCCAGGGAGTTAGCTCTCGAGCATGGTGACCCACTGACCCATGTTAGGTTGGGGTTTTCAGTGCTGCAGCTAATTTGAGTTTCCTATACTCTGGTAAAAAGTAATCCTAATAAACTCAGTGTTTCACCAAGATGAACCTTAGTGGAACCATTTCTGTAATATCTCCTAGTGACCTAGTCCTTGTCCTATCCCTCCAGAAAAAGTTATGCAATAATTGTCTCTTAATGAGTGCTACTTGAAGAGGAAAAATGCTATGTAACTTCTGGAGATTGGTTGGTGTGACTTATAGATTATTTGTTAGATTTCAAAGCTAGGAATAATTGCCTGGCCCAGGATGTTGGCATTTTCTCTAGTACTGACCCTAAGTGTCTTCTAGCTTTTTGCACTACATTTATGCTTGTGACTCTCAAGTTTCTCATAAGGTAAAGACAATGGCATCATTGTCTTTAAGGAGATGTGTGTTAAAGGGAGATGGCTATTTCAGGGCCATAATCTAATGTGACTGGTGTCCTCACAAGAGGAAGATACACTGACGGTGTGGACACCCAGGAGACCATACCAAGGTGCAGTAGAAGCATGGCCATATAGGCCAGGGAGAGGAATTCAAGGGATATACACCCCTGACAATGCTAACACTGTTGTTTAAGCCTCTAACTTGTCATATTTTGTTACAGGAAGTGTAGCCATTGAGTATACCGGTATATCATTTTGAAAGAAACTGAGACACTGTGCCAGTTGGTGCTATTGGCATCATGGTCCATCATAACAGATGTTTATCAATCACACTCATTATTTCAACAAACTTTTTTTCCCAACTTATTTTTATTTTAATTAGAAACAGGATTGTTTTACATGACAATCCCAGTTCCCTTCTCCCACCTGTCCTCCCCTACACCCCCCAACTAAAACCTTATCTATCACATATCTTTTCTGCTCCCCCTGGATGGTGAGGCCTTCCATCAGTATCTATCATATCCTTTGGGATAGGGCCTAGGTCCACTCCCGTGTGTCTTGGCTAGGGAGTATTCCTCTATGTGGAATGGGCTCCCAAAGTCCACTCCTATGCTAGGGATAAGTACTGAACTACTACAGGAGGTCCCATAGATTTCTGAGGTTTCCTCACAGAACCCATGTTCCTGGGGTCTGGATCAGTCCAAACTTTTTTTTTTTTTTAAATCAAGTTTGTTGTGCTTCCTCTATTTGCAACTCTTTCTGCCTATTTGGGTTTATTTTAATCTTTTGTTATCTGTATGTTCTCAGGTAAGAGTTTCAGTTACTGAATTGAGACATTTCTATGTTTTTAAAAATATAAGCTATTATTTTAAGTTTCTTTCTGACAGCTGCTGTAGCTTCATCCTATAAATTTTGTCCTATTTTATTTTAAAATTTTTATTCAGTTCCACAGGAATTAAAAATTTTCCCTTATTCTTTTTGCTTCAATGATTATTTAAGATGTATCGTGCAGTTTCCAGGGTTTTGGAGATTTTTGTATTTGGAGTCATCTTCTAATAATCATCTGCATCCCTTATGCCTGAAGGGCACATTGTATGTTATGTCAACCCTAAGTTTGTTGGTTTGTTTTCTCTCACCAAGCACATGCTACTACCTCTTGGTGTACTTTCCAATCATGGGCACTTGAAAGTGACATCCTATCTGGTACTGGGCAGTGTGAGGTTTGCATGCCATCTCGGTAGATTCACTTTTTATCATTATGCGATGTCACAGTCTGTTCCTTGTCACTTTTCCTTGCTATGCATTATTCTTCATCTGATATTCCTATATCCATTCCTGCTCTCCTTTGATTTGTGTTCATAAACTTCTTGCATATTTTTACTTTCAGTCTATTTATATTGTTATGCTTGAGATGATTTCGCATGGAGATCATATAGTAGGGCCCATTGGGTTGAATAATGAGTTCTGAGAGGTCTATGTGCTAATTACTGGGTTCTTTGAAAGTTACCACTCATGACAAAAGAGGCTTTGTAGATGTAACTAAAGAGCTTGAGGTGACAGATGATCTTCCGTTTCCAGGTGAACCTCAAATATGATCACGAGTCTTTATAAGAGAAAGAGAGTTGTGGTAGAAAAGAGAAAGTTATGTAAAAGAAGCAGAGAGGAATTTGAAGATAAAGGCTGGCCGCTGTTAAAGAGTAGAAAGAGGCTGTGATTGAGATTCAAGGAATGTAAGTGGAGGAGATGGCTCAGTGGACAAAGAGCTTGCTGTGTGGTCTGCATCATCTGGACCGAGATCGTTGCTGGCAGTTCTTGGCTTTAAATATGTGAGCTTATTAAATGTTCAGCACACAAAAGGAAAAGAACACATAGGAATAGTGGACAGAGAGGAGTGGTAGACAAATAGCAAAACATTGTCCAATCACAGATTGGCAACATCCAGCAAGGACAACTGTAGCCACCTAATGAGAGCAAGCAAGAGCGACACCATCAATACTAATTCAAGTTTCCATGCACCCAGTTGACAATGGCTGGGGAAGGTGAGGTGGTCAACTAGAGTTTCCAGCTGAGCTTCTCCAGTTTCCTGATCCCATCACAGACATTTTTATATCATGGATAAAGAAAGGTAAGTCTGTTGGAAATGGTTCACTTCTAAGTTGTTATCGAGGCACACTATTTTAATACCCTTAGGTGCTTGTACTTTCTTGCTTTCTCACTTACAGAGCCAGGGGCCCAGTCTGACCCAGGACAGGGGGTTTCGGAGGATGCTTGACATAAGCATTTCTGTCTGTTGTAGGGGCACCTGCTCAGTGAGCTCAGACAGCACGTGGCAGTTTACCAAGCTAATTTACATTATACAACGCAAGCATGAGGACAATGAGCTGGAATCCCTAGCATGGATGTAAGTGCTGGGTGGGTGTGGTAGCTCACCTGTAATTCCAGTGTTCAGAAGGCTGAGACAGTCATTCCCAGAATTTAGATGCTAGATAGATAGACTAGCTGTATTGACTAGCTCTGTGTTCCATTAATAGACCTTGTCTCAATGAATAAGGTGGGAAGCAATCAAGGTAGATTACTGAGATTAATCTCAGGCCTCTTTGCAGAACTTCCATGCACTCTCGCACGTACAGGTGAACAGGCTCAACATGTACACAGTCAAAACATTTGAAGATTGCACTCTTAAAACCTATGTAAAGCTAGACACAGATTTCTCCAAAATCCTCCTTTGGGGACACTTCTCCACCAAGGCCAGCAAAACTGATGAAGGACTTGGCCTTAAGACCAATAAGAGAATAAACTTATGTTGTTTTAAGTCTTGGAAGTCGTGATACTATGTTACAACCTCAATAGGAGCTGTCACATTGAGTTCTAGTGTTAGATTTGATCTTATCCTTTAGTTTGTTCTTTTTCTTTTTTAAGATATGTTAGTGCTTATGTGAGTCATTAAGTTTTCATTTTTTCCCCATTTTTTTTCTATTTACCTTTCTGTCTTCTTACAGGTTACTTGGGTGCTTTTAGATTGCTACTTACGTGCACCTATCATGTCTCTGTAGCAATGGTTGTGCATGCTCTAGCTGTCTACACTCTGAATTGTGTGAGGGTGGGTAAGGGTACCATTCCTGCTAATGGGAGATCCTGCTGTTACCACTTCCCATTAGGCCTCCTCTAGTGTCACTCAAGCAACAAGGGAGAGGTGCCTCGCTACAGATAACAGAAGTGGACATTTGAACATCATGTTGCAATACCATGGACACCTTAGGAAGAATTACTTTGTTTCCCTTACTAGGGTTTGAAATCTCATCTCCTTACTGTTCTTCATTGACATCACAATGGCAGGAAATTTTTGGTATTCCTTGGGACCTGGCATGGCTAGAATTCTAGGTTTCCAGTCAGCTTTTGCTTGTGTGGGTGGACTTCAAGATGCTGTTTTTCTTGGGTATGTAAACATTTTCTGACTTGAAGGTCTTTACATTTCTTGGTCATTTTGGGAGGCTTTTTGCTTGAAGTCATTGGCTTTTTCATTGGATATTTATTCAAAGCCATGTCTGGGTCATGTGAGGAGAAAGCAAATCCAGGGAGTTAATCTTCATGTCTTACATTTATTTGCTCCTAAGTTCCTTTGCTATGCTGAATTTTCTCACTATTTAGAGTCTTCTTGTTTGTTAGGATGTATTGAAGTATCTCAGTGTTTTACTTATATATTACAAAAGAAATAAGAAACACAGCCTGGTATGTAACATTCCATCTTTCTAGATGCAAAGTCCATTCAATGTTTTACCCTCCACCACATCATGGGAAACCAAGTCAAGGCAAATTTGGCTGCTTCAGTCCAGTGAGATTTACCATTCATACCATGAAGAACTCTGATACAGTTAATAGTATAGATAGGCTGCAGCAGTTTCTGCACAACAGACCCTGACAGGAGCCACTCGTATCCTTCTGCCTGGGTTACAGCTATGGTGCATTGCTGACCTGCTAGCTTGTGTAGTCCTGCCTGGGGCCTTTCTCCACATCATGGTGCATAGAGTCTCTGCATAGAGGTCCAGTGAATTAACATCCATTGAAACAGACCCACATCAGCAACTGAATAGAGTAGTAGTTAGGCATAGGTTCCAGCTTTTTCACCTTGCCACTTGGGGATAACTCTGACACAACTTATTTTCTATCTAGAATTTTCCTTCTGGATGAATGTTCACTTGTCCATGGTGGTAGGAGGCCAGGATGCACACTTATGGATTGACTCCCCTTGTCTGTTTCATTTTTTAAATTTTTTTAATTTTTGGTTTTTCGAGACAGGGTTTCTCTGTGTAGCTTTGGAGCCTATCCTGGCACTTGCTCTGGAGACCAGGCTGGCCTCAAACTCACAGTGATCCACCTGCCTCTGCCTTCTGAGTGCTGGGATTAAAGGCGTGCGCCACCAATGCCTGGCATCTGTTTCATTTTTCTACCTCCAAAGCGCATGTCTTGGGTCTTCACCACATTGTCTGCTGTGCCTCCTTTACTCCACACAGCTAGCCTTCAGGTAAGGTCCTTGTTGAACTCTGAACAGACCACAGCCTGGGTGGCTTTGTGCCTTTGTGCCTTTGTTGTGTTTCAAACACGTGTTATCATGGTTCCAAGTTAAAATTAGAAGTGCTTGGATCATGGCTGTTTTTGCTAGTTTACTGTATGAGTGTGGGATCCACCCATGGCTATTCAAATTCTCCACATAACTCATTTTCAAATTGAATGTAGTAATGCCCACCTCTTAGTCTGGGAGGCTTAATGAGATAATGAATTTAAAGTGCTGCTAGTAATTGCTCAATTTCTGCACATATCAGCCAATGCTACTGCATCACTTGGGCCACGTCTACCTTTACTTTAGCTCCATAACCGCCCATATTCCTCAGCCTGAACCTGCTTTCCTCCCTCTGGCTCTCGGTTTCAGCATTCCTCTTATCTCTCCTCCCTGTCCTTGTGTGATTACAGCTTCTCTTCCTCCTGCACTCAGCTCTGGAAGCTCTCTTCCTCTAGCCTCTCTTATTGCTTTTGGCCTTGAAACCTACATTTTCATCGCATACTGTGACTCTTAATGATATATGTACAAAATAGGGCCTAGCAGTACCCACAACCCAAATACATCTTTCTCTAATGATTGTTTCTATTTTTGTTAAAGGCAACATCCATCATATGGATGTCCAAGTTAGAAATCCTGAGGCCAGTTTTAATTTCTTCTTCATTTTTATATATACAGATCCTATTTACTAAGTTACCAGATTCTGTAATTTCTATTTTACACGACAGTGTTTTCTAAGTGAAGCATGCAACCATCAATGGTCTCTTTTCAGTACGAAGATTTTACTGGATGCTGGGGAGTTGCATTTTTCTTGTGCCAATTTACCATAGCTCCCCTTCCACAAAGGCTGGATATGGGATGTCTTGCCTGGGCTCGTGCTTTAAAGAATCATTCCACACCAGGGAGAAGGCTCACAGAAACTATCTATGCTGATATTTAGAAGCCTGAGAAATAAAAATAAACATATTTTGTATAAGGACACTATGGTATAAAATAAATAATATATGCATAACATGTATGCATTTGTAGTACATTTTTTATACATGTTCATGTGTTGAAGGTTTGGTTCCCAGTGATGGAGACATTTGGTGGTAGGACCGACCTTGAAGAAACATCACTTGGGGCCTTTGAAATTCATACTGACCCCTGCTCTCTTCTTTCTCTGCTTCTTATTTACCATGAAGTGAGTGGCCTTTGCTGTATATTTATACAGCCACAATGTTCTGCCTCAACATGGGACCAGAATCAAGAGAGCCAACCACTATGGACTAGAAGCTCCAAAATCACAAGTAAAAATAAATTCTTCCTCCCTCACGTATTTCATCGGAAGGGACAACATTTTTGGCTAATATTATCATTTGTGTATGCCATGCATGTTAGGGTTTTTGTCCCTACTTAGTTGCACAGAGGTTTAAAAACTTCTGCACTCTTCTGGGTGACAAGTGTGTCCTGTGGGGCGCCTCTACTTCCTACGTAGTTTGGGGATGAGGGCTTGTCACCAGAAAGGCCAAGGCTGGATTAGAACATGAGGCTTCCAGCTTTGCTCTCCAATCTCAGAGACATGAAGGAGACTGAAGATAGAGCTCGACCATCTCCGCATTTTCACCACAGTGAAAAAGTTGAGGGAACTTCTGTGTTGGTGAATGTGTGGAGTGTTGAGAGTCCCTGCAGGGAGGATATGGAAGCCCTTCCCCTTCCATAGTCCCCTGACCCATGCTGTCTTCCATTTGATTCTTTCTGAGTTGTATTCTCCGTAACAATCACTATTGGTAAATGAGTAGTTTTCTGCGAGTTGTTCTAGAACATTAATGAATCTGGACAAAGGTTATGTAGTCACAAGTGACAGTGGCCCTAGGGCTTATGACTGTTCTTTGTGGTAGAACAGGCTTATGGGCTTGGGCTCTTAGATGGGGCATACAGGTAGACTGTCTGGGTGGACAGTGTCAGAATTGAGTTTTGAAATGTCAGTTGGTGTCATAGAATTCCTCTGGGAAAATGGCAAGTATTTGGTTTTTTTTGTTGTTGTTGTTTTTTATCCATTTTATTTTTATTTTTTCAACTTTTTAAAATTTGAATTAGAAACAGGATTGATTTACATGACAATCCCAGTTCCCTTCTCCTACCCATCCTCCCCTACCACCCACCCTCAACTAAAACCCTATCTATCACATATCTTTCTGCTCCCCCTGGATGGTGAGGCCTTCCATAGGGTGTCATCAGAGTCTATCGTATCCTTTGGGATAGGGCCTAGGCCCACCCCCGTGTGTGTTGGCTCAGGGAGTATTCCTCTATATGGAATGGGCTCCTAAAGTCCACAACTATGCTAGGGATAAGTACTGAACTTCTGCAGGAGGTCCCGTAGATTTCCGAGGTTTCATCACAGAAACCCATGTTCCTGGGGTCTAGATCAGTCCCATGCTGGTATTCCAGCTATCAGTCTGGGGAGCAAGAGTTCCCCGATGTTCAGGTCAGCTGTTTCTGTGGGTTTCACCAGCCTGGTCTGGACCCCTGTGCTCTTCACTCGTCCTTCTCTGAATCTGGGTTCCAGCTCAGTTCAGTGATTAGTTGTGGGTGTCTGCTTCTACTTCCACCAGCTGCTGGATGAAGGCTATAGGATGGCATATAAATTAATCATCAATCTCATTATTAGGGGAGGGCATTTAAGGTAGCCTTTCCTCTGTTGCTTAGATTGTTAGCTGGTGTCATCTTTGTAGATCTCCAGACATTTCCCTAGTGCCTGATTTCTCTGTAAATCAAAAATGTCTCCCTCTATTATGATATCTCCATTCTTGTTATCATCTATTCTTCCCCTGACTCAACCTTTCTGCTCCCTCATGTCCTCTGCATCCCTCCTCTTCTCCCCTTCTCATTCTCCTAGCTCCCTCCCCCCTCTTCCCGTGCTCTCAATTTGCTCAGCAGATCTTGACCCTTTCCCCTTCTCCAGGGGACCATGTATGTCTCTCCTAGGGTCCTCCTTGTTTATTAGCTTCTTTGGCAGTGTGGATTGTAGGCTGGTAATCCTTTACTCTATGTCTAAAATCCGCATAGGAGTGAGTTCACACTATTTGCAGACGATATGATATTCTACATTAGTGACCCGAAAAACTCTACCAGGGAACTCCTACAGCTGATAAACACCTTCAGCAAAGTGGCAGGATACAAGATTAACTCAAAAAAATCTGTAGCCCTACTATATATGGATGACACATTGGTGGAGAAAGAAATCAGAGAAACATCACCCTTTACAATTGCCACAAACAACATAAAATACCTTGGGGTAACACTAACCAAAAACGTGAAAGACATATACCATAAGGATTTTGAGTCTCTAAAGAAAGAAATTAAAGAAGATACCAGAAAATGGAAAGATCTCCTATGCTCTTGGACAGGTAGGATCAACATAGTAAAAATGTCAATCTTGCCAAAAGCAATCTACAGATTCAAGGCAATCCCCATCAAAATCCCAACACATTTCTTCACTGACCTTGAAAGAACAATTCTCAACTTTATATGGAGAAACAAAAGACCCAGGATAGCCAAAACAACCCTGTACAATAGAGGAACTTCTGGAGGCATCACCATCCGTTACTTCAAGCTCTATTACAGAGCTGAAGTCCTGAAAACAGCTTGGTATTGACACAAAAATAGACAGGTAGACCAATGGAATAGAGTTGAAAACCCTGATATTAACCCACACACCTACAAAAACCTGATTTTTGATAAAAAAAAATCCAAATTTATACGATGGAACAAAGAGAACATCTTCAGCAAATATTTGTTATTTGGAAACTATTATACAATTGGCACCAGAAGAAAGATTTTACAGTTAATGAGTTTTGTTATAAAGATATGATAAGCCTTAAAGAAAAAAAGATTAAGTACAAGCATGAAACAGCTACTTAAAGAGAATGTAAAAGGAAAGAAGACTACAACAAACAGAGGAAGAATTAATTATTTAACATTTATCTCTATGAAATAGGCAGAAAGGAGATAATAAGAAATTATTGGTATACAGTCTGAGATAAAAAAAAATGCATGCAAGAACAACATAAGGGAAATATTCTACCACAGCAGAATGTGGAGGAGTTAAGAAGAAACTGATGTAGAAAAGCTGTCAGTCTTCTGAAGAATGAATGTGAGAGAGTGTACCAGAGAACAGAGGTGAGAGACAAGCACAGGGACATGGAGAGGGGCATAGGGAGGCAAGGCCACAGAGAGCTGATTCATACATCAGAACAGGAAAAGACACACGATGACCAAAGGACAGTGGTAGAGTCACTATTCCACTGGAAGATGAAGGAAATGTCTTTTGTCACTCAGAAGAGATGAATGCATGCCCCGTCGCAAAAAATGAAGTGACTGGAAACAGATATGTGATAGCAAGTTCATTGAAAAGTAACTAGAGAAATAAATACACTTGAGGAAATTCAAGCTGCAGAAATCAACGGAATGCAAATTAAAATAACATGGCACAACTTAAAAGAATAAAGATAACCAGCATTTTCCATAGGTAGAAAATACATATTCTTTCCTAACTCTGTGTGACACTTGTGAATTGGTACATTTTGGGGGAACAAATATACATAAGTGGGTAAGTATGCATATACACCTAAACTCAATACTCTTAACTCACACTTTTCTTTTCAATTCAGAAACTTAAATTTTATTTCTTTCTTTTCCCTTTTCCCAAGGAAAAGCTACATAGAAGTCAGTTTCTTTACAAATACCATTATTTTCCCTCTCTTCTTAGAAAACATTCGTAGTGTTTGTTATTTCCTTCTTAAGTTTTAGTAGTACAGGGTAGAAGAATTTCCTTCTGCCCTCTGAGGGTTCAGGTTCCATAATTGAGTCTATCAGGGAAAACCCTCAGTAGATAGAGAAACAGGATAAGCTTGCCTCCTGCACTGGGGCTTCACATGAAAGAAAAATGAGTATCCCCAACCCTGTGAGTCCTAGAAACACCCCTCCTCATAGGGCAGATAGGAGAGAGGTGTTCAGACAATTGCAGAAGGAGAGTTCTAGAAAATATGAAAGGAACCTCAGAACACCGCTGTGATCAGTCTGCTGAGTGTGGTCTGAACCTCCAGTTGCCACCATCTTCCAAGGGCAACTCAACAAAAGCCCAAATCTCCTTTGTCCCCATGTTTTCAGTTCAAAGCATCAGTAGCAATTGTGGCAGCATGTTTGGGAGTGTCATTTCCTGAACACTCAACATCGATGCAATTCTGGGTACCATTTTTTTCTCCTCCATTATTGTTTCAAAGATGAAAATTCTCATCCCTACAGCTCAGTGGTTCATAATTTTAAAATAGTATGTGATGTTCATTGGACCAAGAAAACAAATTTAGATAAAGTACTTAAAATCATATGGAAACCTAGTAAGATATAAAAGACTTTGAAAGGATATACCTTGTATGGAATAAGTTGCTCTCAGGAGCCCTCCTATTAAACAAAACCCTATGGAAGATACACTTCTTTAGAATAACTTTATGACTTGTTGCTCAGAGAGGTATTCCAATCAATACAGTCTCTTGGAATTCCTTCTGTTTGTCCACTATAACTAGATAATAAGACCCTATTGTTGAAGATGTCATGTACCTAGAATGTATGACGTAGCATAAACTAACTCTAACTGACCTAGAAACTTCCTTTTTACTGACTAGTTTTCATAGTCACTGTGGGTGCTATGCAGGCTGCTGGGGCATCAAAGGTATCAATAGTCTTGCCTGGCTGTGCACCCTATGATTATTGAGACCAAGCTGCTAGGCAAGATATGCCCACCTGCGTAATAGTGCCACAACAGTTACAGGGGTATGCAATTGTTCTTTTATTGATCTTCAAGGAGGAACTCCATTCCTGGTACTGTAGTTCTGGTCAAACACACATGGCAGTGGATATCATAGGCCATAGTGTGAGAACTAAATACCTTTGTTTAACTAAGTTGACATGCTGACAAACTGCCTTCTAAATGTCTATTTTTATACCCATAGATGAACACCACTGGGTTCCTTAATCAGAAAGCCTCTCTTTTCCAGTGAATGACAGAGAATGTAGAACCCATGACTACATAAGGTGTGAGAATAAGTGACAAATGAGTTCTGAGTCCTAATCTGACATTTATACCATCGCTCCTAAGGCTCAGGGACCTCTGGGGAAGGAGCAGAAAGAATGTAAGAGCCGAAAGATAGGGCTGAGAAATGTTACTGCAGTGAGGAACTCACAGAAGGCTCCAGAGGACATTGACAACTCAATGGCTACACAGATGGCCCTGGTTTAACTAAAGGGATCACAAGACAAAAGTAAAAGCCATGAGCTTGGAAATGGGATAGGTAAGCAGGAGTGGTGGAGTGGGGTTGCTAGGGATAGGAAGGATAAAAGAGACAACCTAGGGAAAGATGAATCAAATGTATGAAGTTGTCAAATAACAGGATTGATTGTCAGTAAAAATAGAAACACACACACAGAGACACACAGACACACACAGGCTCTCTTTCTCACACACACAGACATACACAGACACTCAGACACAGACAGATACACACATACACACACACACACACACACACACACACACACACACACACACACACCCCACACCATACCATACCAGAAAAAACCCCCAAACTATTCTGAATCATAAACTATTGTTAACAAAAAAGGACATCAGGAAGTGACCTTGGCTTTAACTTGAATTTAAAAAAAGCCAAAATGAATTAAATTGACTTCAGCAATAAACCATGCTTTGCAACTTAATTGGACATTACAGGACTAGAGACTGCCTTGATTAGGAAAGTGAGCGTGACATCTTCTCTCAGCTCCTTGACGCCACATGGACGCACTGTCAGGAAGGGCTTCCAACAGGAGGAAAATGCAGGGAAAAGTGAGCCTGGTGACCTGAAGCACCTGAAGCCGCAAGATTTTGTGTGACACTAATAGTCGTGTGAGTGAATGCAGAGATATGCTTTGTGGCGTGTTCCAGGCACAAATGCTGCAACATGCAGGGGTGCTAGGTCCCTGACAGTGTCATATTAATTTATGGCAAGTAAACAGCCATTACCAGGATTCATAAAAGGGATAATTAATGGTATTGTTAGCTTTTAAAAAATAGAAAATAAATGGCCACTTACTAGTGGTTTTGAAATGCTAATGAATTACTGTGGGATCACTTCCAGTGCATCACGTTTATCCCCCCCAAAGCCAGTTCTGCAAATGCAGTGTAGAAATCTCCTGGTTGTGATTCTCAAGTTGACCTTTCTAGCATATTCTAAAGGGAAATGAAAGGGCTGTCCTTTGAAGACCCCCTTGGTGGTGGTCTTAGGTGGGGTTCTTTCTGGCAGGGCAAGGTGGGCAGAAATCCCTGTTGGGGAATGATTTGCTACTATTTATAATTTTAAAATTTAACAATAATTATTATGTATGTGTGCGCACAGGTGCCCATCGACCACATTTCGAGTGTGGAGTTCAGGGAAGAACTTTTAGGAATTGACTTCTCTCTTTGCACTGGAGGTTCAGGGCATCAGGCCTGGAGGCAGGGACTTTTACCCCTGGCCCATCTCAATGGCCTGATTTGCTGGTAGTTTTAAAAATATTAAAGAACAGGCAATAGAATGATCTACAAGTTAGGTGTGGCATGGGAATTCAGAAAACAATACAATAGTGCCCATGTGTTAAAGTGCTCATTTGAAAGCATGGAGACCCGAGTTTAATCCCCAGAATCCATGTGAAAAGAACAAAACAAAACCCAAAACCTGTGGTGCAAGTACACATAATTCCAACATTGGAGAAGCAGAGGCAGTCTGATCTTGAGGTAGATCCCTAAGCCTCAGGTTCCAGTGAGAGACTGTCTCAAAACAATGCGGGTGATTCCTACAGAAGGATATCCAAGGCTGACCACACAGACATGGACATTCATGTAGAAACACCCCCACTAAGTGCAATAAAACAAGATGGCAGACAAAAAGAAATCAGCCTTCATAAACTACATTTCAAAGTCAGGACCTAACCTTCCCTTCAAATGTTAAGTAAGGCCTTTTGCTTCTGGTCCTATCCATTTGGGAAATACTTACTGCATGAGGACCTGTTGTTCCATGGGGTTCAGAGCCCTGTTACCTTCCAAATTACTCATCCCTAAGCAGTCTTGAACATTTTGTCATTGGTTCTAATTCTCCTATGTTCACACTGCATATTCATATTTCAAAGAAGAAAAAGGCCCCTCCTCCCGCCCTGCTCCCCACCCCTCCACAACTGATCTCCAGGACAGAAGCAAACAAAGGGCCCTGTCCTTATTCCTCCAGGGGCAAAGATCAGCACACTAGCTCACCATGCCACCCAGTCACTCAATTTTGTAGCCTTGCCTTGGTCAATTTTGATGAGGACAGATCTTACTTAGGACCCAGTAGAGACAGCAACTCCTTGTATCTTGGTCAGTGGGAAACAGGGCAGCCCTGTGGTTAGAGACTTCTCATCACAAATTTGCTCAAACACTCCCCACAGGCCTGTCTCATTATTTTTGCCGTTAATTCATGGATTTTAAGAAATAGATCTGTTGGGTAGCCCCTTCTGCTAATGTCAAAGGCTCACTGTTCAGCGCTGAGGAAATCTCAAGTAGACAGACTTGTCTCCAGCCTCCATTAGCCCAGGAAACCTTTACAAAGCAGCACGAAGTACCCTGTGCAAAACAAACAAACAAAAACAAACAAACAAACACCCAGCCCAGAAAGCAGCCACATTTGGGGAAAGGTGACTAAAGCTTTTTTGTTTACCAAGGCCCAATGCTGGAGAGGTTCCCCTCACCCCCTCCTTCTAAATTAGTGGCAGCAGTGTGCTGCCTGGGGACAGAGAGGTTACCAGGAGCCCTTGGGACACTTCTCTTGCTTCCACCATTAAAGGAAAAGCTGCTTTAATTGTATTGCAATCTTTAGAAGAAGGCCCACAGCAGTCCACACTTTGAGGATTTATACATGGCTCTTACCAACTCCAGGATTATACATTTGAAATATAAACAGTTCAGTGGCAATTGGCTTCATTTTTCACTCTTGTTTTAAAACTCATCCCTCTCCTACCTTTGAAGTGAACAGAGCTTTCTTAGTCACCAGGCATTCTGGATGGCAAAATGTTAAGCCTGAGAATTTATTTTTTGTGCTAACAAATGTTTTCCTTAGAGATTAAAAAAATTTTAGACAGAACTTAAAAAAAAAAAAGGTATAAATCAAGTCAGATGGAAGAGAAATTTCCCCAAGGAACAATGTCTTCATCTACAAGATACTTTGGGTCTCTGAGATGCTCGAAAGGGTACAGCTTCTACAGACAGGGAGGATGGCCATGGAGACATGAAGTCAAAGAATCTTTTCCTCCAAAGGGATTTATTACGATGATAAAAAGGGCAAGCGGTAGGGCCTGGCTGTGTGGCTGTGGGGCAGAGTACTTGCCTAGCATGCAAGGCCCTGGGTTCCATCCCCAGCAATGAAGATGAAAAAATAAGAGCAAATAATGATAAGGTAATAAGGCAAAGAATTAACAAGACAATCTCAGCACCTTTAAGAAGGATTCTAGCCACCATTCTGCCATTGCATATGAATAACCGAGAGCCGTGTCTCGGGGCTCTGATCAGCAGATTTGATATATGGATTGCGATCAATTTTTTCTTATGGCAAATCTATATGTTATTCTCTGTCTTCATTTGGTGCTATTTGCTGAGTGGCTGTTACTTGAGGGCAGAGGTCGCTCTCTGGCAGTGGAGGCAGCCGGGTAATCTTTTAGTCTTCATAAGAAGACTGCGAGATATTAAATCACACTTGACGTACCTGAGGCCCAGCAACTTCATCCATATTTTATCTGCTGTAAATTTAATACCACAGCACTTTTTAGGGTGATGTATTTATTAACTGGCTGGGGATGAGCAGTACAGAAATTCAGTTTGTTCAGGAAAATAAAATGAAGACAGTCTGACAAGTTTGAGAAGTAAGCACAATGGCTATTTATTACTTTTTAAACACATGGTTTGTTGAAATGTCTTTAGCAGTGTTTGTTCAATAAATGCAGAATGCTTTCTAAATCATCTCTGCTTGATTTTTTCTTTGAATTTTAATAAAATTTTCTTCTCTTGAGGCATTTTGCTTCCCCCACCTACAGTGGCTTGGTTTCCAGCTTGCTTAGGGCTCTTGGGAAGAATCAAGGCTTTGTTCTATGTGAAACACGCTGCACAAGTATGAGAAACTGAGTCACAGTCAGACTTGGCTGTAGTTAGATGCCTGCTTCACTAGGTCAGGTGGAAACAATTTTTTAAAAATTAGAATTATTAAGGAAACTGCCCACAGTTTCTTTGGAGCATAGGTGTAGACCAAATATTTAGAAGGCAATTTGACATCATAACCATTTAGCAAAACAATAGTAGGACCCATCTGAGGCATATGACATCATTAGCCATGAGCTTTTGACTAGGTTTCTGGTAGTAGACATGAATTCCCACTTCTGGACTCAGCTCTAAATAGGATGCCTTTATTAGCTCCCACCCCTCAAGTCTCAGGGACCTCTATGAAAAAGAATTCAAGAGCCAGAGGTGGTGAACAACACACAGAAATTCTTGTCTTCTAGGCACGATAGGGCTAATGCACATATGACTGCAAGAGACTGACAGCATACCCAAGAACTCTCCAAGTTCAAGTCAGAAAAAGTCCCAGCACCAAGAAAAGAAAGTGGGCACAAATACCCATTCCTAACCAAGAAGCGATCTGCAATTGGTACCTGCTGGGAGAGGGACACTCAGTTTTTTTCAGAGGAGGACACGGGTGTATTAACTATAGCCCAGGGCAGGCCCCCATGCTCAGTAGCAGTAGTCAGTCAATTCAAAATAGACTCCATGATTTTTGTATGATTCCTTTTGTTTGCGTGCTTTTTTCCTTTTTGTTTGGCTGTGTTTTGATTTTTGTAGGGGATTGTGGGGGATTGGCTGGGGGCAGGAAGAATATGGGAAGAGCTGGGGCAGTGGAAAAGATATGATCAAAATATATTTTGTAAAATACTTTAAAGTCAATAAAACAAAAACAAATCTATTAGCTAGGTGTGAGCAAAGTGAGTTTGAGGCCATCATGACTTTATATAGTGAGTTCTGGCCAGCCAGAGCTACACAATGAGACCTTGTCCCCAAAACAAAGAATCACAACAAAATAAAACGAGGTTGGACACAGGGTATGACTTAGTCAGAGAATGCCTGCTTATCGCTCTTGATACTCTAGGCTGTCCCTGCATTTCAAAAGTCAAGAACATAGAAAAAAACGAAAAATACAAAGCACAACTGTCTTCTAGCTGGGTGTAATGACCCATACCTTTAAAAATTCTGGGACTTTGCAAGTTAAGGTAGTAAGACCAGGAGTTCAAAGTCATGCTGAACTACAGTGCTAGATTTTATCTCAAAAACTAACAAATAAATAGGGGTTAATGAGAGATTTAGCAGGTAAAAGTACTTTGCAGGGCAAGCCTGGGGCCTGAATTCAATGCCCAGAGTCGATATAAGGTCCAGAGGAGAAAATTCTCTGACCTCCACATGTAGGCTGTGGTATACACTCATGTGCTCTCTCTCTCTCTCTCTCTCTCTCTCTCTCTCTCTCTCTCTCACACACACACACACACAAACAATTAATTAATAAAAATGTAAAAGCTGATCTCAAAATTAAAAGAGAGAGAACCTCTTTGTTCCTTTGTCTTTCTCCCCTTTGATATTCCTTATATTTCAGAACATTTATCCTGAAAAAATTGCATCTCTTCCACAAATGCCAGGCTGTTAGTGAGATGCACACACCAGTCCTCTTCCTTTCCTATTGTATGGGGACTTCAGATGTTAGCTGAGTGTGGAGGGAGGGGATGAGACCTGCTGCATTTATTTGCATTGTTTTCTCAATAAACTCATTTCCATCCATTTTCTGGATGTGAAAATTGCTGGAGCTTAGAGTTCTGTATGTTTTACCCAAGTGGGAACAGCATTTTTATGGCCGTCTCAGGTCTCTCCTTGAATTCACTTGGATATCACAGGTTCTTGTTGTAGGTTGTGTTTTATTCTTTAGGCTCTTTACTCTTTTTGGGGCCCACCACCCAGCTCTCAAATAAACCACACATGGAGGCTTATTCTTCCTTATGAATGCCTGACCTTACCTTGGCTTATTTCTTGTCAGCCTTTCTTAACTTAAATTACCCTCCCAACTATTTTTCGCCTCTGGGCTTTTTACCTTTCTTTGCTTTTGTATACTTTTTCTTTACTTCTTACTCTGTGCCTTGCTGTGTAGTTGCACGGCTGGTCCCTGGTGTCCTCCTCCTTTTCTTGAGCCCCCCTTTCTTCTATTTAATTCTCTCCGCCTCCCAGTCCCTTCTATCCTTTCTTCTGCCTGGCTATTGGCCATTCAGTTCATTATTAGACCAATCAGGTGTTTTAAAAAGGCAAAGTAACACAGCTTCACAGAGTTAAACTGGGAATTGTCCCCAGGCCTCTGGAAGAGCAGCAGTGCACGCCAATGCCAAGTTCAAATCCTGTTTTGTATTACTCAGTATATTTAAAATCATCTCTTAACCTATGAGCCATCTCTACAGGTCTCAAGCAGTCTTTTTGTCCTCTTCCACATCTTTGAAATTCTGTGGTAGGGTGCTGCCCTCTGTTTCTTTAGTATTCACAAAGCATTCCTCTTCTAAATGAGATCTGGATTTCAGGAAATGTTGTTATGATCCAACTGGGTGTTCACTGTTTTCTTTTTCCATGGAATGTTCAAAGCCGAGCATGATGTGCTTCAAACATTTCCTTTAGACATATTCACCCATCTTCCATTTCCAAGTACAGTCTTCTGTGTGTACTCTAGCTCATTCCCTGGTATTTTTTCTTTCCTCATGATGTAAGGGAAAGTGTGGTGGCATCCCTACATCAAGAGAAAGACTAGGGAGAGAAACCACAGCACATTTGCTTCATTTCTTTATGTGACCTGAGCCTTTATACCCACAGACCAGTGGTTCTCAACACTCCTAATGCTGCAACCCTTTAATACATACAGTTCATCATGTTGGGTGACCCTAACAATAAAACTATTTTTTTTGCTACTTCACAATTGTGATTTTGCTACTGTTATGAACTGTAATGTAACTGCCTTTGGAGACAGAAGATTGTCAAAGGGGTGGTGGCCAGCCACAGGTTGAGAACCACTGCCATAGATCTAGAATAACAGCAGAGACCATAGTACATTTTATGGCTGCCTTTCTATGACTGGAGAGTATTTAGACCCGTAGACAAAGACTGAACTACCCTTTAATGCTTAAGCTAAGGAAGCATGGGCCACCCTGTGGAAATGTGATGCTCAGATTCTTCCTGGCTCCTCTCTGTATTTCTTCCTGAGTGTGGGGCAGAACACCTGATGACTCCAGTGTTAGAGAGCATCTTCCAGGCAACTGTGAGACAAAAGTGAAGGTTAGTGTGGTATTTCTAGTACTTTGGACTGCCTTTGGGAAAGACAGGTTCTAGTTTGTAAGATTTGTGTAGGGAAAAAGAATTCTAAAAGCAATGTGTTGCCCTGGGGTGTGAAGTTCCAACTCTACTCTTCTTTCTGACCTCATGTATCAAACTCCATGATCACAGCATGGCACAGATTTCGTGGGAAGAAACTGGGGTCACTGCAATGCTTGAAAGGGACAGGAGCTTGAACCCCTTTCCTTCCCCAAGAATCTCGGATCCAGTTTAGTACCGGATGTCATTGTGGCCATAGTTAGCATTGCAGATTACTCAGGTCTGCATGGCCTAAGTGGCAGCTTGGCCCCCAAACACCAACATGTCTCCAGGTGGTAGCCCAGACATCCGCTCAGCCTTCAATGGAAACAGGAGCCAAGGACATTAACACAGACCCTGGCTTCTGTAGCACCATGGACCCAGACACAGTCTATGGCCACAGTTCAGGACTGCATGACATCATGGTCCTGGATAGTATCACAAGCCACCCAGGTTTACATGGCCCCAGTGGCAGCTTGATCCTCTAAGACCAACATCTTCTCAGTTATTGGCTCAGACTGCAGGCCTTTGCAAAACCCTCCAAGGCAACAAGAGCCATGGATGTTAACTCAGAGTCTAGCTATCTCAGTGCCATGGACTCAAACATGGCCCTTGGCAGCAGTCTGGGTTGGACATCACCATGGTCCTTGGTGGTGGCACAGGAATCCCTGTGGGGGCACATCCCTTTGACATCAAGTTGGTCCCAGGTAACGGCACAGACTGTGGGTGTCCACAAGAGCCATGGACATCAACACGGACCCCTACAGCTCCATCAGGACCACAGACTAAGTCATGGTCCTTTGCAGCAGCCCAGGCCCAGACACCACCAGGGTCCCAGTTGGCAAGCAGGGTATCTACCTCAACCCGTTCCTCACGGCAGTCACCTCTGCAAATCTGCCTCTTTCCCTGGCACATGAATCATTCTGCCTCTCTCCCTCCCATTTTGCTACCATGTACTTCATCTTAGGAAGGTGGTGTCCCATGTGTTGTTGTGGGATTGAACAAACGTTAAGTGTGTTTCCGGAGCTAGAAATCACCGGAGTCTATTCGTCTCTTTCAAAGCCTTTGTTGCTGTTTTTATTCTGTAAGTTATCATTGTAAGAATAAATTTATCACACTTATTTCATTGTTGTTGTTGGTGTGTGTGCTTATTTAGTAGTAGTGGTCGTAGTGGTATTAGTTGTTGCTGGTGGTGGTGGTGGTGGTGTGTGCATGAGGAAGCTAGAGGACAATTTTGGGGAGTCAGTTCTCTCTTCTTCCATGGGTCCTGGGGAATCAAAGTCAGGCTATCAGGCTTGTAAGCAAGTGCATTTTCCTGTGGCAGCATCTGGCTAGTTCTCTGGACCTTTAAACATGTATGTAGCAGCTCATCTTCATAAATCTTAACTTCAGCAGCTGGGGGTAAAAAAGTACTTACTATGTATATATGTATATACAAACATTGCTGAAAATATTTATGTGCATGCAGTAAGTAAATGTAAAGAGTTTGCATGTCATACATGTGATCTATGAGCTGCACAGTTCTGACACACAAAATAGTCAGAACTATGATAGAATACAGCAAAACCCAACATTCTATATAGATTCTATTACTAGACTGGCTAATTTTTTGTCAACTTGATACAAGCTAGGGTCATCTGGGAAGAGGAAATCGCAACTGAGAAAATACCTCAACCTGATTGGTCTGTTGGAAAGTCTGTGGGGGACATTTTCTTAATTAATGATTGGTATGGGAGGGCCCAGGCCACTGTGAGTGTTGTCCCTCTTTGGCAGGTTGTCTTCTGTTGTGTAAGAAAGTAGGGTGAGCAATCCCCAGAGAACAAGGCAGTAAGCAGTATTCTTCCATAGACTCTGCTTCAGCTCCTGCTTCCAGGTTCCTGCCCTCAGGGATAGAACTGTAACTTTGTTACCTGAGATATGTGAGCCAAGCTAAACCCTTCCCTCCTTAAGGGAGCTTGTTGTCGTCAACTTTTTCACAGCATTGGAAACCCTAAGACTGCTGCACAGTGCCATTAGATACTATTTGGAAAACATTGTTTTGCTATACCTGTAAATACTCCAATCTGATACACAAACACTGCTATAAAAAGTTGAATATTGCAGGGCGTTGGTGGCGCATGCCTTTAATCCCAGCACTCAGGAGGCAGAGGCAGGTGGATCTCTGTGAGTTCAAGACCAGCCTGATCTACAAGAGCTAGTTCCAGGACAGCCTCCAAAGCCACAGAGAAACCCTGTCTTGAAAAACCAAAAAAAAAAAGTTGAATATTTACAGTTGGTGGCTTTTATTAGTGAGGTTTTCCTGGCAGCCCCTTAACTTTAATAGAATGAATCTCTCAGATAAATATAATATGCTATTTAAGTATTTAACATATTTGCAACTTCAGAACGAAAGCTAAGTGATATGTTTAGGCAATATTTATGCATAAAGCTGGGAGCAGTGTTTAGATAACACACCATTTCATTCATTTTTATATTAATTAACCTTCAGTAAATTAATACAAATCTCTGCCTTCCTTCCCCTCTAAAATGACACTAAAATAAAGACCTGCCTATTAAAGTATTACAAAAATTAAGTGAGTTAATACAGTATAAATACGAAAGGCTAAATAAAACCCTACTTTTAAATATTAATATAATTGTGTTTAATGCATGTCTATTTATAATGTGCAGTGCTAGATTGTAGAGGAATCGAAAGTAAGTTCTATATTTCTTCTGTGTTTCTGTCTCAAGGAAGGGAGCTGCTTGCTTATTTTGATATATATCAAATTTGGCACCAGTCCAAAGAAAGGGGGTGCCATCCTGACTTGTTCCAAGTGTTTGTTTATTGTCTGTGTTCTGAGATGGGGGAAGTAGAGAGAGAAGTCCAAAGACTTAATAGGAGGTTCTAGAAGAGCAGAGAAGAATCCAGAATGTAGCTCTTTCCAATCTTAGGGACCTTCATCAAGTCTCTTCACTTTGCAGAATGGTCCAACATGCATTGACTCCCAAGGTCCCTTCTGCTACAGCCTGCACTGTTCCTCACATATTGCTGTATTGTTAGTGCTCTTTATGTGTGACTATATTGGAAGGTAGTAATTTTAGGAGAAAATCCAGGTGAAATGAGGCAAAGAGAGTGGCACCCTAATATACTGGGACTGGTGTGGTGTCCATATGGGACAAGGAAGAGAGAGCGGGCACAGAAAGGAGTACTCAAATGAGGCCACATGTAAGCTAGGCAGAAAGGCTTCACCAGAAATGGATTATGTGGATACTCCAGTTTCATCCTTCTGCACTGTGAGAAAATACATTGCTGATGTTTAGGCTCTACAGCCCTATTCTGTTGTATCAGCTGGAGGGAAAACACCTAGCTCTGGAATTTTGAGGTGTTTGCAAGAGATCTCACAATTTCCCTCTTCCTCTTACCTGATGGTCACAGCTCCATGACATGAGAAGCTTTTGGGTGGGGAGGATTGGTCCAGAAACAGGCCTGGATCCACCTTCTGGGGAAAATGGATGTCTCTGTTGTATAGGGACTCAACAGCCTTCATCCTAATGTCATCCTCTGTCCCATGGATGGCAAAAAGGCTTTAGGAAAAGGAAATTTCTTTTCTTTCTTAGAACCTGGCACATATGAATTTTAACCCCCACAGCTCCCAGGGCAAGCAACTACTTGTGCTGGGTCCAGTCAGAGTCCATGATGTGGTCTTTGGAAGTGGAAACTTTGCAGTTGTAATCAAGTTAAGATGAGGGTAGTTCTTGATCCAACAGGTTCAATATTCTTTTAAGAATGGGGAAATTTAGACATGGCTACATAGGAGACTGCTCACTGAAGGTGTGCCAGAGACTGGGATTTGGTGGCTAAGGAACACGAAGCATTGCTGGAGTTCACAGGAAACTGAAGAAAGCCAGGTAGGGCTCTGCCTCAGGCCTCAGAGGGAGCAGGATCTTGCCACCAATTTGATTTCAGATCCCAGACCCACTGGAGAGTAAGGAGCTACTGCTTTAAGGCCAGTGATCACTTCCTATGTTGACTTTAGGAAACTAGTATCATGCCTTAGATTTAAATAAACTACAAATGGAAATAACATAGATTCAGGGATGATGGACTGCAATAAACTCCAAACAATGCCCAAAGACTTGTAATTTAGAAGGATATTAATAAAATGAGAAAATAAGTATGTAGTTACTAAGTATGTAGTTACTTCTTTTATATATAACCCCCTAGCTGCTATGGGGTTACACACTACTTGGTAGGCAATGATTTGAACATGGAAGTTGTGCATTTCCGGAGTCTTAAGAGGTGTTTCTAATACGCTCCCAATGTGTGGGATCACCAGAGTCCTCTCCATTAGTTGTACTCAAGGCTTCCAGTTCCCATGTGTAACTAACAATTGCAGATGGTGCGAGATGTGAATGAAACCAACATAAACCCCACTGTACTGCATCCATTTTTATGGCTTTCCCCAAACTTTTCACCAAGAAACTAGAAATTTAGGGCTTGTTTGTGCATCACTGAGGACCCTGTGCCCATGAGGGATATAGAACACTTTTTTTCTGCCCAGTGTACATGCGAATGTGTGTGCATGTATGTGCACGTGTGTGTCTGTACGTGTGTGTGGTGTATGCACACTTGTGTGTGCAGGTACACATAGCCAATGCACTCGCCTGTGAGGGCAGAGGAGAGAATTGGGAGTCTTCCTCTGTTGCTTCCCACCTTGCTTTTCAAGAGTCTCTCACTGGATCTGACTCTTCCCATCTCCAGTAACCTGCTAACTGGCGAGCTCCTGTGACTGGGCTGTCTCAGCCACCACTTCCTGATTCCCCACTGCTGGGGTGAGAGGCAAGTTCATGCTTCACTTTTATGTGAGTGCTCGGGATTTGAACTTAGGTCCTCTTGCTTTCACACAAATGCTTTTAAATACTAGGGTGTCTCATTTTTTCCCTTTCCCAGCGAGAGAATTTAAATAATAAACTCAAAGTCCCAATACCTCCCAAACTCAACTGAATGACCGAAAATGTGGAATAAAGAAAAGAAAATCTAGAGTTACAGAAGAAGGTAGCGAAAGGAAAGAAATACAACTCTAGCACTGAGCATAAGCAAAAGTGACTGAGAGACAGGTGGAGGTGCTTAGCTAGGTCCTCTCTGAAGGTCTCAGGCTGTAAACACACAGGAGGAGGAAACTGCAGTTGCTATCATTTGCACACACTGACAATTGTCTATAAACACCCCTTCTTAGACCAGGGAAAGAAGGCTTTGCCAATTTTGTACCCTACCCATATAGGGAAAGGCTTCGCCAAGTTCCCATAGGTAGAAGGCCTTGGTTCTTCCTTATCATGGCTGTGCTCATGTCAACAACACACATTCACCTAGGAATTCACTCATGCAGGACTTCTTCCATTCCCTCCCTACACATGAGCATGGCACGAAAAGTTCAAATGCATTCCTCCTCTTTCACAGAGAGCTACTCTCGCCAATGTCAAAGGTAGGGGAGGCTTCAAGGAAATTCCTCCTCGGATCTGTTCCCTGAGAACTTCCAGAAGTGCTTTCAATTTTGCTTTTGGTGGGATGCTTTTTGAATAGTGAAGCATTTGCATATGCATAACAAGATATTTGGTCGGTGTGAGCCAAATTTAAGTATGATTTATTGGTGATTCATACCCTGTGTACCCTGAGTACACACAGTCTAAAGGTAATTCCTGTAATATTTTTGATAACTTTGTTCATGAACACTGTTCCTACCTATGAGGTTACATCAGGGTTCTCAGTGATCTACAGATTTGCCACGTTTCAGTTGCTATAGTTTTGGATTAGGAATGTTCAAGTTTGTCACAATTCCCCAAGTCCCAGGTGTGAAGGCAAAAAATACATTTCCATAAGACCATAAGAGATTTATTTCCTTTAAAAACCATGCTCACCAGAAGCAGTGGGCTGCCTTTTGAGAAGGCACGTGGAATAGAAGTTTTATCTTTGCCTATCTGGGAACAGGTCTCCGTACTTTTTTTTTTTTTTTTTAGTTTTTGAGACAGGGTTTCTCTGTTTAGCTTTGGCTTTCCTGGAACTCACTCTGTAGACCAGGCTGGCCTCGAGCTCACAGAGATCCACTTGCTTCTGCCTCCCGAGTGCTCAGCTTAAGGGTGTGCAACACCACTGCCCAGCTTTCATGTACTTTCTACAGTGTTCTAATCTAATGAGGTGGTCATAGTGTTGACCCTCATTTAGCCAAAGGCAAGGGACACACACACACACACACACACACACACACACACACACACACACAGAGAGAGAGAGAGAGAGAGAGAGAGAGAGAGAGAGAGAGAGAGCAAGAGCAGAGCTGGTTACTGAGGTTGGAAAGAGGAATGCAAACTCCATGGGTATCAGTCATCTTCATTATGCTCTATTTGTTTTCTGTGTCTGAATAACTGGGTATCATCTTGTGTTTACTGAATGCAGTTCTGCCAGTTGAAGGCCTGGAAATCTGTATTTCCATAAGCTGTCCAACTCTCTCTCTCTCTCTCTCTCTCTCTCTCTCTCTCTCTCTCTCTCTCTCTCCCATTGGCAAAAGTGTGAGAATCTCTCTTGTACATGGAATGGAGGGGGACCCCCGGAGCCTGCCTTTGTGTGCCCCCTGGATTGGATCCTTGTCTCATTTCATGAGATGCCAGACATCTGTGAAAGTCAGTCTCATTTTCACACAGGAGGATTTGAGTAGGGGAATGGGAAGGTGAGAGGGAAGCGGGACCAAAGAGAGCGGCGAAGAGGAGAGATGTCTGAGATGAGAAAGGCAGATGAAGCAGAGCAGGACATGAATACACACTTGAAGCTGCAGGAGAGGAAGTGTCCAGGGCGGGATGAAACAAGAGGGAGGAGATCAAATGAGCCAGCCCCATGGCTCCCGTGTTCCTATGATCACTATGATCACCCACCACCCTGACACTTTCTAGCTCCTTTTCTTAAGCGAGCATTGTGAGGAAGCAGAAAAGTTCACATGCCCAAGTCAAGGTGGAAGGGGCAACAGTCATGCATAAGTGATTTATACTCTTTTACTTTGAAAAATTGTTAACCCCCTCCCCCACTCAAATAGCAAATGAAAAATGCAGTACCGACTGGCAGCCTTTTAATTCCTTTTATAATTCCACTTGAATTTGTGAATCAGAGTCTCTTGTCCATGTTGTAAAACCTCCTCAGGTGATTTTGATGTGCACCCCCACTTAATAATTCCCAGCTAGGGCATCTCAAGGGTCCCTTTTAACTCTGACAATCGATTTTTTACCAAGTCTTCACAGAACAAATGTCACAGGTGCGTGGGGAGGAATTTCATCTTGCTTTGGATCTGAAATGGAAGGTTCTGAGTCTTTCTTAACGTGTAGGCTGAGGATTCCTTCCCACGGTGCCTGAGACGAAGTTTACGCTGCATGTGGCCTATTTGCAAGTTTCGAGTGGGTTTGGGAATGTCCCTAGAGGAACACTGTGCATTTGAAACAGGACAGGGTGGACACGCTGGTACTAGTTCTGCGGACACTGAGACTTTAGTGGCCAGTTCCCCACGGAGTTTGGTGTCCAGAGGAACTGAGAATTACTGCATGAGTTATAATAGGCTCCGAACAGGGAGAACAGTAGAAAAGCTAGTGCCAGGGAAGCCTGAACCTCTTAGCTTTTGATCAGTGGGCTGAGCTGATGCTCTTCAGGCCAGGCACATGTAGGGCAGCCCTGCCTGACTGAAAGGACCACACAGGAAAGAGCACAAAGCCACAAGCCTGGCTTGGAGCAGTGGCTGGAGAGGGAGGGACAGCAGGCGGGTTTACAGTGGAGCTGCATCATGGGAGTGAGTGTCCAGTCCCAGTGTCCTGTGTGCTACAATTAGTGCTCCCTATCAGTCTTTTTCAGTTCATCCCAGGCTTGTATTTCCTACTGATCTTTGCAGTTTTTTTTTTTTTTTAAAGATTTTGAACTGACACCATTTATGGCATTTCAACACATTTATGAAATAATGATCAGGCCAGGGTAACTGGCACATCTGTCTGCTTGTTGGGAACGCAAAGTCCTCTCTGCCAGCTGCTTTGAGATACAGGGTCCAGCATTGCCATATGTGTGTCACATGAGAGAGTGTGTGGAGTTGTATGTATATGGTGTTCGAGAAGTGTGTGAGTTTGTGTGTGTGTGTGTGTGTGTGTGTGTGTGTGTGTGCTATGTCAGGAGCTCCTATACTAGTGAGTGTGTATTGGGGGTGTATGTGTGTTTTTGGTTCATGTGAAGTGTGTGTTGTCGGTTTGTGTGTGTGTGTGTGAAGTAAGGTGTGTGTGTGTATGAAGTAAGGTATGTGTGTGAAGTAAGGTCTGTGTGTGTGTGTGTGTGTGTGTGTGTGTGTGTGTTTCTCTGTATGTGCCACATGAGGTATGGGGAATGTTATATGTGCATGTTCCCAAGTGTATGGGTTCATGTGTCATGTGATGTGCACTGTACACTATGCAGACCTATCCCAGGGTCAAGCTCACCACAGCCCAGTGGCTGTTCTTAGATCAACTGAGGGCTCAGGGCGGGGCTGGCTGTGGAGCTTTGCAAGCCTGAACATGATCTCTTTGCTCCTCCATCCCTTGTAGGGCTTATCTGGCCTCTAGTGGGCACACATTTGTGAAAGGTGTTTATTTTCTGGGCTGTTTTCAACTAGAAATAGCTCCAAATTCACGTTCCTCTTGCTCTTCTTTCTTGTCCCTTTCTCTTTCATTTCATTTTGTAATGTCCGTGCCCTCCAGCTGCCCAAGCATTCTAAGTTGGCCCTCTGCTGGCTCGATGAGGGTGACAGGCATGTGGCTCTCCACCTGCCTCGTGTAGCTTCGGTCTCCATAGCTTTCTAGTCACACTGATGACACTCTTCATGCAATTTCACTGCATGCATGGTGCCCTGGGCATTTTGAGAAAATCCCAATGTCTATGGCCAAGCCCAAAGAGAAATAATTAAACATCTCCTGCTATGTCTTAATGCTCCAGCTGACAGCACTGTACCTTTGAGAACCGGTACAGAGCATCACCAACAAGTGGTCATGAGGGCATTTCATAGTCACTGGGGGAAGGGGAAGCATTTTTTTTTATTTTAATTTTCTTTTAGCGACATGGTCACCAGAAACTTGCCCAAGTTAAAGTAAATATCTCTAGCTATGCTCATGTAAGCAATTGTTATTGAATTCAGTGGGACACAAGACAGACAGACAGACAGACAGACAGACAGACACACGCACACAAGCTGGAGGGGCACTTCTTGGGATGAAGAATGTTTACAGCAGGAGAGATAAACATTAAAGGCAGAAATCTGAGGTACAAACTGTAGTGTTCTGCATCTACTTGTGTCTGTCCCATGTGCACTTTGAATCAAAGTGACTTCATCTTCTAAGTGTACAGTTGTGTCTGGCTCCTCCTAGATACTAGTGAGGGGGAGAATGGGCAGAGGGACCCAGACAAATGAGCCCTATGGGTAATTGAAAAATCTTATTGTGCCATTGCTTTTGACCCCTCTCTCATCAAAGCTTCAATGGAAGCTACTGACATGTGGCAAAAATTGACCTATTTGAGCCTGCTATCTGCTTTTTTTTCTTGCTCATCTGTTTATGGTGGAACTAACCAGGGCTAAATTGCCCCAAACGTAGGCAAAGGCAGTGCTTGTGAGGTTGTGAGAGCCTGTACCACTGTGAGCTCCAGCATCTAAGATTAGTTACTTTCAAGGAGGTAGTCATATGAGTGATCTATGAGGCACAGTTTACATTGCCCACTGAGTGTTTACGTTCTCTCACTGTGGGCATCTATCAGGTGATGCTTTGCTGTCAGTGCTGTAGAGATGTCCTGCTCACATTCAGCACTCAAGATTGAGGTCTACTGACACATGGCCAAGTTCATCTTGACATATTAACTATGAAACTGCTTCCTACCTCGTGCCATGAATGGCTTCATTTGCTCTAATGTTCAATAATGTTTCAGCCCAGGTTTTTCCTCAACCTTTTTCCATGGGCTCACCTACCTCAGTGCTTTTTCTTGATTTCTGGGTTTGTGCCGTTTCCTCTGACTCACATTAGCTCTGTGATCTTTATTTACCCATACCAGAAACTTGGCAGTTACCCCTGATCCTTAGGATATTGTCCAGTAAGATGAGGTATTAGAAGTGTATTATGGGGCTAGAAAGGTGGTGCAGTGTTTAGGGGATGTATTTTGCTTTTTCAGAGGACCTGAGTTTAGTTCCCAGCACCATATTAAGCAGCTAACAACCACCTGTGACTTAACTCAAGGGGATCCAATGGTCCCTCCCACCTCCACAGGCATTGCCCGCTCATTAACATACCCCACTCCTACAAGTATATAATTAAAAATTAGGCAAATCTTTAAAAAGTGAGTGGTGGCGCACACCTTTAATCCCAGCACTCAGGAGGCTGAGGCAGGCAGATCTCTGTGAGTTCAAGGCCAGTCTGGTCTATGGAGTGAGTTCCAGAACAGCCTCCAAAGCTACAGAGAAACCTTGTCTGGAAAAACAACAACAAAAAGTACATATCGTCACACCAGCCCCTAGCCAGGCATTGGAGCCTTCCTATGAGTTTTCTCCCATTTTATGGATTTTCTCTCTTGATTTTTAAAACTAGAAAACATAATCCTCAGATTATTTTAAAATGAAGTGGGCGATGTATATTGTTCCCTCTTTTCCATTCTTTAAGACATTTCTAGGAGATGTCTTAAAAAAAGCTGATGGTAAATTAATTAGCTTCATGAAGATGGTAACATTTAAGGGATTCAAACCAGTTCCAGGGCCTCTTTTGTGTAAGATCTCAGCTGAGCCCCAAGCCACCCATTGTGATCTCATCAAGAACAGCCAGTAGAAGATGAGAAGAGGTATCAAAGTTTTGACTGATATATTTTAATAAACAATCAATTCTCCCATAGGATCTATAGTTGGAAGGTAAATAAATACCTGGAGTTGGCATCCAGGAGAAACAAGGAAGAATGACTTAGGGAAGAGACAGTAGAAACTTGTTCAAGAGCTGCATTTGTGACAGGAATTGGAGCTCCAAGGCTGGCTTCCCAACATTAACTGTCTATTTTTACAGCTATGTCACTTGAGGTTCCTCCCACTGGATGGTGGCTGGGAGTGTCAAAAAAGAACAGAAGGACTACCTGGGTGATATGTCCAGAGGAGAGTAGAGAAGGGATTGGGGTTGCTTTTCAGCTAGCTTGCTAGGGTTCCTGTGCCAGGAGCAGGGCCCTAAGCCAGGCATGAAGGCCAGAAGGAGTAGGCTAATCTTCTGATGAGGAGTCCTCTCTACAGACAAGAGCCTCCTTCCACTTGGCAGGTCTACCTGAGAAGCTGAGCATGTAAACAGAATGGCTATTTTTGTTAAGCAGAGCTTAACTCTTTCTGAAACAGTCATTTATTTGTGAAGACGATTTTATGTTAATTTAATTATAAGAAAATTGAAAAGTGTAATACATTGTTAAGCCCTTAAGGCCGGTTAATCTATTTGGATTGTAACAAATATAATTTTTATTAGCTCAGCCTATTTGGATGGTAACGAGTCTAACCTTTCCATAGACATTACAGACTCTGAGTTATGGTCCATTTTTATGTAAAACCAGCCTTGAGTGGAATAAGAGAATGTTCTTTTATCTGTCACTGTGTTATAGAATCATTATATTAATGAGAGGAGAATCGAGCCATTCCTATTATCTTAGAGGCTGTGTCTTCTCTAGGTGTGATTGAAAAAAGGCACGCAGGTAGTTATTAGAAAAATGATCAGCCTTACACAGAGGTAAGATATTTTGAGACCGCCCTTGGGTAAAATATGTTGATTATTAGAGGGAAGGTTAATCATTTTCCAGCCAATCAGGCTTTCTATCCAGAACCCACTAATCTTGGACATCGTTGAGTCCTGGACCTGAGAGGCTAAGAAAGGTCTCCTTGGTCTCCTGTTCCTCTCTTTCTTCCCCCTCTTCCCCTCCTTCCTTTCCTCTTTCTCCCCTCCCTTCCCCTCTCTCTTCTTTCTCTTTCCCTTTCCCCCTTTCTTCTTCCTTCTCCTCTCTTCCCCTCCTTTTTCTACCCCCTCCTCCGCTCCTCTATTTTACCTGAATCTACAGTCCTGGACAAGTTAAGAAAACACTTATATTGTGTTCATATTGTGTTCTAATTTGCTTTAGGGCAGACAGTTTGGAGACCAGGTTAATCTTAAATGTGCAGTCCTTCTGCCTCAGTGTCTCTGGTCCTGGCATTATAGATGTTGTTACTAGATGTGGCTTAATAAACATTTTAATGAACGCAGCAAGATTTATGGTATTAACACTATTACATTAACTCTCCCAAGTCTTCATATGACTCTGTATCCTTGGGCCAGTTTAATGGAAGAGGAAACTGAGATACATAGATCACTCATTCAGGCCGAGCCACAATCCTGTGGGGGTATTTTCACACTCCAGTACTGTATCAAGATACATAAGGCAATCACGTTAAAAAGAAGAAATTTTAACATGGCTTCATGGTTTGGGAGACTTCAGCTCATGGTTCATGAGCCCCACTGCTTTTGGTCCTGTATTGAGGTTGCACATTGTGGTGAAGTGTGAGGTGTGGGAAGCTGCTTACCTGATGTCATCCTCAGAGTAGAAAAGAACGTAGGCAGAGGCTAGATTTCTATTATGTTCTTCAAGGTCATGACCAAATGACCTAAAACTTCCCATTAGGCTCCATTCCTTAATGGTTCCACTCTCTGACACTAGCTGGAACCAAGGAGAGGAACAACCTATAAACACATGGAACTTTGGGAGATATCTAAGGTCCTTCAAGTTAGTAACTATAAAGTCCCCCTCTGAATAGCTCTCAGGACTCAGAAAGTCAGAGCTAGTGTTTATATTGCACTGTTATCATTCAAATAAAGGGGGGCATGATTTTGGAAAAAGGAAAAGGTTTTACAAGCTCTGATGCCCACATAGCATACATTGCATGTTTTAGACTGTCTTTCAATATTAATTTTTCAGACTCCATTAAATGTCAATCCATGAATCCAAGTCATTTCATTGAGTACTCACTGCACATCAGGCTGGAGTTAAGAGCTTTGAATGTTAGGTGAGGGGATGGCAGTTCCAACAACTGGGGAACTTTTGACATGAAAGTAGACCTCTGCAAAATTATTCCTTGGGTCAACCAGGACATACTATGATATTAAGCTTTTGCCACAACCCCAGAAGACAGTCAGCCAATGCTATGTCTATTTTGTAGGTAAGAACAGGAAGGGCCCCAAGCCAAAGGCTACACCCAACGTAATGCTACTCACATGTGTTAGAAGCAGAATCAAATATACTTGGATTTCTTGTGACCTTGGTCACTAGAACAGGTTATCATAGACTGATGGTTCCAAGGACAGAAGTTTGTTTCTCACAGTTCACAGCTTGTCCACTTTGGTTCTTGGGAAGTGGATTTGCTCCTTAACTGATCAACAGCTAAATGAGACATGACTCCACAAGTTCACGTATTTGGGACCAACCTACAGCTTTGGGGGATATGTTAGATTTTGAGGGTTTTGACTTGATGAAAGGATGAATCTCCTGATGGATTCATAATATAGTAAGTGACTGAAGAAGGAGGTGGACAGGTTTGGAAGAAACGGATCAACATAGCCATATCCTTGGAGACTGCATTTTATTGCTCTTTTTCTGGCTGCTATGAGATGAGTGGCTTCTACCATATGTTCTAGACATCATGATGTTCTCCTTCACTACAAGACTAGAATAAACAGAGCCAAAGACTGTGGACTAAAACATCTGTGCATGTGAGCTAAAATGAACAACTCCTCTCACTAATATTTAATCAGGCATATTGTCACAATGGACTTCTCAGAGCTCCACTCTGAATACTGTGTAGGTGGCTACTGGGAATTTAGAGATTCAAAGCAGATGGCCAGTGGGTGCAAATTTACTACATGGATGCATGGAATCTTAAAGGAACACTGGCTGGCCAAACCTATAAGATTCCTACAAATGCAGGACAGACTATCTTGTTCCTCCAGGTGGACAGTGAGGGACTTTGTTAAGGTGTTGGACAATCAGCTATTAAAACTGGAAATTCCAGTTAATATGATTTTGCCTCCCCCTTTGGGGGCAACCTCAAGTGTGAGAAATGGCAAAAAGCTTTAGCAATCTAGTTTTATTTTCCTGGAAGGTCAGACATTATCTCTGTAGCATATAATATTACAACTGGGTGTGTATATTCATCATGTCAAGATCATGGTAGGTAAGAAGTGTCCCCTCTCTCTCCCTGCTTCATCTTGGTGTGTTAGAGATTCTTATTCTTCTCTAGTTATTTCCAAACACAGCATGGCAGATTGCAGTAAGTAGCCTACAGCTCCTGGCCACACTGCAGGAGCAGGACAAGCATGTCCTCTTGCTGTGTGTCCAAAGTCTTTTGTTTCCTCTCTGCCTGCCTGTCTCAGTCACTAGTGACTTTAGTTCCCCTTTGCCCTTCTAAGAACACACTTCTTAGTTTCACAAATGAACAGGACTATATGGTACTTGTATTCCTATGTCTGTCTTCTTTTATTTAACATCATGTTGTCCAGGAGTCAGGATTTCATTCTTTTCAAGGCTAAATAATATTCCAGGGTGTATATGTGTCACATTTCCTGTCCACTCATGTGTTGGTGGGCCTCTGGGGTGACTCTAAGTTTCAGCTCTATTCAGAGAGCTACGGTAAGCTCTGGAGGCCAAAGTCTCTGTGCTGTCCATGCTTTTGTCTCTTTTGGATGTATACCCAATAGTAGGATTGTTGGAGCATATGGTTGCACTATTTTAAGTTTTTTAACAGACATGTAGTTTTTGTGTGTGTGGTTTGTTTCTCTCCTATTCTGTGCCCGACATTTAAAACATCACAAACCTCTAGGAAGGTGTGTGTGTGTGTGTGTGTGTGTGTGTGTGTGTGTGTGTGTGTGTGTGTGTGTCTGTGTGTGTGTGTGTGTGTGTGTGTGAGATTAGTCCCATTCAAACACAAGAGGAAGAGGCACCTGGCCTCAGTGGCTTCCTCAAGCCGTGGCTCCAGACTAAATTGAGGTTTTACACTAGTTTCCACTCATCAAGCTTTTATATCACTTTACTTCTAAAATCTCCTCTAATGATACTCAGATTTTATTCTGGAGAATATATTTCTCCCTCTCCCCCCCTTTTTTTTTCAGATAACGAAGCAATTGAAAGGTAATTTTCATAGTCTATTTGGTCCTCTTTATCATCAGGTTCTATATCCATGAATTTAACCAAACTTGGGTGGGAAATAAAATAATGTTTAAGTCATTGCTGAGGTGCACTGTATAATTAGACTTACAGTGAATGCTTTTATATTGAACAGGTGCAGATTTTATTCTTGCCATTATTCCCTGAGTAATATAGTACAACGATTATGTACATAGCACTTACATTTGCATTAGGTGTTGCAAGTCACCTAGAGAAGGTTTAAAATATACTAAAGCCTATGGGTTAGTTACATGCAAAAACCTTGTTATTTCATGGAAGGTACTTCAACATCCATGGATTTCCATGAGGTAGAGGTGTCTCAGAAGTGTTTTCCTCTAAATGCAGAAGGGTAGTTACAGCCACCCTGCTTAAGATAGGGAGACATAAATATTTCACAAAATGAATATTTTGATTTGCTTTTCATTCAGTGCTGTATGGTTATAGGATCCCTTTATAGAATCTGCAAGGAGTCTGGACACAGAGTATGGAGCCTGTCTATGAACATGGGCAACCTCTGAGGGCTGGAGCCTGTCCATGAACATGGGCAAACTCAGGGGGCTGGAGTCTTCCTATGAACATGGCAATCTCATAGGGCAAAACATGTCCATGAACATAGGCAATCTCAGAGCACTAGTTTTACATTGGCTATGTCTGGAAGATTCATGCTCTGAGTAGTAAGACTTTGGTTTTGAAAGTGAAATGATCTCTGGTCCTACAGTTTCTGGGTTGTATTTTGTTTTCTACGGCATCATCTCTTAGTTACTTCTTTTTCAAATCAAATTCTATTTGAGAAAGTGTTTTTTTCCTGGACTCAATTTAATATTTTTTTTAAATCTGGGTGCTTATGCAAGTGAGTTTAAAAAACAATATTTTCTGTACCCTCATAAATCTAAGAGCCTTCAAAACATATTTCATAAGATCTTTTATAATTTTAGATAAAAAATAAGCAGTTGTCTTAATAATGTGTGGCTTGCAATGATGCCTTAGGGTCACAGACAAAACAATTGTGATTCAGTTGGTGGTTTGTCTAAAGACTGAAAATACTGTAGTGGTCTGTGATTCTTTTTAGTTTGCATAAAATACAAGGATGGTGAATATTATTTCTAAATCAATATACTGTTGTCTACTAGTAGCATATTTTGAAGTAATTTTGATAATGACACTCTCTTATAAGCAGATAGTGACTAAGAAATATTCAACAAACACAGCAATTGAGTCCCTTATACACATGGGCCATTTCCAGGCTATCCAATGGATGGCCCAGCTGCCTCTTGTAGTAGATCAGTACTTATCCCTAGTGTAGGAATGGACTTTGGGATCCCATTTCACATAGAGGGATACTCCCTTGGCCTAGACACATGGGGGAGGGCCTAGGCCCTATCACAAAGGATATGACAAACCCTGAAGACCCTCCCATGGAAGGCTTCACACTTCCTGGAGAGCAGAAATGGTATTGAATATGTAGGTTGTTAGTGGGGGGAAGGGGACAAGGGGAGGGAGAGGGAATGGGGCTTAATATGTAAAACAATCTTGTTTCTAAATAAAAAAATAAAAGAAGATTTTCCTGTATGCCCTATTATCACTGCCACACAGAAACAGGATTCATCTGCCCTTCCAGGAAATATGTTTAATCCCTCTTTTCTATTATTTAGTCTTGAATGTTGGGGGCATTATCAAGTTAAATAAGGATTACTCAACACAAACACTGTGATACAGACAGCTGCTGGGTAACTAAGGGGCAGATAGTGCATATACTGCAGATACGGTAGATATACTAAACACATCACTGTCCCGACCTGCAGGACATCAACCTGGGGCAAGAGAGTCAGGGATAGGGAATGGGGACAAGAGACACAGAAAGAACAACCACATGACAGGATTCTGATCAAGTGGCAAACTTTACTTTTCTCTCAGGCTAGCTTATATAGACGGCAGAGCAGGATATGGGGAGGGGTAGAATGGGTTGTTTGTGAGCCAGGTGTTAGTGTAGGCAGGATATTAGGAAGCCACAAAGAGGATGTTTGGCAGGGTAAAGAGTTTATGAGTAAGAGGTCCAGGAAGGGTTGCCTAGGTGACTGAGCTTGTGGGTGGAGGTCTGGGTCAAGTTGTTTCTTTTCTTGAGCTGAGGTTCTAAGGAGTTGCTATGTAAAGGTTAACTATGTGGCCTGCCAAGCATGGCCTAGGATCTCATGCCAAGCCTTGAGATTTGGCTCCCAACACAGCACAATTGTCATCCCTATCGAGAAGGAGGGAACCATGAAAGAGTTTATCATGCTCCTCATAAGGATATGGTTCACTTCCAGAATTTTCTATTTAGTATTTTAGGTAATGATTGGTTTCAGGTAACAGGAACCATAAAATAAGAAACAGCAAACAGGGACTCTAATGTTAACATCCATTTTTTTCCTTGTAATACTGACATCAAATAATCAAGAAGAATTATTTGACTAGTTAATACTCCACAGCACACAGTTTGAGAGTTAACAAAGGTTAATCTGTCACCATGGCTAGGTAGGCTTCTCAGATGTTTGGATATTTGTGGGCGAGTGCTTTTCTTGGATAAGATTAGCATTTAAGTCAGTGGACTCTGGGTGAAGCTAATTGCTCTGCATCATTGTGAGACCTTACCCAGTCAACTGAACAAAGACTGTCATCTCTCAAACAAGAAAGAATCCTGCCAGCAGATGGCCTGCACCACTTCACTCGGTTTGTAGAGCTGGGAGTTTCCAAGCTTCTGTGATGGTGGGAACAGATTCATGAAGTAAATCTCTATCTATGCCTTCTTGTATTTTGTTTTTTAAGAGCTGAGAAGCCAAAAGTGAATTAGGGGGAACCCAAAGAGAGTGTTGAAAGACAAATTGATTAGATGTGTGGCTAGGAAGTAGTTGTTTTTCAGTATCAAGGAATCCTTATAATCACATTTCTTTTTGATAGTAGTGGAATTACATTAGGCAACTGCCAATGGCTCTGTATCCTGTCTCCTATTGAGATTGTCCACTGCATGCCCCATAATGAGCAGAAATGATAAAGCAAGGCTCTCAGTCTCTCTGATTTCTGTTCTAAGCTGGTGGCAAAGTGTGTGTGTGTGTGTGTGTGTGTGTGTGTTGTGTGTGTGTGTGTGTGTGTGGAGAGAGAGAGAGAGAGAGAGAGAGAGAGAGAGAGAGAGAGAGGGAGAGAGAGAGAGAGTGCAAGAGAGGATATAGAGATAAAGTTTTTAAAATAAACACAGGAGGGAAGCAGTTGTGAGGAGGGAAAGTATTATGTTTCATATTTCCAACTTGAAAATTGTTAAGGGAAGTATCAGTATCCTTCAAAGGAAAAAGAACACAAACTTGAAAGGGGCAGGATATGAAAAAGAGGGGCCAAGGGCCAAGCGCAGAGCAGGAAGCCGGCAGATGCAAGCCCTGGGGAAGGTGGATAAACAGTGCAGTCTGGTCCAGTCAGGGGAAGGGTACACAGGTCTGCACTCCTGGGGACCAGGCAACCCTCACTGGGCGCCCAAACTCTTGAGAGCTGCATGTGGGAAGCAAGATAATCGAGGAGGCACTTTCCAGTGCATCCACAAAGAGCACAGATTTGAGGGAAATTTGAGGGAGAGACAGAATAAAGACATTAAGAATTTGGATGGAAAGGGGCACATGGCACTGAGTCTTGAGTAACTGTATGAGCAACTGACACATGGTCAGACAGCTGCCCTGGTAGAGTATTTGGGGGATAAGACCGAGTCTGCAAAAAGACTTCGCTGAGAGTCTTTTAGGAATCGTGGCTAGAATTGGAGGAGAAAATCCTGCTTAAGCTAGATGTGACAGACAGCAGGGGCAGACTATGGGGATGCAGAGGCCTTTCTGTGGTTCTGTTGATGACAGAGGACGTGTCCAGGCTCACCAGCAGTCACAGAACCAGCGATTGGTATTCTTGTGTATAAGAAAGGCAAACAAGCAGAGTGCAGACATGAATATCAAGAGGCTAAATGCTGTCTCAAGGGTGACTTAACATTGGAAGGAGGGAAATTCTAGCCTTTTTTACACTTACTGATATTTAAACATTTTAAACCTCTTTTCTTTGTAAGTTTTAAAAAAGAGGAAAGGGGGATCAAGAGAGGAAGAGGGGAAGAGTGAAGGGAGAAGAAATGAAGAGAGAAAGGTGAGAGCAGTTAGGAGAGAAGGAAGAAAGGAGAGGAGTAGAAAAGGAGGGGGAGACAGAGATAGAGAGGGGAAACGGGGAGAGAGAATCTCTTTACAGGGTGGGACACAGTCATCTTTCTCAGTGAGCATAGTAGGGCTGGCCTCTGTCTGCAGGTGAGCAGCTGCATCCACACGTCATCTCTGGAGTCTCTTTTGTTCCTTTTCTCATTTAAGGTCCTCTGAAGGGACTTGGTCCTGTGTGCTTGCTTTGGGGGCTGGTGAAGGGAGAGGTTTCCAGCCTGCCTCAGACCCACTGGGCCTCTATCCAGGCTTGTATAGTGCTTCGATTTTAATTAAAGCGTTTAAATGCTGGCAGGTCAGTATTGTTAGGATGGGTGCCTGATTAATTGGTTACTTCTTTGTTCCAGCTATAAATGGGATGTCGCGAGAGGGTACATGTTAGAATCCAAACAATGCCCTGTAGAGTGTGGGAGGAAATGGACTCGAGGGCTGTCAGCTTCTTTCATTTGAAATCTGAGGTAGCAGAGAAACCAAACTTTGCCCTGGCCATCAGTGACCCCCACTGAAAGGTGATCCAGGTCAATGTTGCTGTCCAGTGATATATGGCAGGGCAGAGCCATTCCATGGGCAAGCCCAGCAGCCTTACGTAGAGAAATGATTCTCCAGGTAAGGAATTCCACTCTCAGCCAGCCAAATTAATAAATGTGCAAATTAAAAAGGACGTCAGAGCACTAAAGAAACATCTGCTAACCAAAGTCAAAAAGTAATGATGATGATGACAAATTGGGGGAGACAAAAGAGATTTCTGCTTGAGGCAAACTTCCATCCAGCTGCATCCTTCCTGGAGGAGCAATCAGTCACTTGGGAGATGCCACTAATGTGGGGATACTCAGGATAATAGATTTTAGTGTCCAGGTGACTGGCTATTTAGGCCACTGGACACAAGAAATGTGTGCTAGCAGGCTCTGGAAACTATCCCATTCTTGTAGTTCAGGGTACTCCACCTTGGAATCCCTAACATGGGGTCAGATGAAGTCTAGCTGAGGGCTATACATTAAACCTTTCTGACTTCTACCCACCAAATCTATATATCCCCCTCTTCTACCTGCCTTTGCAAATTAAAGTGTCTCTAAGTACTGCCACCCGTGTCGTGGGACAGCATTGAACCTGCCTGGGCTTTCTGTGCCACCTGACTTGCTGAACAATAGCATCCTTCTTGGGAGGCCTGTGATGCTGGACTAACATTGCTCCTTGCAGGGCAGTAGGGAAATGTGGCTTAGAGGATTTATCTGTACTGTTGCCCTTTGGTGGTCTATCAGGGTTTAACTGCACCCAGGGAGCCATATATCACACAGAATAGTAGTGATTGACAAACCCTCTAGAAAAGTCAAAATATGCTCCTCAGAGAAGAACCATGGGCTTCTGTTCACACACACATACATCATGTTCTGTTTGCTAGCTTTCCTCTTTGTTCCCTTGTGCAAAAATTTTGAAGGCTGACTATGGGATGTTTCAGTGTTGTGGGATATTTGTACATGGTATTTGCACGGTGTGTTTATATTGTTGTGATTAATATAATCAGAAGTGAAAAGGCCAATAGCTAGGCAGGAGGTATAGGTGGGACTTTCAGATATAGAGAGGACTCTGGGGAGAAAGGTGGAGTCACCAGCCAGACATAGAGAGGAAACAGGAGGTGCAAGATGGAAGACAGGTAAGGCCACATGGCAGAATATAGATAAAGAAATATGGGTTAATTTAACTTATAGGAGCTAGTTGAGACGAGCCTAAGCTAACGGCCAAGCTTTCATAATTAAAGATAAGTCTCCAGGTCATTATTTGCAGGCTAGCAGACCAAAGACAGTCTCAGACAGTAAAGCTTGCTGCACATGGTTTGTTGTTTGCTTGTGTGAAGCAACCTGTAAAGAACTCTTCAGTTTTAAACCACAGTAGCAGGGCATCGTGTAGTTAAACACTTCAGCACCCCAAGGTCTTTCCCAGGAAAGACCTGCTGAGAAACAACTTACTAATGAAGAAATTTGACCATGTCCTGAACCCCTAACTATGTTCTTTTGTTGCTTAAGAAGCAGGGGAAGTTAGTACTAATCTTTGAATTTACACTTCTCACCTGGGAACACTCAGGCTAGGAAGTCACTGTGAGGCTTTGTTATACCTGCATGTTCATTTCTTAGAAGAATTTTTCTTTTCCTTTCCTTCCTTTCCTTGCTTTCTTTTCTTCCCTCTTTTTCCCTCCCCCCCCTCTTGAGACAGGCTCTAAAGTCCAGTCTGACCTCATACTTCCTTGCAGTTGAGGTTGACTTCAAACTTCTGATTCCCCTGCCATCACTTCCTGAATTCAAATGCTAGGATTACAGGCAAGAACTGCTATGGCCAGCTTTGTAGAGCTAGGGATTAAACTCAGGGCTTCATGTATGCTAAAGGAGTACTTTGCCAGTATAGCTGAATCCCCAGATCCCAGGGTGAACCTTCACCTGTATGTTCTAGCATCTTTGGTATATGCAGGAACTCTGTATGCTACCAAGACAGAAATGTAAATACTAACTCAGCCACAAACTCTTTGATATATAATGGTGTCTTGTGATTTATACAAGATATGCTAAGGCAACTGTGATACAAAGCTTGTGGGAGTTACCAACCAATATCTGTTTTGACTTAAGGCCAACTCCATGGATAGAACCCATACCTAACATTGCTTGGGTGACCAAGTATCAGCACCTAGATAGCCCAGGCCCATAGGGTAATTTTATTTTACACACACACACACACACACACACACACACACACACACACATATATATATATATATATATATATATATATATATATATATATATATAATTTTTCCTTTCTTTTACCCTACAGGTTCTTATATTATGGCTTCCAGTTCAGTGTTTTTATTAGAGTCCTGAGTATAAATGAGTGGGTCTTTGATTCTCGAGCTTTCTGTTAAGCTCTTTGTCCTCTATTTGTTTTTCCTGTCCAATTCTGATGTGATAGTTTTTGTTTTATTGTGTTATATCTTATTTTGTTATATTTTATTATAGTACTGGATCATTTTGTGTGTCAACTTCACACAAGCTAGAGCCAACAGAGAAGGAGCCTCAGCTGAGGAAATGCCTCCTTGAGATCCAGCTGTAAGGTATTTTCTCATTTAGTGATCAATGAGGGAGGGCCCAGTCCATGGTGGGTGATGCCATCCCTGGACTGCTAGTGCTGGATTCTGTAAGAAGGTTAACTGAGCAAGCCATAGGAAACAAGCCAGTAAGTAGCTCCGTTCCATGGCCTCTGCATCAGTTCCTGCCTCCAGGTTCTTGTCCTGTTTTCATTCCTGTCCTGATTTCCATGAGTGATGAACAACATTGCTAAAGTGTCAGCCTAATAAACTCTTTCCTTCCCAACTTGCTTTATGGTCATGGTGTTTTGGCACAGAGATTGAAACCCTAACTAAGACAATTATTATCCTTTAGACACCTGCTTGTTTTCTACCAAGAGATAGAGAGGGAGTGGATCTGGATGGGAGAGGAGGTAAGAAGTTGGGAGGAGTAGAGGGGGGGAACCTACAATCAAGATTTATTATGTGAGGAAAAGAATCTATTTTCAATAAAAAGATTATCAATATGTTAAAAGCCATCGTGAGTAGACACAAGTATTTAGACCCATCCTCCAGTCTAGCTACCAGTGGACCCAGGACCCTAAGTTCATGTGGACACACATTATTACTTGCTGGTAGGAACATAATGGTAGAACTTTCTAAGATCTTAGAAGATAGCACCTCCTCACCCAAAGATTTCCTTCTGTAGACAGTCCTGGTCTCTTTAGTATTAAATAGTTGGAGACAAATACTTTTCCTGCCTTTATAAATATATATCATGGCTATTGCAGGCATTTGAGAAATAAATCCGTTAAAAATATGACATTTAGCAGATCCACTGTACTCTGAGTGCTTTATTTGAAACCAAATGTGATCCGTTTTTACCCCACCTGGTTTGGAGAATGTGTCCCCCAACATTTCCCACCAATGGCCACTTCTAAATCGATGGGAGAAACAGGATGTGCAGAAGTCAGTCAAGAGTCCTAGCAGGTACTGACAATCAACTCACTCCAGAGCAGTGAAGCAGAAATTTGCAAAAGGCTCAAATGAGCAGCTAGACTTTCTGATGCTTGTGAAACGCCATGGAGTAGTCTTTCAAAATCCCCCCATTGTAACCATAATGCAGGCAATTCTTCCATCTCAGATTACAGAATGGTGAAAGGTGTCAATGTATTTACTAGAGAGCATCAGGGTGGCCTTTCTGTAGTGTGACCATACTAAAATTATTTTTAAAATGCACTGTGCATGAAAATACATTGAGTATTCATCCATGTGTATAAATTAGTTCAGGGCTCCCTGTCCCATTCTACCTGCTAAGCCATAGCAACCGTTGTGGGAGCATGAGCTGCTGGATTCATGGCGTTCCCTGCTGAGAAGTAGAGGACTATGTCATAGAGGATTTATCTGCACTGTCTCTCTGAGTGAGCAATCAGGGTTGAACTGCACCCAGGGAGCTATGTATTATACAGAATCCTCATGATTGACAGGCCCTCTAGAAAATACAAAATATACATATGAGAGAGACTCTGTCCTTTTGTGGGGATATCATGTCATGTCTGTCTCCCATTTTACAGAGCCACTGTCCCCATTTTCAGAGAGGTTCCATGGAGAGATGCTGAGTCTCTTCTTGATTGTCTCTGGTGCATCAGATGGTTTGCTTCTGTCTTGATCTAGAAATGTCCCTATGACATCCTTCCTCTTGCAAAAATGCTGAAAAGTAATGGGTCTTCTATGGCTACTGCTTAATGATATTTATTGTAAGGCGACTATCAGGTCAAAAGGCATTTGTGCTGATTGGCTTTGGGCCATTGCGGGCTAGCCAGAGAGCCAGGTTTTGCACATCTTTGAGAACAGTTGCTCAGATGTGGGTCAGTAACTGTATAACCTTCCATCATGCCAATTGGTTAAGAAATCCATTTTGTCCACTGTAAATTAAATGATGATGCAAGGTTAAAAGAAAGGTATGGTGTTCAATAAATAAATTCCAGGTCAAGTAAATGCCTCAGGAGAGCTAAGCTATGAACCAACTATGGTGTCTAATGCAAACCATTGATTGTTTTTAGGAGGGAAAAGTGCACACTGTTCCACAAATAAAAAGCACATAGTTCATAACTAAGGAACAAATGGGAACAGAGAGTGCAAAATTATCAGGTAGAAGACAATGTGAAGGTATGGTTGAAAGACCAGAAAATTTGGGAACTTGGAGAAGTGTCATGATTACTTCAGGGTATATGAAAAGTAAGTCTTCACTGGAGTTGTATATTTTCATACTTTTGCCAGAAATAGTCTATTGGTTACCTTTTGGGGACTAGAACAAAATACCTGGGGTTGTATACTTTATAAAGACAAGAGGTTCATTTAGCTCACAGTTAAGGAGTCTGGAAGTCTAAGCAGCATAGGGTTAACTCTAGAGAATCTTTTCTTTTTAAATTACAGGGTGACAGAGGTCACCTTAATAAGTCTTGGTAGATATGGAAGAGGTCATAGACCAGAGAGGATGTCAGAGAGTCAGTGGGGTCCCCTGAGAACTATGTTAATCCTTTCCATGGTCTCTGTATGTCCAAAGATCTACCAATCTCCCACTGGGCCCTACCTCTTACAGACTATTAGTATTGCTGTGCAGGAGACTGACTTGTGACACATGAACCTAAGCCATGTGATGAGCCTTGGGAGGTAATACAGAGACTCATGTGGCTCTGTAAAGGCTCCAGTGGCACATGGATCCTGCCTCAGAGTGACTACCAGCCCCTTTCTGCTCTCGCCCTCTCTCTGGGTTTGTTTGACTGGAATGATGAGGCCATCATTAGAAGCAGCTACAAACCCTTTCCATGGAAATCAGGGCTGCTGTGGTGAGCCACCCTCTAATTTTTAAAAATTCCTGTGCAGGGATGTGTCCTCACCCATGTCTCCAGGCACTGTGAGTAATGTTGATTTATTAAGTTTGGTAGAATCCCACTAATTAGCTCTAATGACAGGGGAACCCATTGTGGATTGGAGAATTTTGCAAATTAGCGAGTACATGAGTAAACAATCAAAATCAGGGGTCCCGCTCTGGAGAATGTCCCCTTTTCCACTTATTTTGACAGGAAGGCATTTAATGTTGTTTATGATTGTTTATGATAATTCTTCGTCATCTGTGGCTGATGGTGGACTTCTTTAGAAGGGGAATTTGTGAGAATTAATGGGATAATGCTGAGAAAGCATTTGGGCAACAGAGCAAGCCATCAGGTGGGGGAACACCTTGTGACACCATGGGCTGGAGGAAGGAGACTGGCAGAAGGCAGGCCAACGGGGCATTGGAATCATGGGCTTACCTGAGAACAGCTGATCCTTCAGTGCCTGTTTTCCTTTGAGGGTTTCAGGTGATTAAATGCTGTAAGCAAGCTGCTGTGAATGACTGAAGGCACCAGGTGGGGTATTAGTCACTTTTCTATTGCTGTGAGAAAATACCATGACCAAGGGAACTTACAAAAGAAAGGCTTATTGGGATTCTGGTTCTAGAAGGGTAAGAGTCCATGATGGCAGAGCATGGGCAGGCTGGTTGGAACCAGAAGCCAGGGGCTCACATCTTGAAGTAAGCCGGTAGCAGAAAAAGTGAACTTGCAAAGTCTGCCCCCAGGGACAAACTTCCTCCAGAAAGGCCATACTTTTGAAGCTTTCTCAAATAGTGCCATCCACTGGGGACCAAGCATTAAAAATCTATGGGGGATGAATCACTCAAACTGCCACAGGTGGCCCCAAGAAATAACTCTAGCAATCTAAGATATGTAACAGACATGAAGCTCACTAATGAAGGGCCATAAAGGACTTCATCTATTTCTTTGTAACAGATCATTTTGGAGTCACTTATTTGATATTTTGCATTAGATTCTAGAAAATCTCAAGGACAGTGTCCAGAGAGTGCCCTGTAGGGAATCATATGTTGGTAACCATGAGTTAGGCATGAATATGGTCTCTGAATATACACCAGACCTGAAGAAGAGTTAATCTGCTAATTGAAGAAGTAAAGGTATATAATTAGGACTAAAATTGAGTATACTTTCTATAGCATATTTTCTACAGTAAGAATATACTGTAGAAAGTTGCAAAACTTTGCATGCTTCAGAGTCAGGGCCGATGGATGACAGAAACTGGACCTGGTTAGAGTTTTAGTTGAAGATAACTCTGGTCAGCTCAGTGCCCCAGGCTGGGAGGAAGCATTAAGTTCAAGCTGGGGCAACTTGACAGCCAGAGACAGGCAACACCCTTTCACAGCATGGTAAAGCTGTCCCAGTAACATACAACATTTCAGTGAGTACACTAGGTATTTGCTTCAGCATCTTCTTCTAGCCTATTGGATGACATTTTTCAGATTCATCAGCTAGCACCCTGATTTGCTACAGAGTAGGTAACAGGAAAGGTTCTAGCCATGCCCACAGTGGGGCCTAACTGAGGGGACAGGGGTACACTGGAAAGCCAGGGCCTGTTTTCCATCCAGAAGGTGGGCAGGTGGATGTTTGCAGCTTACTAATAGAGGTGTTTTGAGACGTCTCTCCATTTGAACCTAAAAATAGAGATGAGGCGCCTATTTGATCTAAAACCTCAGGTAACTCATTAAATCGACTTAGGCTTTGGGATTTCACATTTTGAAATGGCTGTCCATAAAACTGACTGACTGACTGACTAAATGAAAGTTGCAGTGATCTTTTGGGTTTCTGTATTCCCAGTCTCCCACACCCACAATTCATCAACAGGCACTTCTTCAGCATCAGGTAAGGATAAGGGATGGTTTCAGCCTCCATCTGCTTTGACTCCTGAGGGAGAATGCTGTAATTCAGTTTTAAAGTGGGCCCACGTGTGCCATCATTTTTACTTCTTTGACTTGTTAAAAAAAAATACTGAACATGAAGAAGACACAAAATATAATGGCTACTATAAAGAGCGCCTCTTTTATAATATGCATCTTAGCGTTTCTATTGCTATGAAGAGACACCATGACCACAATGACTCTTAGAAAGGAAAACATTTAATTGGGGCTGGCTTACAGTTTCAGAGCTTTAGTCCGTTGTCGTCATGGTGGGAGCGTGGTGATATGCAGGCAGACATGGTGCTGGAGAGGGAACTGAGAGTTCTACATCTTCATCCACAGTCAGAAGAAGGAGACTGCCACACTGTGCATGGCTTGAGCATGTAAGACCTCAAAGCCCATCCCCATACCATAGTGTCACACTTCCTTCAACAAGGCCACCCCTACTCCAAAAAGGCCATACCTCTTAATAGTCACACTCCCGATGGGCCAAGTATTCAAATACAGGAGTCTATGGGGGCATTCCTGTTCAAGCCACTATAGTGTGACTGGAGTTTATACTTGGTTTCTCTATCTTTATAAACAATCAAAAGTACATAGAGGGCTGAGGAGATGGCTCAGCAGTTACGCATTCATACTGCTTTTTCAAAGGATCAGAGTTTTACTCCCATCATCCTCTTTGGGTGCCTTACAAATGTCTGTAACTCCGGTCTCAGGGTATATGATACCCTCTAAAAAACAAAATAAACTAACAGATAAAAAACTACCACCACCATCATCATCAACAAAACCACAGAACCAGTTATAGAAATAACCACAAGGATACTATTTCAAGATTCTCTGTGTGTTTAAAGCACATTTCAAAAGTCAATGCTTAGTAACAAGATGAGACTTCAGCATTATTAGAGACTACAGATTAGCGGCTACCAGGAAACACGTGGTTTTCCTTTGCCTTTTGCAGCTGCCTTGCCCATACAGAGTCAAACTATCTTTTTCTTTTGTTTTCTTTTGTTGTGAGGGAGTGAAGTGATTCCTAAGCATAGGGATCATGGACTCCTAATCCATTCAAGTTTAACTCATCTAGACATCATCCAGAAATTCAATCAGATGCTTTGTGTCCATGTAACATGATTTTTCCTTCAGAACACCAGCTCTGATAACAATGCTGCATGAGTGCTAAGCGCTCGTTAGATCTGGGGGGAGGAAAGATCATTCCTTATCCTCAGGGCTGGAGGGATGGCTCAGCTGTTAAGAGCACTTGATGCTCCTCTAGAGGACTTAGGTTCAATTCCCAGGGCCCACATGGCTTACCAACCATCTGTGATTGCGATTCCAGAGGATCTGAGCCCTGTTCTGGCCTCCTCCAAGCACCAGGCATGAATATGGTGCACAGATATACATGTAGGCAAAAACACTCAGACACATAAATAAAACAAAACAAAAGTGAAGCTAATTTGGTTTCTCATTCTCAATGTGCGATTTCTCAGGCTACACCCTTTTCCCTTAGTGACCACTGGATTTCTGCAAACCTCCTATGTGTAAGCAACCATCAAAGAGAAAACCCACTTCAAAACAAAAGCACCCCCTTGTCCTCATGGATGTGGATGCTATATGCTGGGTGAAAAAAAAAAAAAACTGTCTTGTGCCCATCTGTCAGCATTGTTACCTAGGGCCAGCATTACCTGTGACTTTAATTGGAGTCAAGGTTTTACAAATCCTAAAGGGGTGAGGGTACTGAAATGCAAATTGTCTTAAAGGAAAACATGAAAATACCAGAAGAGTTTATGTGTGTCTGATATACACACAAACACAGTGTGCACAATATACACAGGCACACACTAGGATTCATCTGATAGGGTAGACTCTAGAAAGAGTGTGCTGGGAGTGCAGAATGCCAGTGAGGGCATCTGCCTCTCCAGCACCTCTACCCTACACACATGTGTCAACGGTGTTGCCAGGCTTTGTTTTCCCCAGCAAGAGTTGCTGGCATTCTCAGAGTAGCTGGGTTCTGTCTTTGCAGGTATATCTCTCCATGTGACTCCCCCAAATGTATTATTGTAATGCAGAAATGTTGGCACTCTGAAAGCTACTGCTGTGAGACTAAGCACTGCTTTCACTGCGGAGCTGCAAGCATTTTGTAAAAGTGAGCTCTGCCTAACTTCAGCTTGAGATTGCTGGAGCAAGGCAATGCATGCGGGGATCATCAGAGAGGAAGAGCACGTTTGTGGGCTGACAGAAGGGTGGCTGACTGGGCAGGCATTCAGTAACAACAAAGGTCTGACGGTGAAGACACTGTCCAGTTTGCAGGAGATGAGGTTACTGGCCCCACACTTCCCTTTTGTCTTTGCTGTGGACAAAAGCAAAGTTTGTCTTCTGAGGGAAGGTTGCTGTTTCTCACTCTCATCCAGTTGGATGTTGATGTTGGGAGTATCTCTGGTGAGCTCCCCAGGCCAACAGGAAAAACTGGCAGCTTCCTCTAAGCAACGCAGTACTGTGTATGGTGAGTTTAGCTTAGGGGTCCAGAAATAAATGAAGTAAGAAGGAGGACTATTTGCTCTCAGCGTCTTTTCTTTTTAACTTTTATTATTTTCTTATACATCACACCCCAGCTGCAGTTTCCTCTCTCTCCACTCCACTCCTCCCAGTCCTTTCCCTACCTCCTCTCCTCTTCAGATAAACTCCTCCATTTCCCCCTTTTTAAAAAAGCAGGCCTCCCAGGAATCTCCACCGAGCATGGGATAACAAAGTACAATAAGACTGGGCACAAACCCTTGTGGTAAGGTTGGACTAGGCAACGCAGTAGGAGGAAAAGTGTCCCAAGCACAGGCAAGAGTCAGAGACTCCCATCACTCCTACTGTTGGGAGTCCTGCCAAAAGAGCAAGTGCCACAACCATAACATACATGCAGAGGGACTAGGTCAGACCCATACAGGCTCTGGGATTGTCACTTCAGTCTCTGTGAACTATGAGCCCTGCTTAGTTGAGTTTGTGCAATGTGTTCTCAGGTTGTCCTTGACCCCTCTGGTTCTTACAACCCCCTCCATCTGTGGGGTTCCTCTGCATCTGTCTAATGTTTAGCAGTGGGTCTCTGCATCTGCTCCCAGTTCTTCCCCCCAACAGCCTCATGGTCTCAGCATCTTTTACTGGCTATTTGGAGAAGCCCCAGACAGAAGCCTACAGTTTATTATGCAGGCATTTTATTCTGGAGCTCTCTTTTCCTTTAGGAGGAGGCATGGGACCCCTGTGACAACAGAAGTAGGAACAAGAAGAGCTAGATGATCAAGACGAATTTGATCAAGAGGAATTATATTCATGCATAAAATTATAAAACAAATATCAAAAAATTTAAAAAATGTCCTTGAAATTTTGGAAATATGATCATATTTAAAATATGTCAGAGGTTTTACAGAATGATTCTATATTCCCCCCTTTTTACCCAGCAAGAATCTTCCTATGGAGTAAATGTTCACTATTTTATCTTCTTACTACTCTTTCTTGGCTTCTCACAGATTAAGGATTTAGAGCAAGATCTACCTACTCAAAGTCTTCTTAACTTCTTAGGTACATGATTTTTTTGAGTAGTCCTTTCTTCCAATCCCAGGGCAGGACATGCTGAGAAACATCTGTTCTGTTTTATGATCTTCAGGGGAAGCCGGATTGAGATTTCTCTTCATGTATCTTTATAAATTTCCCTATTGACTCCTGGGAGAAGGAGGATTAGCTTCTCCTATCCACAAGATCAACTTACAAAAATCAATAGTCTTTCTATACATCAACAACAAACACACTGAAAACTAGATCATGGAAACACTTCTGTTGTGAATAGCCTCAAAAAATTCCAGGAATAAACCTAACCAAGGAGGTGAAAGTTCTTATAATGAAAACATGAAATATCTGAAGACATAGATTGAGGAAGATTCCAGAAGGCAGGAAGACCTCCAGTAATCATGGGTTGGTAAAGTTGATATTTTAAAAGTGTCCATTTTACTGATTCAATATAATCCCAATTAAAGTTCCTATAACGCTTTTTTTTTTCACAGAAACAGGAGTATACTAAGATTCATACGTAGGGAATGAAAAAGTACAAGTTAGAGGACTGACTGGTGGTAGTAACATGAATGGAAGATATAAGTGGGTTTGTCATCATTGTGGCTGTGAGCTTTGGAACTTGCCTTTGGTGGCATATTTGAGATGGGTCAGTTGGATGGGGGCAACTGATTAATTGTTTCTTTGGGCATCTTTGGTTCAGAAGCCATGGTTTAAAGTAGAATTGTGTCTGTATTAATGTGTTCCAGGCTACACTTCTATCATATTAGACATTATTTTGAGATAAAGATATTTTATGGTTTTAACTTGCTATCCACTATCAGAGAGATGGCAGTGCGTGACAATGTCTGCTTTGGTGTGGTATCAACTTCTGTGATCTATGGTAAGCACTGTTAAAATCCAAAAGAGGGTAATTAGAATCATGGTCCATTTCTTTTTATTAAAAGTCATTTATTTCCTAGAAGGACAACTTCCTCATCTCCCTCTATTCCAAAGGCATCTAAGCCTTGGATTCTAATCCCCTCCGGTTGGAGTTTCCTGTGAATTCTCGTGTGCTACAAGGATGAAAAAAGCTTTTGCTCAGCTGCCTTTTGTCCATTTAATTTTGTAGATCTCACGTACTGAACATAAGAAGGTAAGTGAAAATACTTCCTTCCCTAGTAACATCATCACCTAAGAACAAAGTGAGTACAAATACTAGATAGAACCTTCTCCAGAGGAGGTGTTTGGATAAACTTAGAGAATGGTGACTTACAGGGAGGAGACTTAGGATTGGATGGAGGATGAAGGGTTTCAGGATGCAGGCTAAGAGGACAGAAACAGATCACAGCACATTTGGAAGGATTAACATTTTCTGCTTGCTGTAGGGTACCAATCTTGTAAAACACCGTTTCACTTAACCCTGGCATCAGGAGACAAAGGCAGCACGTGTCCTTACAGTACAGGCTGAGATATTGAGAGATGGAGGTGGTTTAGGCATGAGAGAAGGAGCTAAGGTCCTATCCTGGTCACAGCCCTGCCTTTGCATGCAATGTGTCCTGTCATCCAGTCCCGGACATTGTGAAAGCTCAACACTTACCTTCTATGAAATCTGCTTGTTCTGAATCAGGAATCATCAAAGTAGATGATGGGATAAACCTGGCCCACCACTTGTTTTTGTAAATAAAGTTTTGTTAGCACATATCTATGTTCATCCACCTTTTGTACTGTTCCACTCCCATTATGAGAGTGGAAGGGTTGAGGGAAGACACACAAGCCTGGTAATTTACGTTTGGTCCTTTGCCGGAAGAGCATGCCTACTCTATCTTAAACAATGAGGTTGCAGACAAATATAGCAGATTAGGAATTCTAACTCAGCCTCCTGCAAAATTCCTGTTTGACAATGAAAGTATGCCTTCAGAGAAGCTGAGCTCCAACATGATTCCCATCCTCCAGGAGCTGTCACAACTATTCCAAATGGCACTTACCCTTATTTTTTTCCCTCATTCTTTTCAGTGATTTGGAAAACACAGAAGATGACTAAGGAGTGTTTAGAGACACTCAGAAGCAGCTCACACGGACTCTGTGAAGAGTAGAGTCTGCTAAAACCTTTGCAACTGTCAAGAACACGGAGAATGTGGGTGAGCTGAGGGTGCAGAGTCAGAAAAGATGAGGTAGCGCTGTGACTGGAAGACGACAGTCTCTGAGGACTAGGGGATTCAGCACCCCAGGGGCACCAACTAATTTGTCCCCCACCCATTAGCCAGGACCCCAGGCCCCAAGGAAGGACATCTGTTTCTATTCTTTTGTCATGTCTGGCAGAGGCATAGGGGCATCCCTTGGGCTGGCAGCCTCTCTGGTGTTGGTAGCTCCGCGGGTGTCTGAGGTGGCAGTCCTGCTGGGGCACATCTGTCCCTCTCTGACACTCATACTGCTAATTTCTCCCTCTTGTGATAAATGCAAATTGAGCTGCTGCGTCCAGACACGTCGGCCTCATTAGCAGGTGCTCTGCGATTGGCCCAGCCGATTCTTCTGTTCTAACCTCCATCACCCAGGGGTCGCTCCTCCTTCAGCCTTGCTGCTGCGGAAGTAGAGTTGTGGAGCTCAACAAAGACAGATCTTCCTAGGAAAAGAAAGGCCAATGTTTCCCAAGGTCACCCTCTGTCTAGCAGGCCACCGCCTTCTAGCCCCAAACTGAGCAAACCCTGACCAGAAAGGACCTATGTCCCAAGAGAAACTTAAGGCCCCTGCAGCGCCTTTCCCGGGGCCATAGTAGCTCCCTGCTTGTCAGATCTGCAGACAGAAAACAAGTCACCATGTGTTTCTAGTATGCTTAGAGGCATGGCTGCTATTTAGAACCTTAGTTTGAGGAACGATATCATCAAATCCCACATTTTTGCTTTTCCTTTTAGTCAACTGAATCTATACCCTGAGTAATTTTCTCTCTTGGACTGGAAATTTCACAGCATAGAATGAGTTTGAATGTTCTCAAACATTTGACAAGGACACTGTGATGTGGAAAGCTAGGAATCTAGTTAAAGATGGTGTCCTTGTAATTAGAAAATCCCCCACAGCCCTAGGACCCTAGAGGCTAGAATATTCTTTCTGCACTAGTCCTTTAAAGATTTTTATGCCAATAACATGTTCATTTCATAAACAGAGATCGACTTTAAAGATATAGGCCACTAAGGGGTTAAGTAAAATGTTATTTGACACAAATGTGTGATTTCTACTCTGTATTGTTTTTCTTTGTAAAATATTACAATTTACTTACTATGTATGTATGTTTTCTTGAGAAAGGACAATTTTGATTTTCTTTTGTCTCAGAATTCTACTTTTCAGAAAAAAAAATAAAGGTAACTATCTTTCCCGAACTTCTGTGCATTCTTCTTTGGTTCTGTCAAATTTCTACAACACAATCAATGAGAAAAAAATAATTTAGAAGAAATACAGTTTCCTTATGGTTAAATTTGTGCTTTCTAACTTTATTAACTTAATTTGTGCTTTTTTAACTTTATTTTTTATTTTAAATGGGATGTCTCTGTGTTTTTCCTAGGCTGGTCTGGATCGAGTGGGATCAAGCAATCCTCCTGCCTCATCTTTTGAGTAGCTTGAACTACAGGTATCATGCCAACACCCAGTCTACAGTGTGCTTATATCACTCTGTCAAATACAAAGTTGAAAACGAAAAAGAAAATTGATCAGTGACAGTGTGAGTCTCTTGCTCATGACCATAGAGGTCATAGTGTGTAATAGTCACTCTGTTTTTGCTAATGGCCTCTCTTTTATGGATTAGATTAAATATTCTTTATCTTTTAATTGCAGTGCAAACCTAATATGGCTATTGTTTAATTTTTGTTTTCTGAAAGGTTGCTTGTTCCCTGAAAATCGGACCACTGGGTAGTTTTCTTCTTAAAGGCTCCACAGAGCCTGCTGCGTGCCTGTCCTAGAGCTAAGTGGAGAGGTAGAACTGTCTCAGAAAGAGACTGGGGTGAGGAAGCAAGCATAATGGTCAGGGAGCCACACACAGACAGCCCAAAGACTGCCAAAAGTCTGGCACAGTTCACTTTGCCATAGAGGTTGTGCAGTCCTCTGTCCATCAGGTCCGTCTTTTCTACCGACTCAAAAAAAACAAAAAACAAAAAACAAAAAACAAAAACAAAAACAAAAACAAAAACTGGCCAGTACTTACTTTTTTCTTCCTTTTAAAAAGGTGTTCTTCTTCTTAGCCTGGGGGCATGAACCAGGCAGGCCTACATGTACATACTAGGCAGGCATTTCCCCTGAGGACACCTCACTTTCTCTTTCTTCTTAAAGCATTTGACATTGTAGGGTGGTGGTCAGGGTGACAGCACCTTCCCTGCCTGGTGAGGGCTCTGGTTGTCTGTCTGCTCATTCCTCCCTCTGTTCTGACTATGCCAGGATGTTGAATAATTGCACCCCATAGAACTCTGCTGTGTCTTATCCTCCTGCCATTTCTCCATCTGTCTGGAATTTAAGTCATCACCTTCTAGGACTTTGTAGCATTTGGGGTTCTCTTGGGCAGGTCTCTGCTTTGGACCAGTCAAAGCACAAATGTGAAGTGCTACCCACCAAGGACTCTTCAGGTATAGGGGAAGGTCTCTGGCACCTTGTTCCTGCTGCCCCACGTCCCCATGGAGTCCCACTACTGCAAGGGAGTCCCTGCAGGTGACAGACAGAAATATAAGGATGCCCTGGAACTGAGAGCCTGGCCAGAGATGTGTAGCACACCCTTTCAGACATGGCCCACAGTCTCTGGAAGACCACTACCTCTCCCAGGTGGGAAGGGTTCATTTTCTTTCTCTCTCCAAGAGAAAAATGTGGGGTTGGGGTCTGTGTCCCAAGAAGTCGCTCATTCTCCTCTGCTTGCACAGTCACCTCATATGAAGATCCCACTGCAGAGTGCAAAGCTGTGTTCACCTATGAATGCCACAGATTCAACTCATCACACCAAATGGAACATTCTCACCACCCAGGTTCACCACCGGCAACAGCCACAGGATGCTGGGCCCAGAGCCCAGGCCAGGTTTTAGGCCAGTTTTCTCACTTGAGGTTGAATGACTGACTACCTTTTCTTAAACCCTTAATTTTATATAACCCAGTTGCTTGGAAGTGTGTCAGAGGAGCTGGGCTAGGGTGCATGCTTTTGGAAAGAGAGTGGTGTTTGGTGGATTGGCACAGGGAGGGGGCGTGTGTGTGTGATGTTAAGTTATTTCAGGTGCTCCGTTCACAATCAAGTGCGTTCTTCAGGTTGGGAGAGCTGCAGACTCTAGAAACAGACTGTCACTTGAGGTTAGTCTGTTAACATGTGGGCTCTGGCAAGATTTAGCCTGTAGACCAGCCCATAGCCCAGCCTATAGCCCGGCCCAGCCCAGCCCAGTCCAGCCCTTAGCCCATGTTAAGATTGCAAGCTTGAATGTCTGTGAGGAGATAAGGAAGGTGTAAAGGGGCAGGGTATGAGATCAGGGGAGTGTGGCCACAAGGGGACTGTGTTGCTCCAGGCTTTTAGATTAATCTACTTTAACATGGAGAGGAAAGGTTGCGGGTGACCTCAGTCTAACCTACCCATTTATAGGGCAAGCAATAGAGCCCCAGGATCTCAACTGCTCAGCATCTCTTTGCTCCGTTCTCTCACAGCACATTGAGTCCTGGGCCTCTGGTTCCAGCTAGCATCCTTTCGGTTCTGCAGATGCAAACACCACTGTGCATTTTTCTATATGTTCATTAATCTTCCTTTCTTCTTGTGTTCAAACTTACTTGAGCCCCTACTCTCACAAGTATGACTAGAACTTTTTTTTTTTATTCTCATGGTTGGTACAGAGATTAAAGACGGTAATATGGGTTCAACAAAGAAGACAGATCAGTGATTGGAACCAACAGATAGCAAACATGCCTGATCTGCCCATTTCTGGCCTGCCTCTTTTTTGCCTTGCTGCCTTCTTGCTAGCTTTCCACCAAGTCTTCCCCTCTCCTTATTGCCTCCCTCGTCTTGCTCTCTATTTTCTAATAGTAATTTGTTCTTCTGGAGGAAGGAGCATTGTGCTTTATGCATATCAACTACTCACCACATCTCTGGCAGGGAATGAGTACTGTTGTTGTCCAGCACAAGCTGAGGAACAATAGATGCCCACATCACACAGTCATGGACAGACTCCCCTCAGTGACTGGTGAGCTGGGGCATGCCCTTCTTTCTGGTGGTGGTTACAGTTTCTCCTCAATACATATTCAGGAAAGACTGGGGTTAGGGGTTTGCATGGTCTGCCCAGGGAGCTCAAAGTTTAAAATATAGTTGAGAACTAGACTGCATCTTGGTCTATGGGTACGAAAATCCAGTCAGCTGACTGTTCTCATCTCTGATGCAAAGTCTGGGTGTTCCATGATGCAGGGAGACAATCAGAAGACTGAGGCCCCGTATAATGGGGAAACTTGGGCTCTGCCTCACAGGGACAGAAGGCCAATCAGATGTGAGGTGACTGGAGATTGTCAGGGATAAGCACCTACTGGCCTTGGTGTCTGCTTCTTAACAAATTCAGTGTACTCTTTTACAAGATGGCTGTGTGTCTCTGGCCTAAAACAAACAAAAAACAAACAAACAAACAAACAAATTTATATCTCCTCTCTAGAGATAGGTAGAGCTCTGCAAATTTGAGGCAAAGCTAGTTAATAAAGTGAATTCCAGGCCAGCCAGGGATATACATATATATAGTGAGTCCCTGTCCAAGAAAAAAGGAATAAAGTAAGGAAGAGAAGAAAGAGAAAGAGAAAAGAAAGAGAAAGAAAAAGAAAAGGGAACGGGAAAGGAAAAAGAAAAAGGAAAAGAAAAAAAAAGAAAAGAAAAAGCTGACTAGATGGCTGTGGAAAATAGATGCCTATGGCTGGGGAGGCCATCTAGTGATAAATCCCCCTCATACCCATAGCAATGACCATGGCTTTTTGGGCGTGGTCATGGGTGCAGACATGATTGGTTAAAAGGAAAAGGATTGGCGTAGGGAAGCTGCTTCGGGTGGCAGAGAGCATCAGGTGGCAGGGTCTGCATCCTTGTTTCCTGTGTAAGTTCTTTTCCCCAACTAAACTCCACTTCATCTTTACTGGGTCAAGTACCCTGATTTCCACAACCACAAGGCCCTTTAAGGAGACAGCTTTGGTTATCCTCCCACCATTTTCTCTCATTTCTAAAAGTCTCTCATCTCAGTCAAAATATTATTTCTCTTGCTAAACGAAAAGTCGAAAATCTTACAAAAGTATTTAAAGTAGGAGGAACAACTTACAGTTATGTGGTCAGTGTCACATGTACTTCTTAAGTTTTCTTTGGAAGAAACTGTCATTGCCTTAGTCAGTCAGGTAACATTGGGGTGTCAGCAGAAGGATGTCCAGGGCAGGCACACTCACCATTGCACACCTAGGAGTGATGGCATGTGGGTGAACTAATTATCACAAGCTGCAAGTTACAGCTTTCCTAATTCCACAGGCCTCATGTTTCTGACAAGCTACAGGATATACCATTCTGCCTGCCCCTTCTATAGCAGTCTGTCTTAGGTCATTCTGGATGCTTAAACAAAAAGTACCATTTTGGATAGCTTACAAGCAACAGAACTGTACTTCTAGATGTTCTAGAGGCAAGGATCTAGCTGATTAGGGCAGGGAATATACACTGATGACCCCAAGTCCTTGTGTCCTCAGAGTGGAGAGGATAACAAAGTTCTCTGGGGCTCATATAAAGTCACCATTCTCACTGAAAGAGGCAGAGTCTCTATGAACCAAATACCTCTGTAATGTCCCACATTCCAACATTAACATTTTGAGGTGTCAGTTTGGAGCAGGCAATTGATTATTGACTAAAGGTCCAGTGGTGGGAGGTGTCCTTTTCATTGTCATCTACCTTCTGACATGTCCGAGTGGCAGTGTCAGATGGTGAGTGCCCAAATGAGATCCATTGCCTATAATGAGTTGGATCTTTGTTCTGAGCTCAATCTGCAGTGTTAGCAGGGAAGAAACCATCATTTAAATGATTCTTACTACATGAAATGCTGCAGCTCAATGCCAAGAACTGTTTTGATGTGGCCTTGTAGCCATAATACCGAATTGACCCATCATGACTCTTGAGACATCTCTCTTGCCTTTGTAGTTTTCTTCTTTCTTTCCCCAGATGGACCTCCATCTCTTCTCTCTTTCCTTCAGCTTCATTTCTTTCCCACACAATAATGGATGCCCTAAGCAGATGAGGAGCAGTTCCCATTCCATTGCTTTTTCCTAGCTGTGAGGTATGCGAATAATTTTATATTTATTTGCGCATATAGAAGCAGAGAAGATAGAGTCAGTCGGAGAGAGCACCATGATGGCTGGAGAGAAAGGTAAATAAGTGCTGTAGAAATTTTATTCACAAGAATAGACATATTTCAAATTTTAATGAGGAAATACATTTTGTATTCCTAAGTTCAAAGCTAAATAAAGAGTAGAAGTAACAATATTTGTGGGTTTTACATTTATCAAAGACAGGATAGACAGTGGTAATAGCATAACTCAATATTTATGATGCAGTTGCTTCTACATAAATATGAAAATGAGACAGTTATCATCAGAACTATTTGTTGTTCATATTTGCTTTCAAATTTTAATGAACACAAATGCTACTTATATGGTAAAGTTCAATACTCGAAAATATAACTCATTTGTCCATTAATGAATCTAACTGTGGAACTGTCATGGAAAAATAAGTTTTTAAAATCTAAATAATGATTTAAGAAGATAGGAGACTGTGGAGATGATAGTACACACATGTTCTTGGGGCAGGATGGAGGCAGGAAAATCAGGAGTTCAAAGTTATCCTCAGCTACAAAGTAAACTTGAAGACAACCTGGGTTACATGAAACTCTAACTCAAAACACCAGTACACCTCTCCCCCAAGTCGGGGAAAATGACTTATTTATAGGAATATGAGTAGATGCACATCTCCTGTTTCCTCATACAAATACACCTAAAAACCATGGACATCATATTCTAAAAAGAATATGTACTCAGCAAGGTGGAGAGAAAATCAGACTGATTCAGGCCTGTGGGGATTGAGAAATGACACACTGGTGAGAATCCTGGGATTTCTGTGGTTTCATATTTCTTAAAATGATATCATGGAGTTTAGTAACCTGGAGACTCCCCTCCCAAAGACCTAGGAAAAGACAAAGGACCAAAAAAGCCCAGCCTGGCTACACAGAAAACTTCCAGATAATAAAAGTTAAAATCTAAGAAACATTCAGGTAAACTGTGGTTATACCTCTCCTGTTGGCAGTGATTGCTATATTACAGGGTTTGGTAAGGTGCCCCACTCATCATATAGCTCTTGTTGCAGTGGACAAGGTCACGAGGATGCTGGTGATAATGAATAACCCATACTCCAGGTGGTGATGACCTACTCTAATATTCTGTCAATGGAGAGTTCTTGGTGATTCTTGATTTCCAATATCCTTAACCCTTCTAAGGAAGAACCTTTACCAACTTCTAGAGTGCCCACTTCCAGAGGGCACTCAGAGTTGGGATGGTAACAATAGAATAGTAATTTTTGTGTGTGTGCCTATGATACAGCTTCAGTATGTAGCCCAGGCTGGCCCCAAATTTATGATCCTTTTGTCCCAGCCTCCCATGTTATTGTGGTTTTAATGAGAATGTCCCCATAGTCTCATAGATTTGAATGTTTGGTTACCAGGGAGTGGCACTATTTGAAAGGATTAGGAGGAGTGACCTTGCTGGAGAAAGTGTGTCACTGGAAGTGGGCATTGAGGTTTCAAAGGCCCATGCCAATCTGGGAATCTCTGTCTCTCATCCAGTGTATCAGGATGTAGCTCTCAGCTATTTCTCCAGCATCATATTTGCTGGCATGCTACCATATTTTCCAGCAAGATGATAATAGATTAAACTTGTGAAACTGTAAGCAAGCCCCCAATTAAATGCTTTCTTAGTCATGGGGTTGCCTTAGTCATGGTGTTTCTTCACAGCAGTAGAAGAATGACTTAGAAAGAGTCTTCAATTGTAGGCGCAAATCCCCATAACAAGTAACTCTCTATACTGACTGTGGCTTCAAGAACAGCATATAGCTCAGGGTAGTCCAAGTGGTTCCCAAATCAAGACAGAATATGTCTTTTGCCTATGGATGCTTCTTAGAGGTTGAAGGTAAATCCCTTGCTGAAGACATTACATACTTAGGACACAGGACTCCAATGGTTAGATCTGGATCTAACCTGAAAGCTTCCTTCTTATGGAATAGCTTTCATGATACCAGAAAATATTATGCAAGCTGCCAATTGTCCTACCCAGCTGTGACCCCTATAGGCTGCAACAATGACAAACATGGCAAGATCTCTGTAAAAGTGAAATGTGGAACTCACATGTGGGTAAGAAACAACAGCTGTGTAAGTGGACTTAAGGCCCACTGAACAGGAGGGAAATCATGCCCAGCCTAGAAACCTAGCCAATTACCCAGAGGTAGTGATGACATGGATCTCATAATCCACTACCATTAGTTTATTAGACAAGCATAATCCCTCAACTACATTCTAAATTTTATCCATATACCCACAGATAAGTGTAATTATCACCTTTCTCCAAAGAAGCTTCTCTCTGCAAAAAATGGAAACCATTTCATCAAACAACTGGTCACAATGCAGAGATCAATGGATTGTGAGCATGCTGACTCCAGTCAATACAACTGTGGCACATTTCCTGTATCTGTGGATTAGGAAACATTGAGAAAAAGAAGGCAGACAGATTGTAAAAGCCAGATACCTTAGTTTGGCTTTCAGTTGCTGTGAAGTGATACCATGACCATGGCAACTCATAAAAGGAAAAACATTAAGTTGGGGTAGCTTACATTTTCAGAGTATTAGTCCATTATCGTCACAGTGTGACATGGTGGTGTGCAGGCAGACAGTGCTTGAGAGGTAATTGAGAGTTCTACATCTTGACTGGCAGGCATAAGAGAAAGAGAGAGAGAGAGAGAGAGAGAGAGAGAGAGAGAGAGAGAGAGAGACCACTACACTGGCCATAGCTTGAGCATATGAGACCTCAAAGCCCAACCCCACAGTGACAAGGCCATACCTACTCCAACAAAGCCATACCTCCCAATAGTGACACTCCCTTTGGGGACCAATTTTTTTTTTTTTTTAAAAAAAAAAAAAAAACTATCACACCAGAATAGCAGGAAGTCTGCTGTGGTATTGTCTCTTGTCAGTACGGCTGAATAAATAAGATGAGCAATGTCAATATCAATAAACCTACTAACAGGGAAATGAGAAAATCTCAGAAGTTTCCATTCCAGGACAAAAACCACATGCACCTGATGACTGTTGGGAGAGGGAGAATTAGTCTCCTCCAAGGATGAGCCACCTTATTGATTGTCCTATTCAAATTGGCCACACAACAAAAATAGACCCATCAGGTTGTATTTATATATTTGTGCACATACATATGTGTCCCAGTAAGAGAGAAGAAAGAGGCTATCAATTTGGGAGTGAGAATTGATGTAATCTATTTTAATTAAAATGTAATTTGAAAAAGAATATTCTACAGGAACTATAGGAAAATGGTAGAACCAGACATGTGTAACGTACTAATGATTTCATGATTTTGATCTTATACTTTGGTTGGTAGACACCATCTTTCAAGGAAACTCAGTGAATGATACATAGCCCTGTCTGCACTGTCTCCACATACTTGTAAATCAGTAATGATTACAGAATAAAAGACATTAAAAATAAATAAGATGGGCTAGGTGGTGGTGGTGTATGCCTTTAATCCCAACACCTGGGAGGCAAAGGCAGGTGGATCTCTGTGAGTTTGAGGCCATCCTGGTCTACAAAGTGAGTTCCGAGACAGCCAGGACTGTTATACAGAGAAAACTTGTCTTGAAAAAAACCAAAAATAAATGAATAAAATGGTAAAAATCCTTTTATGTTTCCCCACAGATAGAAGAAACACAGAAATTCTGTATGTAAACCTATGCTTCCCCCCCCCACTTCCAGTGTTATTCCCATAGATTATAACAAGGAGTCAAGATGGCTGAATGAGTGATGACTGCCTGGCTGTCAGGCTGCACAAGAGAGTCCTAAGTTCTTCCATTGCCAGTACTTCTTACATTCTTCTTAATGTTCCTATTTGGCTTCACAGCAGTAGGGCTACTTAAACCTTGTGTGGGGCCTCCTCAAGGACCAGTAGAAGAAGTATCAGCCTTTGAGGAAACTTCCAGAAACTAGATGACTAGTAACCCAGCAAGCTCATATGCTAAATAAGGAATCTGAAAGCCAGCCCAGCCAGACCTCTGCATCAGTTGCACCACACACCACCTGGAACAAACCTGCACTCAAAAGTCTTTTGGATTGTGGATCCAAGGCATGGCCACCTCTTTGATTCTTATTTCTTCCACAAAGCCCAGAAGAGTTGATAGTGTTTGTCCACCAACAAGGACTCAACAGTACTGAGCAGGGCCCCTTGAGCTTATTTCCATCTGAGAAGAGATGTTTGAACTCCCAGGATCCAGCCCTTGTCTTAAATGATGCTTGTCCGGTTGTGATCCATGACAGTCAGCTCAAACACCAGAAGCAATCAGCTTAACAAGAGGAAATATTTGTTTGGGCTTCTGGTTTGAGATGTTTCAGTCTATGATTATTTGGCTGTATTGCTTTTGGACCTGATGCAGGGCAAAAATATGGCAGGGAGTACCATGGAGTAAAGTGCTTACTTCATCAGAGCCAGGAAGCAGGAGACACATAGTTAGGGAGGGGCTCCAGAAGCCCTTTCAATAACCTTCCATGACAGTCTCCTTCTTTCAGGCTCTACTACCTAAAACTCCACCACCTGCCTATAGGGCTGCAGGCTGGGGACCAAGCCTTTAGCACTCAGCTTTGATGGACCATTTCTGATAGTATCCACATAGATGTCAATTTTCTGAGTTCAGGACCATTTCCCTAACAAAAAGATGAACGGTGTTCCTTGAACATCACCTAAGCACATCTATGTCACACTTTTGCCTATCCAAATGGGACAAGGGCTGCATGCCCAACTGTGAATTTTTGAAAACTGCAATAGATTTTTCTCCCAAGGCTGGTGGTACAGAAAACCCATAGTGAGCAAAGGGAACAGCAGCATGACATAGCAGACAGTGTAACTAACCACAGTGAGAAAGATCTCTCTTGACAAGAGGGACCACCAGGCTGATGGTGACGCTTACAGCTTCCGGGAAGTTAACCCCATACAGTCTTGTTTGTGCAAACTTAAAAAAAAAATTACTGCCGTTATCAAGGTCATGTCATTCTTGGGAAGATATCTTTGCTACCGAGAGAGATACGGCATCTTTAAATTACGGGCAATGTAGATAAAGAGCTGAGGCTCCGCCAAGGTAAAAGTTGTAAAACCGGATTGATTTTTGCTGCAGCTCGCTAAGGGCTCCCTAGAGTCAGGATGCGATGTGGAAATATAATAATTGATAGCCTGAAAAAATATTTCTGAGAAGTATTCAGAGGTAGTGTAGAGCCCTGCCTGAGATTAAGCGAGCCTCTGCTTCAGTGAACCCCAGGACCAAAGTGACCCAGAGCCCCGGGCATCTTCTGATGAGAGCCCCTGGCTGCCCTCCTCCTTGCTTCCCCACCTCCTCCATCCAGCTCTGCCACCTCCGCCTTCTCTACCAAGGCAGAGAAAATGCTCTTGGCCTTCAAATAGGGGCATTTGTTAAAAGCCGTTGTGGAGAAGTAATTATCCGACAATCAGACCTGGATGTGTGGGGGAAATCTCACTGGTTAATATCACCTTGGCCATCCCAGGGGGCAGAGGGGTCCACGCTAATCTGACCCCTTCTCAGCCTTGACTTGGTGGGCTGACCACCCCAAGCTGTGAGTGTGTGTCGAAATTGCTCCGGATTCAATTGAACACATTAAAATTTAAAAGGGATTTAACTGAAATTTTTCAATAGCTTCTGCGAAGGGGGATAATTTATTAGCTCAGAGTAAATTAAAATCTCAAGCAGGGGTAAAGACTTCGGAGATTGCTTTAATACATTTTATATGCTTTCAAAAGAAATGTTCTTTTAAATGGTCCAAAAATCAGCTAATTTTGTCCTATTTAGCAAATTACCTCCTAAGGCCACAATGTTGAAAAACTTAACAATTATTTTTTTAAAGCGAAAAATAGAGGAGGGGTTAAAAAAAAATCATACACCTTCCACAGGAAACAACCAAACCCCAAATTGCTATGCCTTTTATGTGACACAGTTAGGATATATATTTTTTTCTTTTTTAATTCAAAAGTCAGTGAAACCTTGGCGCTGCCTTCTGCCAGGCCACATGGCGACCTTTTCTCTGCTTGGTGATTGCCGGTGAGGAGGGTGGAAGGTTAATGGGGAGGCGCTGGGGCGAAATCCCAGTGCAGCCTGATAATTTATACCTTTACTTCAGGCGGCGTTCACTTGTGGAGCGCAGAGGCCAGCGAGCTGAGGCAGACCTGTTGCCCTGCTCAGCTCAGAGACTATCCTCATCCCTACAGAAGATTGCTTGCTTTGAATCAGCTGTGTAATGAAAGCCGCCTTCCCAGCTCCAGGTGACAGGCAAGGCTGAAAAGGACCGGTTCTTTTCTCTCTTCCTTCCCTCTGCTATTTTCTTTAAAGACTTCTCTTTTCTGAGGAACACACCTACTGTGGAACTCAGGGTGGAGCACACCACACAGGTGGTCTTCTGGAGGTATACTAGATAGGGGGCCAGTTTGAAGGTGCGGTTATAATAATTTCTAAGCCCGTTTAGAAACAATCTATGTCTTGTAAAAACAATGATACATCCATGTGCCTAAAGACAAGGAAATAGACAATGAAATAAAGACTAAATGAAGCACGAACTGGCTAGCCTGAGAAGCTTGATCTTTTCATTTCCATGCATCCATCCACCATTGGTTAATAAATAAATTAATTAGTTAATGTGGTGATAGTGGTAGTGACCGTGATGGTATGCATACCTAAGCACTTAAGTAGTCTGGGTGTGTGTATGGGTGTATAGGCTGAACTGACCGGAAATCACCCTTCAATCCCTCTCTGTTTTTCAGTCTGCCCTTGATGAACCTGATGCTTGTTTATTTAGCTGAACTGTCAATGAACTCTGTGTCTTCCCTGGTTCATTCTTACCCCTCTAGTCCTGAGGCTGCAGGTGTCTGTCTTCATGACAGGCTTTTTACATGGCTTCTGGGGATAAGAACTCAGGTCCTTTTGCTTGTGTAGTGAATTCTTTAAACTACTGAGCCATCTACCCAGCTCAAAACTTGTTTCTTTGTTTTTGTTTTAAAATCAAGAATAAATTGTGATTGCTACGCCTCTATTCCAACTTAGACTACATGTGAAACTCAGCCTCATGGAGTAGACCATGATAACATCCCTGAGATGGATGGCACTGTTATAGTCCTAGCACTCCATTCTAATTGGTTCTGGCTCTTCCAGGGGCATATCAGAAAGATAAGAGGTGGCTCAAACCATAGAATTGTTAACCAGTATGGGATCTTGTGTCCCAGTGAGAGCCAGTACAAATGATTTTTATGGTTGGTCAACTTGAAGAGTGTATGAAACTTTGAGCTTTTCCAGGGGAGGTGTCTAAACCATGAACATCTCAAACTGAATGAACTCCTGTTAATATTTTGGCACTTAGAGTATAAGAGTTCATGAAGACTACTCAATTCTCAGCTTTCAAAGTCAGAGGTTGCTTAAAACACTGGCAGTGACCTTGATGTGTGTGTGTAAGCTTGTGTAGGCTAAATGTCAACCTTGGAGTCATTCACCAGGTACTGACCAACTTTATGTTGAGACAAGGTCTTTCCCTGGCTGTGAGCTCTCCAAGTAAGCTACACCAAAAATCCTCCTGCCTCCCTGTCACTGTCCCACTGATGCTGGAATTACAGGCAAGAGCTGCCACACTCTACTGTCTTACCATGGTCTGGAAACTGGATCCAGGTCTCCATGTTTGCTTTGCAAGCACTGATAGACTCAGCTATCTCCCCAGCACTGACCTTAGGTGTGTTGATGCTCTTTATCCTGCTTTTTGTTCTTTGAGTTCATAAAAATCCATTATCTTTTTAAATATTTTCTGTTTCTTGTGCCGGGTGTTGGTGGTGCACGTCTTTTATCCAAGCACTCGGGAGGCAGAGGCAGGCAGATCTCTGTGAGCTCGAGGCCAGCCTGGTCTCCAGAGAGAGTGCCAGGATAGGCTCCAAAGCTACACAGAGAAACCCTGTCTCAAAAAACCAAAAGAAATTTTTTTCCGTTTCCTTAGATTTGGTCTTTATTTTTCTAACTCATTAAGTTGAATAGTTAGATGAATAACCTTTTATAATTCCTGGTTTATTTGGACTTCTGTTTTTTTTTTTCTCCTTTCTTTAGTGTACTAGTTTGGTGACATTTCTATGTTTCATCCTCTTCCTTTCTAGACAGGAATGAAATTTAAGCATTTTCATTTTGATTTTTTTTTTAAAGGTTACACTCCAGGTGGGTTTACTATGGGAAACTCAGGAAGAGTAAACTTCTAGCTCCTCCATGCATGGCCTACCTCCAACCTTCACACATAGCTCAGATGTTTAGTGAGATGTGAAAATTTTAAGGTGGTTTTATTTTTCCTAAAAGAGGAAATAATACATGTTCTATAAATTGTATAAGCTTCATATCCCAGAAAACCTGACCTGGTAATCCTGTTAGACACTAACAAGCTCATTTGATATTGTAGAGTTTAAAATTAGTGACGTTTCTGCTCTTGACCAGAATAGAACCACTCTGCTTCCCCTGTTTCTTCCTTCTTCCTAGTAACTGGCACTTTGAATTTTTACCTAACTCCTCCAACACGGCTGGGTATTTTTATTAATTCCATTTAGATTCAATTGTATTTACTTATATAATTGTCTTCTTTTATTCTTTGACAATTCCATGCCATCTACACAACATATTTGATCCTATCAGTCCATTATACTTCCCTCTAACTCCTACTCTCCCAACTTTATGACCTCCTCTTTTTTCTTATTAGTGATCCTGAGTTCAATTAGTGCTGCCCATATGTATATGGAGGGATAAATGAGGCATGGACAACCTACCAGTGGCCCTGTCAGGCACAGAGGAGGGTGGCTTTCTCTCCACCATCAGTCATAAACTCTCCATATCCCCCCAACCTTTGTCATTGTTTAGGCATCTGGGGCCCCTCCTTCATCCATCCTAGAATTTTGACTTTGCTGCCTGAAGACATGGGTTATTAATGAGGTATTTTAAAATCACTGATTCTTCTTGTGGTTATCATTTTACTATTTGAGTTAAATTTCATTTGAATGTATTCTTTAGTGTTTATTTCTTGCATGACAGACTGTATCTCTAGTAGTCTCTAAATATTGACTGGAAAATGCCCTTATTTTGCTCCCAGGTACAGATGATGCTTCAGTTAGATATAGACTGACCCTTTCTCTTACTTTCATCAGGCTCTTGTAGACTAGACAAGAGCCTGTAGTTGGTACCCTTGTGTTTCCCTGGCAGACAATTTTTCTTTTCTTTTTTACTGTTTTAAGACATTTTGTTTTCAAGCTTCTTCTGTTTGATCTACTGGGTATTGGTGTGGAATTATTTTTGTTTATTTGGGAATAGTGTTGAGACTTCTTCATTCAGAAGCCGTTTGCTTTATTCAGTTTTGGAAAATTATTAATGAATTCATGTTTGAACACTCTTGATTATTGATTTTGTTAATTTGGTGGAAACCTTACTAGATGGCTATGGGAAATTATTTTACTTTAGCTATTTTGAATGCTTTACCTCTCTGTATATGTGTGCTATACTCTGAGTGATTTACTCAAGTTAGTTTTCCTGTTCACCTGCTTCTTTCCTTGGCCATTCTGGAACTAACTGTATAAAACAGGCTGGCCTCAGATTCATAGAAATCCATTGGCCTCTACTTCCCAAGTACTGGTATTAAAGGTGTGCCCTCAATGAATGGTACAATCCAATACTTTGAACCTGTTGGTACTGAAGTCTATAGCTTTGCCAAGTTGATATCTAGTGCACAGCAAGGAATTTATTATGCTACAAAGGTTTCCTTCTTCCTTCACAAAGTTGGGAATAATGGCTGGCTGTGACAGATGAAGAGTTACCATATGATTCAAAACAGGAGAGTGACATAGGTGACTGCTTTTATCAAAGACAGAACTTACCTGCTTGCATATGGATGTCAAACACTAAAATATTATAAGTGTTTAATTGAGCACTTCATTGCAACATTTAAATTGATGCCAATCAAGCCTTAGGATAAGAATGGTCTCAGTACATAAGTAAGCCTCTTTGTTCATGGAGAGTCCCTATTAAAGGAAGGAGGCTTGTTCAGACTAACTTGAGTAGTATGGTTACAGAAGTACTGAAACATTTTACCTATCTATTTACCTATTTTGTAAATAGAAGGAAGATGACAATGATGAGCAATGTTTTTGTATGTATTAATCAAGTAACATACCCCAGGTAATTGTCTAAAGACTTTTCTAAATTAGCTAATTTCATCATCCACAACCCCCCAGGAACCAGTCTACACTTCTCTACTGAACTTGATAGTCAAAAAAAAAGTAAACTGAGGCACACGTTACAATCCACATGGCAAGTACATGTGGCTTTGGGTTTCAAACTGTAACATCAGACTTTATAATTCCCCCAAACCTCAGCAATTGTTCTTAGTGTTGGAGAAGGATGCAAGACCACTGTGTGCACTAGTGGTCCATTATGGACAGAGCTGGGTTCGAGCTGAAATCATGATGATGGGAGTAGAAGAGGTACAACAGCATAAATTAAGAACAATTTTTAATGTAAAACATGTTGTGTTTTATCCAAAAGGCTAGAAAGTACTTCTCCCAGCCTACTATAATGTTGATTATATTTATCCAAGTAGCTTCCAGCTTAATATTTATTTTCCTTGCTTGTGTGGGAGATAGGGTTCCTCCTCAATCTCCTGAGGGCAGAGATTATAGCTGTGTGCCACTACACTCTACACTGACTAAATAATTCACAACCACATGTGTTGGTTTTCCATACAGTGAGAAGCAAGCAGTGCAGAGTCTTTCACCACTGTTCTGTCTGGCAAAACCTCATTTGATGATGCATTTTCTGAGGATGTGTAATGAAGGGACAGTTGCACAAGGTAGGAGTGAGTGGTTTAAAAATGCTACCCTGTTCCTCATTAGCCACCAGGGGCTCCCAGAAGGGTGGATTTCCAGACATGACTGATCTGTAGCGATCCAGCCAAATTCTTTATACATCCTGCCTCCCCTCCCAGAGATGCATTTGTGGACAGGTGGCTCATATTGGGAATAGTCTGTGGACATGAATGAGACAAACACTAAGTGGCCCACATGGGCACTGAACCCCTAACCTTCGCCTCATTACCATGGAGCTCTGACCATCTGAGCTTCCCCACCACCAACTAATGATGCATTCCATGGAGGCCTGACCACATCAATCACACTTTCCAAAGCAAAACTCACCACTCTGAAAGTAAGCAGAGCCATCAGCACAGAGTGCATCATGAGGGAGCACAAGTTAAGTTGATGGACAGCTGACATGATGTTCTTTCCCACAGACCGCTCATTCTTTAGCACTGGGTTGTAAAAATGGGCTGGAAGATGCCGAGGAGTCTGCCTTAGTTCACTCATATTGTTTACCTCTTATTGTGTGAGTTGGGCAGCATATGCTCATGCCATGGCATGCATGTGGAGATCAGAGGATAACATAACTTGCATGGGCGGTCCTCTCTACCATGTGGGTCCTGAATCAGGCTCGATGGCAGGTGCCTTACACACTGGAATACCTTTCCAGCCCTTAATTCACAATTTTAAGAAGGTGACTGCTTCTTGTTCTGTACTCTTAACCAGTGTAGCAGCAACTTGTGATGTCAATAGCTCAAGGTCTGAACTTCCTTAAAGGAACTGTCCTCTTCCTCCTCCTTCTTTGTAAGAATTTTTTTTAATTCTTTAAAAGTTTTATTCATGTATGCAATGTATTATATCTGTCTGTCTGTAGTGGCTAGCTTGATGTCAACTTGACACAAATTAGAGTCATTACAGGCGTGGCATGTCTGCTGAGGAACGGACTGCATATCCCATCAGAAATGGTTGTTTACTCCTGTAACCATCATCTCACTGTTCCACCGGTGGGTACCTCCTGATAGCAAGTCAGTAAGTATTATAGTATGTAGGCCTCGGTGATGGTGTCTTCTCTTCCATAAATTGGAATAGCATCTTGGGCACTACATTAGCCAGCCAGAAGGGAGAAAGTTTCTGTTCAGTTTGAGGTTTATTTCTTTTTTTGTTTGTTTGGGGTTTTTTTGTTTTGTTTTTTTGTTTGTTTGTTTTAAGACATAGTTTCTCTGTGTAGCTTTGGAGTCTGTCCTGGAACTCACTCTGTAGATCAGGCTGGCCTCAAACTCACTGAGATCCTCCTGCCTCTGCCTCCCAAATGCTGGGATTAAAGGTGTGCTAGTTAAGAGGAATGGCAATAGTCTGTACTATTTTGGGGGCCTTGGGCACCTCCCTGACCAATAACTCATAGGGAGGTACCACATGCTTAACATCACCAAGACTGAGATTTTCATTTAATAACCCATGTTTTCTGAAAACAACATTGTAGACTCATGTAGGGTAATTCTGTTCAACCTCCCTTTGAAAAATATATGCATTGTGTATTTTAATTAACTTACAGAGTAGTGTATTTTCATGTGTTGTTCATGTATTATTTGAGCTATGACTAACTCCCTACCCTCTTCTGTTCCTAGTCACTCTATTTCCAATTAAATTTGTAAGAAACATTAACTATACCCCCTTCTTTTCACATTACCCATATTCTACTCTTTCCTTTCTTCCTTCATTCCTTCTTTCCTTCCTTCCTTCCTTTCTTTCTTTGGTTTTCGAGACAGGGTTTCTCTGTATTGTTTTGGAGCCTGTCTTGGAACTCTCTCTGTAGACCAGGAACACATAGAGATGTGTCTGCCTCTGTATCCCCAGTGCTGGGATTAAAACCATGCTCTACCTATGCCTTGCATATTCTACTGTTTCTTTTTTTCTTCATCTTTTTAAATTTGAATTAGAAACAAGATTGTTTTACATGTCACTCCCAGTTCCCACTCCCTCCCCTCCTCCCTTACCACCTCCCAACTAAAACCCTACCTATCCCATAACCTTTCTGCTCATCAGGGAGGGTGAGACCTTCCATAGGGGGTCATCAGAGTCTATCATAGCCTTTGGGATAGGGCCTAGGCTCAGGGAGTATCCCTCTATGTGGAATGGGCTCCCAAAGTCCACACTTATGCTAGGGATAAGTACTGAACTACTACAGGAGGTCCCGTAGATTTTGAGGTCTCCTCATTGAAACCCATGGGGTCTGGATCAGTCCCATGCTGTTATCCCAGCTATCCAAGAGCTCCCCGTTGTTCAGGTCAGCTGTTTCTGTGGGTTTCACCAGCCTGGTCTGGACCCCTTTGGTCTTCACTCATCCTTCTCTGTAACTGGGTTCCACTTCAGTTCAGTGAGTAGTTGTGGGTGTCTGCTTCTACTTCCACAAGCTGCTGGATGAAGGCTAAAGGATAGCATATAAGTCAGTCATCAATCTCATTATCAGGGTAGGGCATTTAAGGTAGCATCTCCTCTGTTGCTTAGATTGTTAAGTTGGTGTCATCCTTTTAGATCTCCAGACATTTCCCTAGTGCCTGATTTCTCTGTAAACCTAAAGTGTCTCCCTCTATTATCGAATCTCCTTTCTTATTTTCTTCTATTCTTCTATTCTTCCTCTGACTCCCTCATGTCCTCCTCATCCCTCCTCTTCTCCCCTTCTCATTCTCCTAGCTCCCTCTCTGCTCTTCCCTTCCTTCCAATTTTCTCAGGAGATCTTGTCCCTTTCCCCTTCTCCAGGGGACCATGTATGTTTCTCTTAGGGTCCTCCTTGTTTACTAGCTTCTCTGGCAGTGTGGATTGTAGGCTGGTAATCCTTTGCTCTATGTCTAAAATCCACATATGAGTGAGTACATACCATGTTTGTCTTTTTGTGATTAGGTTACCTTGTTCAGAATGGTTTCTTCTAGTTCCATCCATTTTCCTGCAGATTTCAAGATTCCATTGTTTTTTTCCGCTGAGTAGTTCTCCATTGTGTAAATGTACCACATTTTCTCTAACCATTCTTCGGTTAAGGGGCATCTAGGTTGCTTCCAGGTTCTGGCTATTACAAATAGTGCTGCTATGAACATCATTGAACAGATATCCTTGTTGTAGGAATGTGTTTCTTTTGTGTATATGCCCAAGAGTGGAATTGCTGGATCTTGTGGTAGACTCATTCCCATTTTCCTGAGGAGCCGCCATACTGATTTCCAAAGTGGCTTTACCAGTTGGCACTCCCACCAGTATTCTACTGTTTCCTATGAATGAATTTATCCCTTAGGTTTGAAGGTTCCATATATGCTTTTTTTTTTTTTTTTTTTTTTTTTTTTTTTTGAGACAGGGTTTCTCTGTGTAGCTTTGGAGCCTATCCGGCACTAGCTCTGGAGACCAGGCTGACTCGAACTCCAAGAGATCCACTCCTCCTGAGTGCTGGGATTAAAGGAGTGCAGCACCAGCACCCTGCCCATATATGCTTTTTCATCTACCTCTCTTCCAGTTAAGTCTTTCACGATACCTTATTTTCCCAGACACTATACCACTCCCTGTGTTTAAATCTTTCTGCCCTGATATTCTCCCTCTATACATTCAATTTTTTTCAAATTGTTGCTAATTGTAGCCAAAAGGGTTGATTTTGAAAGGGAGGAAAAAGCAATATAATTGAAATACTTTTTGTTCTAATGTACATTCCTCTTTCTTGTTCTAAGATACATTGTTATTGTCCTACTTGTTCTAATATACATTCTGGAAGCTTCTCAGAGAGATTTCCTGATAGAATATGAAAATAACATGAGTTTTGAATAGAAAGAGTCACTATCCTGGTAGATTTGGAGTAAGGTATAATGTACCCCTATAGTCCTAGCTACTGCGAGGCTGAGGCAGGAGGATCTTATGAACCCAATATTTTGAAGCCAGTCTAGGCAACACACAGAGACCCAAACATCCAACATATATGAATACCCAACAAAATAAAATAAATCAAAAACTCCCTGTAAGAATAAAAATGAGAGTTGTTAATATTTAGGCATCTGTACTGGCCTGTCCTTGGGGTTCTGACAGAATATATTTTCAGCTGTAGCTACTAAGAGCACCACCTGTGCACATTCACTACATTCCCTTTTAAAAGGGCCCTGTCCACAGGCCCCCCTCTTTCTCCTTTTCTGTCTCTATGCCTGTTTCTCTCTCTGTGTCTCTCTTTCTCCCCATCTCTCTTTTCTCTTCTTCCATTCCTGTCCCCAGAGGCCAGTCTCTCCTCACCTCTCCTCTTTTACCCATTCACTTTTCTCTAATGAAAAGCCTCTCCACCCAAGCTCTGTCACATAGCATCTTTCTCTCCAGTGTCACATTTTAAAAAATGATAACAATTCTGCCTCTAAGTTTGTATGAAAGTAGGAGGGTCTTCATGCACACCACATCATGAAATGCTGACAACAGTCATGTGTCATAGCCCCCATGGTGTTATCCAAGTTTATAAATTTGGGTAAGTAACATTATGAGAGGTCTGGGTTAATCACAAAGGGTCATATAACTACAGCCTTGTTCACTATTGAATCCAGGCTACCTACCCTAAGCCTGTGCTATAGCCAGAGATTAACCAGTGGTGGTCCACAAGACCAGTCTGCTATTTGTAAACAGCTTTAGTAAGATATAGCTGTCCGCATCAGTTTACCTGCTGCTGGAGTTTGGTGATAGGGCTACAATTGTAATTAGTAGTAGAGAGGAGAATGTGCTTGAAAGCTGTTGTCTAACATAGAGATGCAGGCCCAGTACAAAATGAAAACATGGGGCCTCATCACATAAGTAATGAAGAACGACATTCAAAATAATGAAGGTGTAGCGCTAAGAGTACAGAAGATCTTTGGAAACCCAGGGCCTTGAATAACTGCCCACATCTCACTTGAGCCTTTGGAGTCAGCGTTAAACCATTTCTATCTAGAATTACAAAACAATTTGCCCACTTTCATGTTCTCCCATTTGCACCTAGGATACAGCAAAGCTGTGCACAGATGTGAGGAATGGGTGGGTTTTTATTTTGAGATGTGTTCAACACAAAACAAACAAAACCCAACCCGACAAACAAACAAACAAAAACCCATCCTGTAGTCTGAAATTCTACCCTTGTCTAGTGTTTTGTTGCTAAAATGCTCCTTTGTGATGAAATGGTAAGTAGAGAGTAATTTTTTTCTTAGTTTTTTTTTTTTTGGTCCTTAATTGGAGACATTAAATCTTTATTACTGGTGTCAAGAATCTAACTAGGAAGTGGTTACTGGGTAGAGCCAGTCCCTGCAGATAATATTGGTAAATGGGTGGAGTGAAAACTGGCTCAAGTGGAGCCACATCACAGTGTCATGCATAGGTCTTTAATTGCTCTCTCTGTTGCAAAGATCCACATAAATCAATGACACTCCCCAAACCTTTTGGGCTGGGGAATGGAGGATGGGATCAGAATGGAGGTAAAGGAGACTGGAGAAGGGTCTTGCTTTGATCTACATCTGAACTGAACTGCCACCTGAAGCCCCAAATTCAAGCATCCTTGCACCAATATTAGACTTCAACCTGGGAACTACTCTCTATCACATTCTAGTGTAATCCGGAAGCACCCAGAATGGGCAGGCCTCCTCGCTTTGCTGCTGCTCAAACAAAAGCAGCTCTCCAAGAACACTTTGCAGCCTGCAAAGCCACTTCTCTTTTACTATCTCTGGATCTTTGCAACATCCTTGTGGTGTTGATATTATCCTAGTTTCCAGAGAGAAAAAGGAACCTGGTCCACAAAAGATCAAGATAATCCACCAAATGCACAAATCTCATGGTGTAGATAGGTCTGTGGATCATCCCGATACTCTCTGCAGTTTGTCCTCCCTAGTCCATCTCTCCAGCCTGTCCCTGATAGGGCAAGGTTCATCACACTTTAGGGTGACAGCACAATTAGGAAACATTTGTGTTGATGGAGACACATTAGTGATGTCTCCCTTTGAACACATTTGCAGTTTAAGAGAGTCTACTTGTCAGGTTCCCTCCCGTTATTGCTTTTCATGCCGTTTTCTATGCTTGCATGGCTAGTTTTTGATTTTTTTCTGTAGAATTATGAAGCCAAAGATTCTTAGGTTGTGCCACAGTAGAACAACAATAACATCATGTCTTGTTGATCTAATCTGATTACTTGAAAACAGATTATTCTTGCTGGTTTTAAATTGAATCTCTTCTATTATGTCGCCACATTGCTCCTGTCCTTTGTTCAGTCACTTGATCACAACACAGTGGGTGCTTGAAGACTGGTTAAGTTTCTGGCCTTTCCATGGTCTAAGAAAACACATTACTTTTGCTTGTACACTGTTCAGTGTGGTGATACATTATTTATGATTTATTAAAGTTTGCCTGAGGATTCAGAGAGCAAAGTCAGCCACAAGCCATAGTAGCCAGGCACATACCTTTAATCCTAGCTAGGAGGTTGTGGTACATACCTTTAATCCTAGGACTCAGGATTAAGAGGTAGATGGATCTCTGTGAGTTCAAGGCCCCCCAGATCTTCACAAGATTGATCCAGTCCTAGAGAAACAGCTCACACAAGGATGATCTCAGGGTCTGGGACCACTCACCTTTAATCCCAGCAGTAGATGGATATAAAAAATAGGAGGCATTAATCCTGCAGCCACACTGAAGACAGGAAGGCTCAGTATCAAGGAGGAGAGGAAGAAATTAAAGTCTCAGGATTCTCCAGCCATGCTGAGGAGAGGTAGCAGTTTAAGGGTTGGTGAAGAGCTCCTGGGTGGATCAGCTCTTTCAGCCTGAGCTTGAGGTGAGAGTTAGTAGCTGGCTACTTTGCTTTTCTGATATTCAGCTTGCAGTTTGAACCCCAATATCTGTCTTTGGGCCTTTTATTTTTTGTGATACAGTTCAGGATACTTGAGTCATTTGTCTTTCATTTCGTTTGGATGCTTCATTCTGTAGCTGCCCATGTCTTCCTAGACCCTGCCTGACTTCGTGGGATGCCCACTGGGATGATGTGATCGTAATCTATGGCCCTCAAAATGTGGCTCCATCCAGAATCAGCATCATCAAACTCTTTGCTAGGGAAATGCAACGATCAGTCTGCACTCTACTCCCAAGACACTGGAAACTGAGAATGGGAATCCAGAGCCCTCCAGAGGATTCGGATGAATGTTTACGATTGATGTCTTACCATCAATCATTACAGGTTAAGTAAAAAAGCAGATTGGGTGAATAATTTTCTCATTTGGCACCTCGTCTGGATGAAGTCGGATACTATAGTATGGAGTTAATGGCATTAGGTTATTCTTGTCCTTGGGGCAATGGTCAGTACTTCTTAAGATGAACTCAGTCTGGGTATTTAAAATACTTGGTATTCAGTAAAGGAACTGGTCACACTTTGCTGGGAGAGCAGATATTAGCAATAAGAAGAAGGACAAAAGGAGATAAGAGGTGAATCTGAGGTGTATTCTACATAGATTCATCCAGGGGTCTAATACATTTGAACTCATATCCTACATTTTTTCTCATGCTTTTAAATGCAGTCTAGATTAACTTCATTCAGTTCCAAGGTAGACTACCCTTCCCCTAAGAAACCATTTGAAACCACCTACTTTCTCAGCCTCTGTCTTTAGAAGAGCCCAAATAGGTTTGCCAAATGACTGTTTCTGGTCTAGTTTCTGATAACATCCTAGAATCAAAACTGGGAAGTTCTATGGAAGTACTTCCTGAAAATTTTCACCCATTGACCTATAGTTCTTCCTTATTCCTTTCTGTCCTTGTTTCTTCCCATCTTTTCATCCTTGCTTCTCAAAAGACATAGTGGATTTGCAAATGCGAATAGTCTGATGGAACCTGAATTTGTTCTTTTTCTAAGCCAGTCTAGACTGCAATTACATACTTTGCCCCAAGATCTGAGACAGGAGGATGTAATATTTCATATTGATGAACAACTTGATAGGCTCTAGGATTACCTAAGAGACAAGCCCCTAGGCATAACTTTGAGGGGTTATTTAGATCCAGTTAGTCCCTGGGCATGACTGTGAGGGATTGTCTTTGTTAGGGTTACTAAGGGAGGAAGGTCTGTCCAAAAAATGGATTTCCTGGGCTTGGGTCCTGGACTGCACAGAAAGGAAAAAGTTAGATAACCATGAGGAGTCACTGTTCTTTGCTTCCTGATAGTAGGGAGATGTGATCAGTTGCTTCAAGATCCTGCTACCAGGACTTTCCACCAGGATGGACTGAACTCTGGCATTAACCCTTTTCTTGCTTAAGGAAGCAAGCCAAAATTAATCCTTTCTTGCTTGAGCTGTTTTCATCAGGGTATTTTATTACAGCAATGGGAAGAGTAACTAAGGCAAGAGGTCTGTGTAATTTCCACATGGGCATTTTCCTTAGGAGCTAGATCACTATCCAGTTTTTGTTTTGCAGCACAGAGCATCAACAGCAACAGCATCTTCCTTGTCTCCTACTTCTCCTAGCTTCTGTGTTGTATTACCCTTTAGTAGATTTAGAACTACTTCATCTTTTTATTACCTCTTTGTTAGAAGACAAAGCATCCTACACTTTTTTATTAATCATTTATACATGGAAATATAGAATTTGTTATGATATAAACAGCAGAAGGTACCTTGGCAGATTGGAGCTTAGGGGTGGAGTTTGGCAACATAATTTATGCATCTTATTGAAATATGTCATAGTAACTGAATGTGTGTATGCAATACATAATAATCAAATCAAGGCTGTTAGCATTTCCATATCTTTAAGCACTATTTTGAAATGTTGGGAACCTCATACTATTATGGTCCTTTAAAATATGTGATAGATTGTTCAAATCAATAATTACCCTACTATGTTTAGAAAAGTGACTAACTCACCCTCTGCCCCTTATTGAATGTCTTTTCTTCCTCCCTTGCCTTTCCCAGTGTCTAGTGACCATTATTCTGTTAGTTTCATTAGCAAATCAAATTCACTTTGAAGGGATTAACTGCACCTCAGAAGCCAATGGAAACAGGAGCAGAAACACCACCATGTAAACCCTGGGAGAGGACAGACATGAAAATCAAACTCTGAAAATTGTGACCAAAGAAAATTCGTAACATTTCACAGGAAATGGCTTTTAATTACAGTCACATGGACTATGATTGCTGACATGAGGGAGATAAGTGAAAATTTCTAGACTCATCCTTAAGACACATGATAGAGAGTTAAACCCCACTGAATCCTTGTCACCACTGTAAGAAAGAGCATGAAATAAATTTTTTAAAAAAGAATCTCTGCATATGAAGAGCAGGTACAAAAGATTGGGGCTCTGAACATGCAGTGTGCTCTTCCAGATAAGGCAGAATGTGGTTTCTATCAGAGATTTTGAATATTGGAGTGGAAATAGTTCTTTAGAGGAGGGATGGGGCCAATGAGATGAGTCAGCAGTTAACTTTGTATACAGGTTATGGCCACTCACAACCATCTATAACTCTACTTCCAAGGAATCCAGTGTCCTCTGATGGCCTCCCTTCCCCAGGTACCAGGCACACATGTGGTGTACATACATACATATAGATAACCACTCATACACATAAAATAAAAAGAAATAAATATTAAAAATAAAATGAAGGTTGGAGGAAATCTCAGCCGGAGGGAGTCATTCACAAGGCCTCTTGAGCAGCACTATGGGACACCCTTGGTGATTTCCAAGAACGGCCTGACAGGCCACTATAGCTCTTCTATGATCTTTCCTCTTTCCCCAGCAGCAAAGAAGCTGATTCTCTTTTCCTTCAGTCCAAGGGGCTTGTGAGTCACCTGTAACAAATCGAATGCAAACTAGTTGAGAAAGGCATTTTAGCTCTGTCCTGCTGCAGGACCAGTCCATATCCATTTTTCAATGGAAAGCCTTCCATTTTAGAGCAAATAATCCTCCTAGTTTTAGGTGGATTCTGTGAGAAAGCTCAACTAGCTGAAGGGAGGAAGATGCTTTGGGAGGCTTGGGGTTATGCAGGGGAGAAGGAAGGCCAGAAAGTCTCCAGTTGTTACATTTCCTGGAAGCAAATGAAAAATCCTGAGGCAGAAACCCAGACTATGGATCAAACACATGACCTTCTCTAGTTTCTGACACACAGGAACCAAGATACATTCCATTTTTGAGTGAATGGTACACAACCATGAGTAACCAGGGCATTATTTTATATACTGAATTATGTGGCTGGAAGATGCAACCATCCCTGTATTATGATGTTTCACAAACCAGCTGTGAACAATGAAAGTGAAGAGAGTTTGTATAAATGCCACAAAACATCCAGAATGGAATGACCATGAACACTCGTAGAGAAAATTACCGGTGATCAGATATGTCTACACTTTTCTTGATACTTGGGGGTTGCAGGAAAGAGGAAAATATTTTATATGCAAGCTAAGCTCTGTGCCTTTCATACTTCCTTGTTGCCAGAGAGAGGGTGAACTGAGGAGGGAAAGGTATTAGGAACAAGAAATAAGGAAGTAAAAATGAGAATTCTTGGAAAGAAACAAAGGACTGCAAAAGAGCAATTGACTGATTGCAACAGCAGTGATGTGGAGAGGTTGGAACCTTGCAAGTCTAGATCATAATACCTTATCTTGTTCTAATTTTAGTTCCCTAAATAGACATTTCTCTGTATCAGCCATAAGATCTGTGATTAGCAGATATCTACCTTTTGGAATCTATTAACTTATCAGGCAACTAGCTTCCACCAACCACAAAGCTAAGGATAGCATCATCAGATAGCATCTGAGGCTTATTGAAGAGAATCCCCCATCTTGCTGTAACCACATCTCAGATTTAGTGCCATTGTATTTTAAAATTGCCTTAATTTATGACTTTCTTTGCCCTGTTTCTATAAAACTCCATGAAGCAGTTTCCAAGTAGGAATATGGAACCCGGAATAACTTAACCCCATGTTTCCCCAGCCATGATCACACACATTTGACTCCAGAATAAACTATTTTTTATTCCCTTTGAAGTGGGAGCCATGGGGTTTTGGTGTGCCTGTGTTTGTCTACAGAAGGAAACTTCAATGCTTCCTGGGGTCAAAGAAGATTAGAAAGTAGTGATCTCCTAGAGGTGAGCTGGACTGAGTTGTGATAACCCCTTTTGTGGGGTTTCTCAGAGGTCATTCTTCCTCCCAAGTGTTTATTGTCAATCAGAGGGCAGAACCATCTCTCCTGAAGGGACTCTTTGGGTTGAACAAAGGGTGAAATAAGTTTTCAACACATTCAACTCGACACATAATTATCTATAGTCTCTTTTAATACTCATACTATACGTGCTTAGGAACTCCTTGAGGAATGAGGTAATGACACAGGTTTTGGGGCAATTTCCAATTCATCCTTTCTTTCCTCAGCTTTGTAGGGAGAAGTGTGACACAACACGCTGAAGAAAGAGAAACTCACAAACATCAGACCACTGGTCTTTAAGCAGGCTCCTAGAACCCCAACATCCATTACAAAACGCTAGGGTGTTTCATAGAACAAAGAAAGAGCAAACAGCATCAAACGTATGATAGGCTGGGCAGTGGAGTGCACCCCCATTTCTCTAGACTTCCTACAATGCAATGGGAATGAGTTTTACAGGACAAACACAATAAATGCAAAGGAACAAAGGATGTCGTTTTAAACTGAATTTGTACTCCAGAAATAGACATGAGGCATAGTGACCAGCTATCCTGGAGACACTTGCCACTGTGGTAAGTTCAGGAATGGGATGTATGGATATTTATTAGTAAACTGGGATTATTCTGAATATTCAAGATTCTTCTGAATGGACCAACTACAATGACAATGACCCACTGTGAGGCAAAGTACGAAGTAAGTGGGAATGAGAGGCAGAACCAGCAGGCACTTTGCATCCTGATCTGGCGTGGCGCATAGATCTTGCTAGCTCCTCTGCAGAGACGTTTCTCTATTAGAACAGTAGTGAGACTGATAGACAGTGAGGGTTGCCTCACCCACAGGTAAAATATTCTCTTCCTTCCGGCAAGTTAGAGAAGCTCATCATGTCTTACAGCAAATCAATTTCAGAACATTTGTTCATTGGCATGGAGCAAACTCATAGGTCACAGTTTCAAATTCGGCTTTGTAATAAGTGAAGAACATTATCCCACCCGGAAGAGACTTCGGATGACCCTGCATGGCCTCATATAAAATGAAACTTCAGTCTTCGCTTGCTTCTTCATAGAGAAATGTCTGCATTGCTCAGTGGAAGCTGACTGTGAGCAGAAGCAAATGGAGACACTCACACCAGGTCTTACCTTGTCCTCATGAAGATGAAGATGATAGGAGCATGTCTTGTCTGGTCACAGGGATGGAAAGCCACAGGCATCCGATTCATCACCCCTTAACAGCTTCAAATTCAAACTGGAGAGAAAGAGAGAGGCGTGAGTGAGTGAGAGATTCAAATTAGTAACCAAACGCAGTTCTGTTTCCTAATGCTCATTCAGACAGAGGTTTCATGGCTGGAAATTATTGAAATGAGGCAGATGTCAAGGGATGCTGCAAACACAGCTCCTTTCCAACAGCAGTGACTGTGTGCCCATGGTTACAGTATCCCTGTTGAACACTCCTACCATGGTGGTAGGTCCTGAAGTACCTGCTGGGGAAACTTTCTTCTTTGTGACTGAGATGAGCAAATGGAGATGGTTTAAAACCCTGGGGCTGGATTAAGGTTAAATCTCTCTCTCTCTCTCTCTCTCTCTCTCTCTCTCTCTCTCTCTATATATATATATATATATATATATATATATATATATATATAAAAGCCCTTAGATGGCAGGGTTTATTATATTATATATAATATATATATATAATATATATAAAAATTTCCCACTATAAATCTCAGTCCTTGTTTTTCAATTGTTGTAGTCAAGGGAGTCTAGTCTCTTGTTTATCGACCCCAGGTAGGAGCAGAGAGAGAGGAGGGAGGGAGGGAGGAAGAGAGAGAGAGAGAGAGAGAGAGAGAGAGAATCTGCTTCTTCATGTTAGCATATAGATCTCTACCTCAACTCTCTAGCATTTCAAGGATCCTCCAAGTATAACTAGGGCTGGTTGTTTTCAGTGAGGCTCATATGTGAGATTCTGGTGATCTGGTGTTGGAAATGTGGGCCTCAACCCCAGAATTTTCAGATTCTGAAGGAGACTGGAGGTGTGCTGGGAGATAACAGAGGTCTTTCTTCAAATCTAGAAGCATGACACTGCTTTGCAAGGTTTTGCTGGCTCCAAGGACTACAAGGAATGCAACTGGTAAGGGCAGCATTTCCTTCTTGGGGCAGATGGATGGGATTGGGTCATCAGGAGGTGACAGAAGTAAACAGGGACTGAGAGTATAACACCTAACCACTAAACCACCACCGAGTAGCTGAGACATACTGAAACCAGAGCTTTCTTGAGCAGAGCAGAAAATACCTTTGTGTTTGAGCAGGATTTCTGACCACACACAGCTAAGAGTTTTCACAGGACATCACTGAGTTCTAAAGTGCTCTGGATAGAATTGGGGTATTTTTCCTTTTGCATTACTGTAGCCCAAATAGGAGATGGTATGCCTCCTATAGAGTGGAAGCCAAAAGAGGCCCTTGTTGGCTTTTCCAAGGCTTAAAATAATGAATGAGAGTAGGATAGGTTGGGCAGGCAGGAAGACCTCTATCTTCAGATGGCAGGGGCTTTGCCATCCTAGCTAATGAAACCCAGCTCCATATAGAAAAGTATAGAAGAACAAGCCACTTATATCCATGGTAGCACCTGACTTACTGTCCCCTTCACATACTGTGCAGAGAGTGCTAGCTAGAAGTTGTGTGCTTTCTTCCCTTCTTTGTTGATAAAGGAAAAAGAAACAAATTCACACATATTTTAGATATGTTTTAAGATATCAGTTATTCAATGTAAAACGTTTAAGGATGATATAAGGAATACAATATACATACATACATACATACATACATACATACATACACTTTTGAATTGTCAGAACAATGCATAATCTCTTCCTAGATCCATTACTGAAGAAAGATCACCTCCACAGCTCTGGAATTACCTGTTCTGTATTCGTCTTAAGTGTTTGTTTTTTATCTGTCTGTTTATATTCTTTCCTATTTACTCACAGCTTTCTCTCAGATGTAAAGAATATAGTTGAAATTCAATACTCAAGGACTTTTATTATCAGTTGTGGTGAACTGACAAAATTACAGACCTACTGAGTAACTTTACGTTGAGTAACTTCTCCAGACAAGTGCACAAAGGAAGGTTGGAAGGTTCCAGTGGTAGCTAAAGGGTCATCCATGAGTAATTTGCAAGAATCATATCACCAGAAAATGGCCACATTCACTTTACATTCTTAGAAAATTATGCACACAATTTTTAGAAAACCAATGTGGTAAGAGTTATGTATGTGAAGTGTTTTTCTAGTCACTAAGCTAAATTACCTACATGTTGGAAATTTTATTTAATTGTGAATGGTCTCTAAACAATATGTAGGATATCCATTTAGTGTTTCTAGAGCTTGCACCTCTCAAAATTGCCCAAATTAGGAACACACCAGAAGACTTCATACCATATACCATGTCTATAAATCCATCCACTTTTTGAATCTCTGGTTTGGTTCTATGAGTTTTCTATCTAGACCAGGTGCTCAGACAGCTCTTGGTTACAAAACAGATTAGGATTTGGGGTTCATCAAAGTTGTGATAAACAACACTGGGCATTAATGCGGAAAGCAGATTGAGCTTTTTAATGGGACATCAAATAAGAGTTTATTAGCATCTATTAGGTTCAACCCGAATCTCAGGAAGTAACATTAATGAGCATCATATATCAGTCTGTCTGTTATTAGATAACAGTATCCCTTAAAACCAGCAAGCCATACAGTACTTTATACTTTTTACCTTTATCTTTAGAATTAGCTGACATTCTATCCTGTTACACTGGCCTTACTATTAGTAATAGTGAACCAATTTATAAACCCATTAGTGACACTTTTTCCAGAAGATAAAAACAGTCAAAATTATCTGGCAGCAATTAATCTTAATGGCTGTATGCAGTAAACAGCAATGGGCTAATTCCAGTTCTGTCAGCCCCATCAAACAATCCCGCATTAGGCAGCTTTTCAGTGATCCATTAAGCATATTCAGAACAACAACAAATTCAATGCTGAAGGCATATGCACTAAACATTACAACAGTGATCTTCTGAAGCCATCATTATCTCTTAAATAGTACTTCCCCCATGTATTATCATTATGCTGTACATTAGAAATACTTTGATTAAACTCCCTTAATTCATAACAGACAGCTGCAGACCATTTATGCAGTTAATCTCAACACAACAGCTATTGAGGAAATATAACAAATGAAGGCTGTAAACTGGAAGTCATTACTATGAAAGATGCGGGTTTTCTAGGCCTCCTAGAGCAGAGTGCATCAGGATGGTCTTTGGGCCTACAATAATGGGGATGAAGTCGCTAATGACCTTCTACTCTCCTGGACCATCTGCCCCAGGAGAGCGGTGCTGGAGGCTGGGCACGTGACCACTTTAGGCTGAGCCATGTTTCCTGCATATTGACCAGCTCCACGATTTTTATGGAGGGGAACCAAAGCCATGCTTAACTTGAATTTCTCAACTTCACTATACAAAGTCAAGGTCTTGGTTGAGTACAATCAATCTCATTGATTTCACTGAGTTCTTACTCTAGAGCCCATAGGAGCTCCGCTGTGTGTCATTAGCAATAGCTTGGGATTTCTTTTCCAACAGGCAGTGCCTTTGTGAGTTTGATCCTTTGCACTTGAGATTACACAATTCACAGAAAATAAGAAAGGAAAAAAAAACTCTACCAAATTTTCTCTAGAAACCTTCTTGTCAATGTGCTATTTTTATATCAATTCAGAATTTATTTTATTTTATTTTTCTGCACAGTAGCAATATTCCTCCTCAAATTCACAAGGCCATTTCCAGTTTTACATTTTGCAGAATCAAATGTGTTTGGGCAGAATCTGATGAACAAGAAATCTGCATCAATTTCCCTGCTACTGCATCTTCTCAGACCCTTTCCTTTACAGGTAGAGACCATAAACATGCCATGAATAGGCTCTATGTACCATGCCGGGAGCCTTGCCTCCTTCAGTGATCATTTCAAAGCCCTCACCACAGACACCGTGTCTACCTTCTGATGAACTGGCCAAGCAATTAAAACATAAATTTCAAGCCCCCTAGGCCAATTCTGACAGTACTTGCTGCTTTCAGGGTTAGCTTAAATGAATTAAATATTGATTCAAAATGTAAGGCCACATCATTGTGGAACGATAAGATCCAGCTTTCAGAGGGAAGGACCAAACCCTGTGGTGGTTTATACTGAGCATCTGAAGAATTTGCCATGTGGTTAAGTGTCCATGAGCACCCAATTATTTCCATGTGCAACTCTCCATCTCTTTCAGTGACCTCTGGTCCAGTATAGACCCTCCTCTCCATTCCCCATCTTTAGAACACAATGGCTTTTAGCATCGGCAGTCTTGGGGAACTTTTCTTATTTTTTTCTTTTTTCTTTGCCTTAAATCTGTTTGAAAAGCACAGATGCAGTGATGGTGTGTGGAATCCCTCATTTTTGAAACATTGAACCAGGACATGGCTGGTCATTTCCACACCACTGTATCCCAGTGTCAACTTTGAATGCCAGCAAAGTCTTGCAACAAGCAGAATTTTCACCCATTTTGATACCTATTCCCACGGCAATTGAATTTAAAAAGCCCCATGTTTTGGAGGCACACACAGTTTGAGTGCGCATGGCTGCCTTTAGACACTCACAACATATGTGCAAATAGCGAAGGCTCTGAGAAGCTGGTGGGAAGGGAACCTGTTCAACTGTGATCAGTTCAACATGCCCAAACCCAGCTGGCCCAGTCTCAGTTTTCTTTTTTACTAGAATAAATGTTGCAATGTATAAGGGCACTGTTTTTTTCCCCTCCAGAATATATTTTAGGATATGTTTTTCTAAATTCCTGTTTGTAATATTTTGGCCTCGAGATTAATGTGTGGCAGCAGAGAACAGTTTGCAAATTGATTAATTTTTTCTAATTTTTGTTAGTATGCATTTGTTTAGCTTCAGGATACTATTGACCAGTGGCTTGTGGTGGATGTCTACAGGTTTGGAATCCACAAGCTTGTTTGACCTCGATTCCTGCTGTTCACTCCCTATAGAACCCAGGTTAACAGACTCCCTATAGAAAGGTTCATGAGGGGCAAAGAAGGTTTGCCTTGTCTAGGAATTATAGTTTTGCACCTGATGCTAAACATTCAGAAAATTGAAAAAAAATGTGCTAATTACCTTGCCTGTGCAGGGGTATCTTTAGTTCCACCACAATTCAAGCTTCTTGAGTTGTACTTAATATATTGGCATAGGCCTATATCTGTCCACAGTCAGGGAACTCAGACAGCAAGACTTCTAGAGGGCAAATGCTTTATGTTAACTGAAATATGTTTTTGAAACGTTGCGTTGAGATCTCAGTACATGTTTCCTCAAAGGACTACATTATACAAGTGTGTATCTATGATGACTATAAATGCAGATCATATTCTAGACCTGTCCTGTACAACCCTCTTCGCTTTACTACAGCCATGGGAATGGAATTCTATGGGCTCTATGAAAAGTAGCCCAATGTCAGTATGGAAGACAGGTTGGTGAGTCATAAGATGGTAACAATTGACTTAGAAATTCTTTGAAAGGCTTGATCTAAAATGCTGATTCTCAAGGAAATGCATATGGCTTAATTGAGGCTGTAGACCAAGACTTCTATGCCTGTCTGCATGCACATGCCTATGTGTTGCTACTCATGGAGTCTTCTTATACTATGGCCAATAATCTACCAAATTCCTTCCTCCCCCTCCACAGCCTGCGTTAGAGAGACAGGCTCCTTCTAGGAGACAAAGGAAAGACCCCCATGGAAGGTATGGTCTCCCTTGCTGGATTCCATTGCTTTAACCTTTAACAAAAAAGATTTGCAAAGAGAAAATGTAAACCGGGTGAGAGGAGAATAGAAAAAGAGATAATTTTCCTATGAATTCTTGGTAAGAACTGACAGCAATAAGAAAAGATCAAAGACATTGTGGTGTATATATGTGAGACAGACAGACAGAGGGGGAAGGGATGGAGACAAAGAAGGGAAAAGGAGGAAGACAAGGAGAGGAAAAGGAAGTGGTGGAGGAGGGGCAGGAAGAGGAGGTGGCACACCTTTGCCAGTATTAGAGCATCTGGGTGCAAAGATGCGGGCTTGGGGAGCCCACAGTTGTGCTGTAGCCTTCTGAAGTCAAATGTTTAGAGTTGTGCCTCAAGTGCACACAGACTAACCCCAGTATCTCAATATGGCTCCTGAGACTAGGTTTCAAGTCACCAAGTCAATTTATCTGACTCCCCATTGAGCTGAAGCAGGGGCTCTGGCACACCAAATCAATCGTTTAAGTCTCCTAGGCCTAGCTCATGTCTCCTGTACTGCCCACTTTCCATACCCCTGGTGCTGTGTTCCCCAGCTTTCCTCTTGCCCCTTCTCTTCTCCCCTACATAACTGCCAGTGCTCAGAGTGTCTCTCTCTGTTCTGTGTTTCTGAGGAGCTTGTGGCACTCACTATTATCCACTTGAGTATTACCCATCTACCGCAGCCAGTGTGCTCAGGAACCTCAAGAAAAGCCAGCACAGTCTCCCTGGAATGCTCTGGAGTCCCACATCTGACCAAGCTGACACTTCCTGGCAGGGCCCATCCTCAGCTGAACTCTCTTCTTTATCTTCCTTTCCTGCCGCCTGACTCCAGATCTGCTCACCTCCTGGCTGTGTCTTACGCCATGTGATCCCTCTCCTTGCTCTCCTATCACAGCCTCCTGCTGGTCTGTGTGTTAAGTGCATGTGTCATATGTAGTCTGTATATACTCGTGTATATTCATGTTCACAAATGTGCATAGATTTTAGAGTGAGCATTTGCAAGACACTCATGTTTTAAAAGCATGGTCTATCTTTCTGCCACTGTCATAGCTTTTTTGTGTTGCTGCATGTGTTAGATGACAGCTGCTCCTGGTCCTGCTCTTCTCTGCATTTCTTGCCCTTTCTTGATTTCCCCTCATGTTTTGGTCTGGACCTAATGCCATTTGGTTTGTGTTTGAATGCATGGTGGAAACTTCCTATTGGACATTTCAGGGTGGCTGTTCATTTCTGCTAGGTTGGAATCCTGTTGCCAAAACTCTGCATCCTCATTTCCAGTATGTCCTAAAATTTTGGCAGTTGGGTGTGGGGTGTCAAAAAGTGCTGAAGGACTCAGTTTTCCAAGGGCTCCAGGGGAAGGATTTATTCTAAAAGAGGAGGGGCAATCATTCACCCACGGCAAGGCACACTACCAATTTCTCCTAAGGAGGTAGAGTGGCTGGTTCACCAAAGAAAAATAAAGGAACTCAGCCAAGCTCCCCACACACCTCCCTCCCAAGGCCAAGTACCTCCTGAGCTTTCCTCTGGATCATTAAGACAGCGTCTCAGCCCATGGCAGGCTAAGCACAGAGTCCACCCCATAAATGCTGTTGACCAGCCTACTCCTCAATTCCTGTCAATGGGCCTTTCATTCCTGGGAAAGCTAGCAAATTCTCTTAAATAGCAATGTAATATTGAATGTTTTTTCTAAGTCTTTGCCTGAAAACTTAGTGAGGAAAATTGGTGTACTAGTCTAAGGCTATTAAAAATGATTTTTTAAAAAAGTGTAATGACTCTGGAAACACACGGGCTTTCTGCATTCACGCTGCATCAGGTACCCACAGCCTCTGCCTCCAACTGGAATTTATTGATGGACTGAGTCAAATGAGCTCAACAAATATTTAATAAGTGCACAAGACATTTAAGGCACAATGCTAGGAGTTTAGGAAACTGACAAGCATGGAACATTAGCCTTGTTTTCAAGGAATTCAGAATATGGTGCCCAGCAAAGGGATGTGAGAAGAATTCTTGATTGTGAGTTATAAGATAGACATTTTCACTTCTTTTTATTAGATGCTTTTCTTTTAGCTGAGATGACTTCTCATTCTTTCATTCAAATGTCAATCCTTTGCCTTTTTAGCAAGCTACACTTTGTCTGTTGGTGCCGACCAGGCTTAAATCTTGGTCCACACTTCCCTCAACAAATATTCACTTAATGGCTAATTGCTATGTGCCAGGAATTGATCCAAGACTTATTGAGATGCTAAAGAACAGAACTTCAGTACACACATACATTTTAATATGCACAGATATATGTATGTGTGGGATATAGTCACATGTACATACATAACTATGTGTAGTTGACCCTTGGAATCTATGGGTCTTTATACTATGAATTTAATTAACTGCAGACAAAAAATATTTTTTAAAAAACTTACATCTGAGGTGACTACATACAGACTTTACCCCATCATTATTTCCTAGCTAAAATGGTATAATAATTATTTATATAGTTTTTGGATATTATAGAGATTATAGAGATGATTCAAAAGACGCAGGAGGATGTGAATAAACCCTTCACAGTGTATGTATCTGTACATGCAGGTGTGCACATATATTTTACATATGTGAACATACATGTATATGTGTATGTGTTTAGTTGATATATGCTCGTGCATTTGTATAAAAATGCAGCCACACAGCTCCTCCTTGTTAGGAACTGGTAAGAGCCATGAAGAGAAAACAGGCAGGATGGAGGGATAAGAGGAGGAGGGCTTTCCTGAAATGGGTTGTTTTTTTTTTTTTCAGGCAGCTAGTCAGTGTGGAACCTTGCCAGTGTCTGGGGAAAAAACACCAAGTGCAGGGTGCCCAGCAGGTGCAGAGGCCCAAAGCAGGGTGAAGTGGGAGTAGCTGAACAACAGCCAAGAGGCTCACATGTCGGTGGCAACATGGGTGAAGGGGTGAGCAATTGCTAGGAGGCAGAGTCTAAAGACGAGGGAGGGTTATCATCCAGTGCTAGTGATGTTGCCCACGTACCAACTGGGGAGATTTTTGAGAACAGAAGCAACCCAATTTGACCTTCATGTACAAAGGCCACTTTGAGTCTGAAGAGATGGCTCAGTGGTTAAGAGTGTGTACACGGCTCTTGTAGAGGATTCCAGTTCACTACCCAGAACCCATAAGATCACATAAGATCACAACTGCTTGTAACTCAGGCTCCAAGGGGCATTCGATAACACTGGCTTCCTCATATACCTGCACTCACCTGAACACACACACACACACACACACACACACACACACACACACACACACACACACACACAAAATAAATAAATAAATAAATAAATAAATAAATAAATAAATAAATACAATTTGGTCATGCTTTGATAAAAGCCGTATATTCCATGTTGAGAAAATAAACAAATGTCTTAAATATCTGCTTTATTATTTCAGCCTTAGACCAGAACTGAATTACACGAACATACTGTCTCTTTGCTAGCTTCAAGTGCACTCCAATAACTTGTCATTGTTACCAAATGACAATTTCTACCTAGAAGATCCAACTCAGTAGAAGTACATACCTTTGAGGGGCCTCACCCCAACTTGTGGTATTGCTGTTATTGACTCTGGATTCGTTTACTCCACAAAGTTGCATGACACTGCATTCTGGGTTTAAGGTAAGACACATTGTGGCATGCGATGGACAAGTTGTTGAGTTCTCACTTCCCTTTAGCACCCTCAAACTTCCGTCAGTTATCAATGGCTTCGTGCCAGCTGACATCTATCTAGAATCGCCCTCCCTTGAAGTTGCCCTTGATTGGAGAGAGCTGCTTACCTCCAACCACACCTTTCCTGAGGGCATCCCACATCAGCTCCTGGATGATGGAGGCAGAACTGACTTGCTTACACCAACTTGGTACAACTTCGAAGGTAGGCCTATTCTGGCTCCAGAGTTCTTGTCGTTAGCTGGGACTGAGTTGCAATATACAGCAGCCTGGCTTGTCTCTGTATCTCAGCTTGTGCCACTACTCTCCCCTCTGCATTGGGTGTCCCCACAGGTCTTTCCCTTCAACCTCCTGCTCCAACTGTCTCTGTGTGTCTCCTGGGAACACAGTTTGAGACCACTACTGTGTAAGAACATAAAGAGCCTTTGATGTCCCTTATGAGCCCAGGGCTCTTGTCTGTGTGCTGAAGAGGCTCATTTTCATGTAAGACCCAGGGGAATTGCAAACCAGCAGGGTATCTATGGCTGTTCCCATTGCAGTCTCCATGTAGGGTTGTCTGGGTCTGAGGAGAGATGTCCTGTTGCATGCTCCTGAAAGTGTAAGGGGAAAGTGGGCCATCTAGCAGGATTGCTGGGAAACACAGACCAGCACTCTAAGAGAGACTCATTTAAAGATGGAAAAACACAAAACAAAGCAAAACACATTCTCAATGAGCAACCTTGCAATTCTTAATTTCACAGCAATGTTCTATGTGCTGGGTGTTTTATTATAACACATTATACCTTTTCTTGAAGTGCTTTGAGAGGAGACATTTGTACTTTTTTGCAAGTAATTATCTTATGTACGAAACAGCTTGCTAACATCCAAAAGTTGAGGAAAGAATTTTGCCCCGGTGTAGAGCATCATTAAACATGAGTACATGGGGGCCATTAGACAGAGGCTGCAATTTATGGTATTTTAGTGGAAAAGCAGGAGAAAAACTGCTAATATTAATTAGAAATCTGTGTATGTATCAGTAGAAGACAGAAACATCTGAACACCATAACTTAAAGGAGTAAATGTAGGCATTCACGATAGGTGTGTAGCTGTCTTGGTTCCTTTCACATCTGCCTTGGGGCTACTCTGACCATCACTGCTTAGGTGGAAGGTAGACGGCTAGCTCATGGATGCAGGCTTGGGAGACCCAACTAGGCCCAGATCTTGATCTTCCCTTCCCCAGCTCTGTGATCTCATGCAAGTCACTTGGTTTTAGAGACTCAAATTACTTTGTAAAATGGGGATGAAAATGATAGAACCGAATTTCCAGGGTTGTTCTGAGAAGTCCACACCAATCAGATGCTGGGAATAGCATCTTGCTCATGATCCACTGGGTACAGTTGTTACTATTGAAGCTCATTTCTCCTAGAAACCAAAGGCATAAGCGACATATTTTGAGGTGGCTTGTTCCTCAGACACCAGATTCAAGTACTCTGCATTTTGTTTATCCCACATGTTACTTGGATGACCATGAGCCAAGCAAAGGAGGAAGCATTTTGAGATATCTGCTACTCTCCAATAGTGGTATACTTGGATGTTCCTGCAATTTCTGGCTATCATAGCTTTGGGGAATACTTTGTGTTATTTATTTTATTCGCCATGCCTGCAAAATGGACAGATCTATGCAAACTGCTCACTGTAACCAGTAGATTACATGGTGTCCAGAAAACTGGCATCTGAAGATTAAAAGGATTATAGAAGGGAGATGGAGCCACAGTTACCATCCTATTATAATGTTCCTTCACATAGGACTGTGACCCGTATGCTTCTGTCTCTCCAGTTGGGCCTCACTTGACTTATACTGTAATAAGCCTTGATTTGCAGACAGACAAAGCAGGGGTGTGTGTTCTTTGTCTAACCAGACTGGTATGGCTAACAAGTAGACATCAAATCTGGAATCCATATGGTTAGAACTGGGACCTGGACATAGAGACCTGTTGCTTTTTGTCATGCTGAGGGTGGACCAAGGACTCTGATCAGCAAAGCCTGGCTCCTGGCTCATTGCAGGCACTCACATTGTATACTGACAATGGTAAGGCATTAGTAAGACTGGACTGGAAACATTCATGAGGTATCTATCCACACGAGCCATCTAGACTCCCTCTGGCCCAGGAGTCTCTAAAACAGGCTTCTACTACTGCCCAGCAAACAATGATAAAAAATAAGAAATTTGTTTATTTGGGTTCTTATAGTAAAGCACCTTTTAAGTAAAGTTTTAGAAAAATTTCTGATTCCAGATAACCTATATCTTTGCTCTCAGACGTGGGTGAAATTGCTAATCAAGTTGGTACAATTTAGTACAAAGTATCCTTACGCCATTTGAATGGTTCATTACATTTTGCACATTTTATTTGAATCTTATTATTCAAATTTATTAACATTAACACCGGGAAGCGAGTGACCTTGTGGAGATCTGAGATGCACACCTACAAGAAGATACTATTGCCAACTATGGAGGAAACAAGTCTTTAGAACCATAGCCAAGGAGAACAAAAAAGTTACAGGTAATAAGTATGTAACCGTAACCTCCAGCTTACATCACTACGGAAAGTTTTCCTCTAAGTTTGGTAGCAGTAAGCCCCAACACACGTCTGACTGTATTCCCTAGCCTTTCTTTATTGTTTCTACACTAAGTCCAGTGGTTGTGATGCCCACGGTACGCAATGAAACCTAACATACGGCCATGCTATTTCCTGTTTCTATTCAAGAGTCACTCGGAATACTAAATTATACTTCCTTCAATCTTCAAAAGGGGAAAAAAAAAGTCTTTAAATAACCCCTCCTACCCCTATGCCCATACCATGACTCTCTTGGTGTCCTGGAAACCAGGATGAATCAATGCAACAAATAGGGAACCTTCTGGAAAGTTGTGTTCTGGAATCAAAGCCTCTCTCAATACAAATCCATTTTTTAAGCTACAAAGCTACAACCCTGTTTACATTCCAATGATGTATTTTAGCAATTCATAGCTAATTTATCAATGACCGTGCAGCTGCAGGCTGTGCAGCTTTAAAAAAAATATACCTCACCCTTCATGTTTACATAGGCTCTGAAAGCCTGGTGTAGTGCAGGATGCGAGCCCCCAGAGTCATTAGGAAGGTCCACCAGAGCGCCAGCCTGCGATGGTGGAGGGATGTTTGCATTATAGCCCAACACATCATTAAGGACACAATTGTTATTTAATGTGGCACAATCATCTTTCTACCCTTCGTGAAATCCACTTAAGTAATTACCTTCTTAGCTCATTGGCTTTGTGAGCTGCCTGCTTAGAAAGGGTTATATCTAAGGAAATATTAAAAACCCGCCTCACACAATTGCACCCTTTAAGCTGGGTTGTGTTTATTACCATAGTCAAGATGGAGATCTTTTTTATTCACACCCCCCCACACCAAACAGTGAAGGAACTCCAAAAGGCAAACCAATGCTTTGGAGCATTGGCAGGGTTTCAAGAGTCTAAGGACATGCTAACCAAAGGCTCTTCTGCTTTAGCCATCCCCCCCCCAAATAATAACAAAAAAAAAAAAAAAATCCCTGTTACCTGCATGATGCTGGAGGCTGTAGCTTCAGCCGGACATCTGTTTAAGCCAATCAATTTCTTTTATTAAAGTCAAAATGTGGTTTTAAAATTTTCCCTGACTTCCTCTTTTCAAGGCAAGAACAACTCTGACAAAAATATACTTACAAAGCCCAGCTAGCTCTCAAAGCTGCTGTGGTGCCCTCTACCTGGTGCCAGTTTTGAAAACCTGCTTTGATTTGTCCACATATTAACATGGAAGACTTAAAGAATGCACAGAACTTATTTTCAGAGCGCAATTGAAATATCTTTCAAGAAGATTTTTTTTTTTTTAATGACATGTCCGGGATGAATCTACAGAGATTTTGAATCATTTGAGGAGAGCAGAGCCCAGACGTAGAATTGAAATCACTTGGAAATGCACATCTGCATTTTAAACTTTAGGCTCCCTCTCAAAACACACCGTGCAATTGTGTTTACTATAAATATAGCGAGGTAAGTCTGAAACACCTTTATCTTATTTGGCCGCTCCGCATCTGAGCCTCTTTGTTTGAACAGAAATGTCAGCTGTATTTTACTTTATTATATAAAAAAGTTTCGGAATTTAATTAAGGGTCAAGTACCAGCAGTAGATAAATGCAACAGCTAAAGCGTATTTCTGATCACTCTGAAGTCTGCAATCATGAAAATTATTATCATTGAGTAAAACTGGTCTCAATGATGGTGACTGGGAGATGGATTCTGTGTTACTCAGCCGTCATTTACATAATAATGGGTTCCAGTTCTCATCAGCACCTTTTGTTTGTACAGTGCTTACTGCTACAGTAAATTGTCAAAATGTCATTCCTCTCCAATCAGCCAGAAAATATCAACAGTAAACAAGGCACAGGAAGAAATTCTCTGATTTGAAGGGTAGCATCAGAAGAGCAGAGCTGAAGTCTCCCTGATAGCCTGAAACATGTTATTGTGGGTGTTCCCCATAATACAGCCACCCAGCAAATGAAAATCACTTCTCTTTCCTGCCACCTCCACCCAACCCCTTTAATGAAGAAATATCACTCTGCCACTGAGGTCACTGGAACCCTCAGGACCATCTCTGGGCATGAATAGATTTACATATGTATTTGTGATCACCACACTGTCCCCTCTTACTGGAATCAGCCTTTCTCATTTCTAGCAGGACATGACAGATTCTGGGGGTGGAGGGCTGGATCTTTTACAGTTTTCATGTCTATGTCTAGTTTTGACTTGTGGTTGGAGTTTTTGCAGAAAATGAAGGAGCTGTGTGTGAATTTGGCCCAGGACTGGTTGCCATCAAATGGGGCAGACACAGAAAGGCTCCCATTGTCCAAGAGGAACCTCTTGTCTCAGCTGTAGAGAAAGGTCCAAAGCCGGAAGTTTGCCTCAGGTGGCATCCATATCATCTGCCCTGTCTTTCTAGTTGGCTGTTATTGAACTTAGAGGCCAAGGACCAAAAACAGTCACAAATTTGGGGCATTGGCTCCCTATGTCCAGATTCAGCATTATTGTTTTTTATTAACATGTTTTTCTGTTCCTCAGTGAAACCTCTGCAGTATCAGGAGAGGATGGGAGTGAATTAGTGTAGCAAATGCCGTCTAACCGTTATAGTTACCAAGTATGTTAAAATTAAAGACTTCACATTGTGTTTGAAATAAAAAATGAATATAGTGGCACCCTGCCAAGAGTCCCAGAAACCACTCTTGTGTGGAATTGAAACATTTGGCTCATATAATACTTAATTTATTTTTATGAAATGACACGTTATATAAATGTATGTTTAAAATAGGCACAACAAAATTTTTTCAGTAAATTTCTTTGTATTCTGGCTTATACAGCTACACATAGTTATGACATAGCTAAACAGAACAAAAAATAGGCTTTCCTAAAATTGTTTTTTTAAGTAATATATCCTCTCAAATATTTCAAAATACAGCCCTGTAGTGAGGCTGCCTGAGGCAAGGCTCTGGGGGGGGGAAAAAGGAGTTTTCGAGTCTATTGAAATGATGTGTTGACATCAGGACTGTTCTATAAGGCTTTCCTTTTCTTGCCATGCACTATTTTGCTTGGCTACTTTTAATTTTCCAAACCCCCTTCCTCACTTCTCTTTGCAAAACCAACATTGTCCGAACCCTTTCGATTAAGAAGCTTGGCTGAATGGAAGTGCTGCAATGCTGTGGGGATGCATCTGTAAACGGGGCGGGGGGGGGGCTGAGAAGCCCGGCAGTGCGAAGAAATGGGGCTGATCAGCGGTAATTACCCTGACACCTCATGCAGTACACGGAATTAACTTCTAGGACTTTGGGCCGAATGAAGAAGTTGATGTCTCTCGTCGTGAATGCATCAGTGGCTGAACCCATTACCAGTTTAAACGGAGATGGGAATTTACTATACACTTTTTTTTCCTTTGGTTTGGGAATGTAGAGTGGTGTGCAGAAAATGAGAAAGTAGTTAGGGTTGCTGCTGCAACAGCTATGTGTATTTTTATTAAGGCTTCTACTTTCTGATTCAATAGCCTTTCCATAATATGTAAATAAAAGTGGAGGGCCCTGGCAACTATTGTCTGGAAAAACAGGAGTTCCTTGTCTTAAAGCAGGAGTTAGTGTGTCACCAAAGTGATGCGGGTATTCCATGACCAACTTACAGCAAGGAAAGTGCTGGAAAACACAGAGCAGAGGGAACACTGCTCAAAAGGCAACTAGTTAGCAGCTGCCACCATGACCTTTAACTGCATCCATGGTAACTGGGCTAAAGATGGAGTTCCATTTTATTATTCTCACACCCACAATGTTAAGCTTGTGAATCCCATTGCAATTTAATGGCTGAAATCAGAAGGGAGATCTGTGTTCATTGGACCAGTGCCGATCCCCTCTTAGCTAATGAGCGCAATAAACATTTTCATGCCAGGAAGCCAGTGCGTGTGGAAATATCATGACATACAGAAATGTATACCCAAACACAAAGAAATGGTCAGTAAAGCCAGTCTTTTTCGTGTATTTGCATATTCCAATGTTCAAAGCCAACCATCTTTTAAGAAAGGAATAATGATAATAAAAAAGGCTGCTAGACTATTAAAACCTGGGGCACACCACAAAGCTGATTGTGGAATGAGCAATCTGAAGAGTTATGAATCTGGAGCCAATGACTGTGGCTGCCTATTCTATTGTTTTTCTTAATGAATCTTTTTATTTATTACTGTATGCTTCCTTTGCTATGGCTCTCATGTGCTGGCATCTTTCCCCTGATTACACACACTGTGGTACTTCCAATTGAGTGAAGCACAGTGTGCAAGCAGGATCCACTTATTTGGTATCAATGAAGACATTTTACTGTAAGTTTGCCTTAATTGCTGTTAATTTGATAATTTCTCAAGAACTAATGAAAACAGTCTTCCGTCATTGGCATGGCAGCTGGACCTCAAGGGGATGCGTAGAATGTGCATTTTTTTAAAGTCCCACAAAACAATGATGCTTAGCTGACTAGTGCTGACCATTGCCTCTGGTCCACATGGCCATTTTGAATGAAGTCTGGTGACAGTCTAAATGAAGACTGGGGTTTAGAATGAAGTGGGAATAGAATCTGAGCCCTTCCATTTACAAGTAGCCAATTTCAGAGATTTAAACATCATCACCACAGCATAGGAATTTTTAACTGTAATCTTTTGGTCTTCTCATTCCCCGTAGTTCTTTTGGTGATACTTATTGTTACCATGTTAAGCTCACCAGTGTCAATGGGCAGCTTGTATCAGAAGACTGCCAGGTATCCTTGAAGCCCACCAGATTTGGTCAAAGGCTTGAACTTATAAATGCGCTCTGCAAACCTACACAGAATGCATTCTGTGAGAAATTTCCAGCTTTTCCTTTGCTTTATCTCAGTAGTTCTAAAACAGCCAGTAACATTATTTTGGTTCAGTTGTTTTCTGAGAAGAGATGAGGGCATAATACATTTCCTCATTATGAACAATGGATGCTTCCCTCATGGAAAAGCTCTAGTTTGCCAGCAGAAGCCGTTTGTCCTTAGATCTACAAAGGTCAGAGAGAAAGTAATTTGGGTGTTTCTTATCTTTTAAAATAGTGCCACTCTTCTATCATTATCGGAGAGTTTGGGAGGGTTCAAAGAAAGGGAAAAAAAGACAAAAGAATTGAGAACTCAGAGAACTGAATAATCACACCTGTTTATTTGACTTCTGAAAGGGCAGGATGTGCCTCCATCAGTTAATAAAAGATGTTCCATCAATTTAGACAATTATACCAAAGATTAAGAATGTCATGAAGCTGTTGAGATCTCCTAGGTGACATCAAAAAATAATACGCTTTAGATCACATCATATATTAAATGACAACTGCCAATTTTGAAAAGAGTACTCAAAAATCTTTCCTGAATGACAATTTTGAAGTTGAAACACTTTGTTCTTTGCAGTCAAATTCATTGACATGAAACTGCTGCTTCTTGACTCAGGCAACATGGCTAATAAGAGCTGTTCCGTTTATTGGCGTGAAAGTGGATTGTAAGATACAGTGTTTATAGCCGTCCCACATCTTTGCTTAATTAAAGCACACATAGGAAATGTTTTGCTAGCACATTGCTTGCTTTGAAAAAGCTAAATATGACTTACATTTAAATATTTATCATCCCCTTGCCTTGGCTTTCTTTATTAGGTTCAGAACAATTGCATTTTCTAGCTTTAGTCTAGGAACCATTTATCACAGACTGTCATTAAGGGTGTGTCCATAACCTCTACAGGGAAGATCATTAGGACTGACAATAATCTGACCAGTCCCAGCACTGTGCTAGGGCAAGTACAACTATCATTCACGACTTCCTTGCCTTAGCATGCACAACAGCATCTGCTCATCTTGTGAACTGCTATACGAGCATCTACAGCCACAGAGTGATCTGCTAGGAGTCACCATAGAGTCAGGGAAACACGATATCATCAGCCTCCTGTGTACAAACTTGCTACACATTTTAGACATGGGTGGACTGATCCTGCCTGGACTGTCAGTGGAGCCTCATCTCAATGAAAGTCCCTTGTTTGTTATTTGGCTCACTTGGAAGGTCCTTGTGACCCAGTGATGACTCAGATAGACTGTCAGCCTAGAACCCAGGCACCAGTGATGAGACCTGGAGATCCAGGAAGCAAATGAGGTGTCACCAACAAGACTTTGTAGACTCTGTCATTTCTAGGAAATTCTGCTTTGGTCACTCACCTCTGATTTACATTATGTCCCTGCTATGGCTTGATGTGTCCTATTAAAGTTCATTCACTGAAATCTAATTCACACAGTTCAATTGTATTGGAAGTGGAGGACTTTCAGAGGATATTGGGATTAGCTGACTTCATGGGGATGGAATCTAAGTGATGACAGCAGTGGCTTCTTTGTAAGTACAGGAAAATGGAAGACCTGAGGCTAACACATTCCTTTTGGCTTTCTGCAACAGATGTCCTTACCAGAAGTCAAGCAGTTACTGTCACCATGTTCTTGAGCTTCCCAACTTCCAAAACTATGAGACAGATATACTTCTGTACTTTACAAATTAGCCAGTTACATGTATTTTGCTGTTGCAACAGAAAACTGTCCAAGACAGCTTCCCACACCTGCCTTCTGGTTCATCCCTTTGTGGCACTCTCTACTTCCTGTCCCAGCTTCTGATTTGACCCTTGCTGCACCAAACACTTCTGGATTGTTTGCCACAGGGTATGAAGACTTTGTCACTCTCTACTTTTCAAGATCTAGCACCCCCCACAGTGTACCTTCTCTTTTGTATAAGTGAAACCTCCATCATTATCTTCAACAACGCAGTATTCTTTTGTCAACAAGAACCATAGGGATTTATACAGCTCACCCTGGTCATCTTCTAAGGTATCTCATTTAGCCCACATAGTAATTCTATGTGGAAAGCAAATCAAAGAGGTTAAATAAGTTGTCAGAAACAGGAAGTCATTTAGGTGAGCAGTAATTGTCAGAAAAACCAACTATGGTGATGAGAGCATGGCCCTCTCATCTGTGGTATGGATGCCATGTCTAAGTATCCTAAGCTTGTTCTGCTGTTTATGGAGATGGAGGTTAAGAGATGAGTTTCTGGTGTTCTGTTAAAGATCCCAGATTCTCAGATCTTCATTGAGTTTGACTGTTTAGAGGTATGAAACAGTGCATGCAGGGCAATTAACAACCTCTTTGGAGGATGTCTTAACACACCTACTGCTCCATTTACTGATCCTTTAATGCCTGTCACAAAGCATCAACAGGAGATGTGTGAGTGGTGTCTTCTTGTCCATGCCCACCTGGGAATATGGCTGTGACTGACACCTTGAAGTGTTCACCTAACATGTATCTCAATGACCCCCACTACAGTAACAATCAGAAGTGAATCCATGGACTCAGTTTACACATTTTAGAGTTAAAATCAGTTTCAAGATGTCATCAACAGAGAGAAAATCTAGATAAGCAAAGGCAGTTTTTTAGGTGAGAGAATTTCTATTTACACATACCCATCTCCTTTTCTGTCTTCTCAGAGGGCATAGTGGGTGATAATGGGATTAATACACCAAGACATTATTTCCTTCTTGAAATTGGCTTAAAAACATCACATAATTGTATTTTTTTCAGTTTTTATACAGTTGATTATTACTATTATTATTTGATTTGCATGGCATGTTTTGAGATACATGTGCCATTGCACACATGTGGAAGGCAGAAGGTTCTTTTGAAGAGTCAGGTCTTTCCTTATACCTTTATGTGGCATCCAAAGATTGAACTTGGTCATCAGGCTTGTGCAACAGGCATCTTGCTGGCCCATATTTGAATCCCATAACCTCTATTTTTGAGTATTTAAAAAATTAATTTATGTATATGTATGTGTACAAAATGTATTCAGGTACTCCCAGGAGACAGAAAGGTGTTGGATCCCAATGTGGGTGCTAGGAACAGAAAGCAGGTCTTCTGTAAGAGCAGCAAGTGTTCTTAATCACTTGGCCATCTATACCAATGTGATCTGAAACCACTACAGGAGCTCAGTTTATATGGAACTTTCCTATGTGTCTATCTGTGTACAAGAGTCTGGGTTATGTGAGTATTAAGACAAATTCCAGATACAGTCAGGCCTTTTTCTCAGAAAAACAAAACCTCCCAGAAGTTATTGGACCAGTTCTGGTTCCCCATGGGTCTTCCCAGTCACTCATGGTGTTCTGCCTGGGAAAAGAGCCACCTTGTAGAATGTTTGAAAGAGGAAGCCAGGTAAACAGGAAAAAGCAATTTCTAAGCATATCAGTCCTCAGGCTCTGATGAAGAAATGGAAGCAACATGTTTGAGTTGTGGCAAATGACAAGCTAACAGGGGAGAGCTGGGGGAGCACACAGACTCATGAAAAGAAACAAAAGAGAGTCGAAAGTCACGGAACCGCTTTATAGGGATAAGTCAATAACGTCCAGGAACTGAGCAAACACACAAACCGTAGGACCCTGATCTTGGGGTAATAAATAAGGCAATTTGCATGCACCAGTGGCTCAAAATGGAATTGTATGGGATGCAAACCAAACAATAATTCAAAATGAAAAATCATCCCATCCTCAAACAAAAACACCACTCCCCTTTTCAAGCAGCAGAAAGCACCAACAATTCCTGCCAGCTTAAGGACGCCACTATAGAGGAGTTCAATTTAAGATACAAAAGGATTCATACTTGAAGAGTAGAGACTTGTTTCTGTGACAAAGATCACACCCCAGAATGCTGTGTTAAGCATCAGGCATATTTGGTACTCGTGACATCATCTCTACTAGTTCCATGACGGAAGGTCAAAAGGATAAGTACGCCAGAGAGAGAAAAGTATTATAGACTAGACTGACCTGTCTACAATAGTCTTTAGAAATCAAAACACCACATATTTGTTATTGGGAACAGGTTTAATACAATGAGATTTGAAGTTGTATTTTGTTCCCCTCTCTGACATATTTGGAACTGTGATGACTCAGGGATTCTCTAAGTGTTGAATGCTAATGAATGCTTTTGTTTGTTTTTGCCTTAGCACGGAAATAACTGGATCAGTCAGGTAAGTCTGATTATTCCATTCTGCACAAAAATAGAAACATACAGACAGGGGAAACACATCATATTAGATGCACTCTAGAACCAGATAATGGCAGACAATTTGTGTTGACACCTTAATTAGGACAAGCTTTCAGCTGGCCAGTCTTTCCGAAGATGGTAATTGTCTGTGTTCAGAGATGCTCTGCCGTTCTTACTCTGTTTTCCTTGTGATTCCAAAGATAGTTTAAGATGGAAATAATTTGGTGTGGTCAACAGGAAAGGTAATTTAGATTTATTCTCTCTCTTTCTAGTGTGTGTATGTGTGTGTTTTCATGAGCAAGTGCATGGGGAGGCCAGGGGCAGCCTCATACGTTGTTCCTTAGTATTTTGATACAGGATCTCTTACTGGGACCTGGAACTCACTGATTAGGTAGGATGTCTTGCCACTGAACCTCCAAATACTGCTGTCCACACCTCTCTAGCACTGGGTGACAAGCATACAACATATGAGTTCTCATGTGGGTGCTAAAGATCAACTGAGGTCCTTTTGCTTGCAAAGTAAGCACTCAACCAAGATATCTCCTCAGCTATTCAATGTCTTCTGCCACTTCTATAATTTCCCCAAATACATTGTTAGGATTTTGCTCCTACATATGAGTTGTTGGAATTCAGCTATATGAGTTCTGCAAATTTCAAGGGAAAATAATTTGAGGTAAGTCATCCCTAACTAACTTTGTGCATAATGGAATGAAAGAGAACGTCTGGCGTCTTCCAGTGCTCCTTCCCTCAGGTCCTGTCATGCCAGAGTGTGCAGAGCTCTCCTCAAAGGAGAATCTGCCACCAAGATCCAGGAAATGTGTCTACTGGGCTTACACTGTGAGTATACGTGGGTGTGGACTCAGAAGCCACTCCAGTTCTGGAGGGATTTGTTGAGAGTTGGTACCATTCTTTACTTTGTGGCAGGGTATAAAGGAAGTCCTTCAAATTCTTTCAATTTCTAGCTTTTCTCTTGAGCTGAAATGCTACCCCCATGCATGGTATGACTCCACTTTATATCCATGTCCACCATACAAGTAAGGTAGGATACAGGTATGTGTTTGTTTGTTTGTTTGTTTTTGACTCAGGGTCATGTTATTGCATCCCTTCCATAAAGGACTGTTCAACCTATTAGTAAATCTATTTTCTCATTTTGCATTTTTCCTCATTGTTTTTATTCCTAAAACTGCCACTGCCATAAAAGTGCCCTTTGGGCTATGTGGGTATATTTAAAGATGTTTAAATACTGTTTGTGTTTCATAAAGTCTCTGAACTATCTACTTTCTTCATTTATAAAGTACATTAGTATTATCTTGTCAAGAATGACGTCAGCTGCTTCAATCTCTCTGCTTTCATTTGCTTTCCCCTGTGCTATGGAGCATACTGGGCCTGAGTTATATGTCAAAACCAAATACTTTTAAATTAAATACAATGAAGATTTCAGTTCTTTATTAGCACCAATAATATCACAAGTACACAATAGTTACATGTCTAGTAGGCACCAACATGAGAGAATGAACGAAAAGCTCCACAACTTTGCTTTTTTCTAGAAAGTTCTACGTTTGTGATTTGAAATGTGGGCCAGTGTCACATTTCAACTGCATCATCAAGTTAATTTTCCCCTTCCTGATAAGATGGATTTATTGTTACAAAATAGGTTTTAGGCATTGTAGTAGTAACATAATATCTGAGAACAGGTGATTTGTAAAGAAAATTTCTTTAATTTATGGTTCTGAAAGTTCAAAAGCAGCGAAACAGAGCCCCCAGACTCTGCTGTGGGCCACACATAGCTCAATTCACAAGGAGAAAAGGAAGAAGTGGCTATGTGCAAGCAGGGCTGGGCACTCAAAGGTGCCTCCCACTATCACTACCTAAATCAGTGGAGTCTCAGAGAGGAAGTGCTCTCAGGGGAAGGGAGCCCCTCTTGTGATCTAATCACCTCTTAAGGCCTCACGTCATCCTGTCTCCCATGCTGCACCATTGAGAAAAATTTTCAATGTTCTGTCTGGAGCCTTCAGATCATGGCAGACAAAGCTGCATTTTTGTGACTGCAGCCTCTTCTCTCCATCTGGGGTTTTAACCCATAGATTCAACCAACTGAAAATAGAGGGTACTCAAGAACATAAATCATTAGTACTTAATACAGTTATCATTCCCTAAACGTTACAACAGAGCAAACTATTGGCATAACATTTATATGGTGTTAGGTGATATAAGGAATATATAGAAGACTTGAAGTTTAGAGGGGCAAATGCTCTGCAATTTATATGTTTTTATTTTGTAAAAGTTTAAAAATTTTACAAATGCACAAAATGAGACATGGGAATGAGAGATACATTAAGGGTAAGAGAATGTTAAGAGGAGAGAAGAGAAGAGAGTTAGTGGTTGACCACCGGAAACAGAGAGAGAGGGAGTGGGGGAGAGGGGTACAGAGCTTTAAAGGGAAAGCCGAGCATGTACACTGAGGCTTCATGTATGCGCAGAGTCCTCAGCAGGTCCTTAATGCTTAAGCAGTGACTTGGTACATCACTGTGCATACCCCACCTGATGTCAGGGGGCCGGTTCTGTCTCTTAAAGAGGTAGGAGCAGGTCAGCTCTAATGCCTGAACCTTTCAATAAGATACTGGAAGGTTGACTGTACATCCAGAAATAAAGGTTGACTGTATATACAGAAATAAAGTCTGACTTTCAGTATTGCTAGCTCCTTAGGTTTTTATTCTGTTGTCTGCTATTACATCCATTTGTTGTTGCTCTTAAGATTTTTCCTGTGCTTGAGATGTTTAGAGAAGATGGAGAGTATAAATTATAAGAGGATATGGCTGCAAGAGGAGAGTGACCTAAACCAGTATGGTTCTTAATGGTTCTCTTCAAATGGCAAATAGTGGGAGACCATTGGACTCCCAGAAAGAAAACAAAACAAAAAACCCTACTACTACTACTGCCACCATCGTCACCAACATCATCACATCGCCAACACCACCATCACAATTACCACCACCCCAACAACAATGACAAAACACCCATCAACTGGAAGATGAGATAATTCAACAGAGAATTTGGTTATTAACTTATTATCCAGAGACAGATTTTAGTTTGACTAGCCAAATTAACTTCTTGTTACCAAGAAAATGATCCCTAAAAGTTAGTGGATTTGAAACCTTCTAATGGTAAGCAAGTTGAAGAACAGAGACAAACTGTTCAGAAAATTTTTAGAGATTTAGAGATCCATAGAACAATATCAGACTTCCTAACAAATAAGCAATTGTAGATAGAGTTCAGGGCCTCTATGCACGTTGGTTTTAGTGTCTAACATCAAATTAAAACAAGCATACTAAATGTGTAACAGAACAGGAGAATAAAGTCAACATTAAGAAAGACACTGTCAATGGAACCAAACTTGAGAATATTATGACAATGTATACATAATGAATTAATGTATAGACTCATAGCAGAAAACAGAAATTGTACTAGAAAGAACTAAATGGAAATTCTAGAATTATGCCATATGAAAACAGAGAGAAAAACAACAGGTTTAATAGCTCATACAAAATCTTCCAATGAAAAGCAAGCTGAAGAACAGAGAAAAACAATTTAGGAAAATTTTCTCAGTGATGTCACCACTCACAGTGGGCTGGACTCACCTCCATCTAGAAAATTTCCCCAAAGTTATACCCATAGGCCAATCTGATGGATGCAGTTTCTTAATTGAATTTCTTCTTTCTAGGTGACTCTAGTTTGCCTCAAGCTGACAAAAATCAATCAGCATAATAACATTAACCAAACTGGCCTTAATATACTACAATATAATACCTCAGAAAGCACAATGGAGTAAAATGCAAGTAGAATGTTTGCCAAAGTTGCTATCCTAGTTATCTTTCTGTTGTTGTGATAAAACTATGACCAAAAGCAACTTGAGAGAGAAAAGGGTTTATTTGGTTAATACTTACTGTCACATTCCCTTATTGAGGTAATCTAGGCAGGAAAGTGGAATAAAAACTGAAGCAGATACCATGAAGGAATGGTGTTTATTGGCTTAGCTACCAACTTTGCTCACTTTGATTTCCTGTACAGCCCAGGACTAGAGGTGGCACCTCCCACAGTGGGCTGAGCCCTCCCACATTAATCAAGCAAATGGCCACAGATATGCCAACAGGTCAATCTGATGGAGGTAATTCTTTAGCAGAGGTTCTCTCTTCCTAGGTGACACTATTTTGTATCAAGGTGACAAAAGCTAGCCAGCACAGTTGCTTATATGTTGGACCATAAAAACTTTTAAATTTCAAAAATTGTCCTTTAATATAACATGTTCTCTGAAAATAACAGGAGAATAAAATTAAATTACATCGTGTAATTTTTTTCTGAGAATGAGATTTTGTATTTTTGGAGGAAATGTTAGACTATTCAGGAAGAATTAACTAAACTATCCTCAGTGACTTTGTAAAAATATTGTAATGGTGAATTCAGCATAGCACCCTTTAAAAATGGGGTTTTCATTAAGCCCAACACCAAAACTGAAATGTAATTTGCTTGTGGAATTACACAGCTAAACATCGATTTATTGGACAGAAAACTAGAGTTGATACAGCAGTAAGACGGGAAAATAAGCTAGTACCAACCTAGACCTATCTACATTAAGGGCCCAAGTGATGTCTCTGCAGCTGGTAAAATAATGAAGTGAAAAACATTTGGTAAAATAATTTGTCAGTATGTTTCATAAGTCTTGGGGAATATTCTCTAATTACTTTAAAAAATTTCTATCCAAACCTTTTTGGTTTTATGTTCACCACTCCAGGACAGAGTTATTGATAGTAGCTAAAGGAAACAATGTAATCTTATTATAGACTGTTAGTTACATGGGAGCAAGTTCAGAATGTGTTGCTTAGCAATGGAAAGTGCTCCTTGACTTTCTGTGGGGCTATAATGCAATAAACTTATCATAGCTTGAGCATATTCCAAGTTGAAAGTACATTTAGCATAAAAAAACCTGTTAACAAAGATGGCTCTGGAATGAAGACCACCTGATGCCTCAGTCACCTCCCCTGTGGTTACTAGGTGACAGGGTTGTGATAACTCACCCACTGTACTGCATTGCAGAAAAGTATATTATTCCATTTTCTTTGAGAAAGATCATGATTCAAAATTTCACCTTTAGTTTTAAAAGAATACACATTCCTTTTATTATGCTTTAAAATTACAAATGACCCTAAATTGTGGGGGTCTGTCTAGTGTACACTAGAAAACCAAGGAAGAGTGACTGTTATTAGCTGTTTTCTCTATGACTTGCTTTGTTTTGTGATCTCATTTACTAACTCATCACTGAAACTACATAGTGTCCTAATTCCTCATCAAGACTATGGACAGATTAGGGCCTATTATGCTATTAATATGAGAATTAGTGTGCAATGGAGACACCAATGAGATTTCCTGCATTCTGTGTAAAATCTCATCTATCCCTGCCACCAGTAACTGTTTCTGTTTTGTAGCTGACGGGTTGAGATGAGCTCAAGATTGATCTGCATAAGCTTGAACAAGTGACAGTGTGACCAAACTGAGATTTGAACAGAGGCACCCTGTGGGAAAAGAGGATGTCCTGAGTGAGTGTGTTATTGACATGATGGTAGCTATGCCAAGGACCACAGTACTTCAGAACACGGGACTGGCAAGGCCTTCCTCTGTTCTGATGTTATGAACAACTGCCCTTTAGCTAAAGCCAGTGTATAGAAACTGTCAACCACAGCTTGCTCCTCCCAATGACTGGAATACAGAGTCCTCCCACTGAGAGTAGCTAGCCCCCTTCCTCCTCATTCAGCTGTGTATGTGTGGGCTGTTTCCAGCCTGTGGATACATCTCCATCAGAGCACACATCCCACATGATCCCAGCTTTTCAGTATCTGTGTTTCTACTTTTCTTATTCCCTCATTGCTGCAGTCCGGTTTCCAGGACCCAGCTGTATGGGTTGCAGAAGCAGCCTGGTGGCTACTTTTCTACTATTACAAAGTCATCCAGGCACATATCCATCAATGATATCAAAGGAGGCAATTGCTGTATAACAAGGTGAGGCTCCCAGAATACTAGCAAGGAAGAGTGATCGCAGAGCACTGAGGCAGCCCCGTGCTTCTCTGTGTATGGACAGAATTAAATTATTGTGGAGGATGGGGCCCAAGGGACTTCAAGGATGAGGGCATAGATTGGCATTTTTCTCTAAGAAAAGGCTGGAGCAGAGATCTCTGGTTGGTGAAAGAAGAGTGGACAACCTAGTCTGCTGCATCTGGGGATGGTGGCCCAGGGATATCTGAGCACAAGAAGAAGATGAAGTTGAACCCAAGATCAGCCAAAGTCAGGAGGTAAGACAAGGCATTCCATGAACAGTGACCCAAGTGTCACTGGCAGGCTGGAGGCACCTGTGACTGTGGAGTCCACTGGGGTGCCAGGCAAGTGCCAAGAACACTCTGCTCACAAGCACTGCATAGGGGCATGCGAACATACAGGCCAGCAAGTCAGATCTTCAAGCTGCTATAAAGTATTCTGAGAAATAGACCAAGTTAGGAACAGTACAAATATAAATCGATCACAGAGCAAATAAAAGGAGTGAAATAATCTTGAAAAGGGGTTTTGGTTGTATTTATTAATCAATTGGGTGAATGAAACAATGGTTCTAATAAGAAAAACAAATCCCCAAATATGGGTATTTAATTGCATTCATGTAAAATCTTGGAAATAAGTAGTTCACATACAATTGGATGAGGCAGAGGAGCCAAGATGGCTGTGTGGCTCACATGGAGTCTGGAACCCAAGCCCTATTCTGAGCACTAACCTGCTGTGAGAGGGAGTGTGCAGAACCTGCAGTATCTCTGGAACAGTTTTTTTTTTTTTTTTTTTAGCAGGTCTTATGGGAAGATGCTTTTAAGAAGTGATTTCACAAAATTGGAAGGAAAGATGGAGGAGCCACACATAAGTGGAGAATGGTGAACTAGACACACAGTGGCAAAGTGTAGGGGGACAATATGGGAAGAGAATCACCACAGTGGGAAAAGAACAGACATTACAGAATAGGGCTGGTGCTTGGCCCAGAGCATGGAGCTGACCCACGATCCTCACCTTTCTGGAAGAAGGAGTGTGCAGAACCACAGTGCTACCCACAGACTGCAAATACAAAGGTCATGCTGTGTGGTGAGCCTAGTGGTGGCCTTTGCTGAGGACAGGGAGGTGCATGGAGGCCTGGAGCTTATGCAGATCCTACCCCTGGATGCCCTGCCTAGCTGCAAACTCCCCCTGACTCTAACAACAGCAAGGCAACAGCAAGATATCCTTTTTCAGGAATGGTCCAGTATTCACGGTGCTTCAGAAACCAGAAACCGGAACCAGATCAAAGCGCATATATATATACATATATATATATATATATATATATATATTATATATATGGACACACTGTAGTTTACAAATATACTATGGAGAGGTGGGAAGTGTGGAGGAACAGAACACGAGAGCAGCATATGCGTGGCTGAAGAGAAGCAAAACTAGAGTTACAACTATGTTCACAGGTGTGGGAGAAGATTGTAATGGAATGGAGAGCCTTGCCAAGTAGGTTCTGCCCCTGGACATGCTGCCTAGCTGCAAGAGAACCCTGGCTCTGAGCAATGGCAGGATGTCTGAGATGGACAACAGTTCATTTTCTGGATTGGGACTCCTTGAAAGACCTCCAGGGTCCACTTGGCTCCCAGAGGTCATGTTGGTATCTGTGATCCCTGCTAAAGCTGGGGAATGTGTTGCTGTCTGTGGTCTGTGCTGCCACCACAGGCTGTGTTGATGCCCGAGGTCCATGTAGATGTCCATGGTTCGTCCTACTGTCAGAAGCCCTGCCAATGTCCTTGGCCCATGCTACCACCAGAGGCCAGGTGGACCCCAAGGTCTGTATTGCCACCTGAGGCCATATTGATATTCATATTGACCAAGGGCTGTGTTGATGTCCATGGTCTGTACTGATACAGAGACCATGCTGAGATCTGGGGTCTGTTCTGATGGCAAAAGCCAAGTGGATGTCAGTGGTCCTTGCTGTCACTAGAAACAATACAGAAGTCCATGATCCATGCTTCCCCTGACTGTAAAGGACAAGGAAGCTCCTTTTTTCAGTGTTACTGATGACTACAGATTCAGTTTTCTGCGACAGCTTCTAACCCCATTCCTCAACTCCAAGATAAATAGTCTATATAGAAAGCCATTGAAAAGAGCTCTTAAAAATTATGATAGGGATCCTCAGTGCAGCTCTTCATGGTTGATGGCTTCTGGCAAGGGTAGGGGCGGGGAAGGACTAACTTTTCTTTAAGAAGTTGATCACTAGGAGTTTGACCAAGCTCCAGTGAGTAGATGGGCAACACAAATTGGATTAGCCCCTTTTTTTAAAAAAAAATCTTTTTCTATTCTTTGGGGGAGGTTACAAGGATGCAGTGTGACCTGGAAGACAGGGAAGTGATTGTGATTAGGGTTCATTATGGTAGAAGAAAAATATTATGCTGAAAAAATTGGATGAGGCAAACTAAAATGAACACACTCATGAGGAAATTATGAAACCAAAAGACAGCTTCTTTTTAAAAACATAGATGTATTTATGTACCTTTTTGTGTATTTATGTGATTATCTACCTAGCTATCCAACCATGTTTATGTACATCCACTTACGCACATATAAAATTTAATAAACTTTTACCTTTGTATTATAAGTTTATTGTAAGGAAAATATTTACTATAAGCTTGTAGATTTATAGAGAACAGGTCAGGAAGTTATGACATAGATCTAATAGGATTCAAGAAAGGAAAACCAAAGCAATAGTAGATAAGTAATGTTGGATAAAATGATAGATGAAAATTTCCAGAATTGATTAAAGATGTAAGGCAACTTTATTTAAAGGATAGGGAACCATCAAGAGAACCAAGCAAACCCAGGAGAGACAATGAGAGGTTCAAAGTAGAGAGAGAACAAACCCTGTCCTTATACTAAACAGCACTGAATATCACACTGTGCTGCCTTTCAGGAATTGTCAAATGGAGGCCTTCAAGCTGACGCCAAAGACTGCACATTGATAACACAATGTTCACAGAAGCAGCAGAGCTGATGGTAGAGTTCCATGCTCAGGATACTCTATGGTTGCAGGGTTTGTCTATAGTCTTGTCACTAAGAGGAGAGTTGAAGTTAAATTATTTTTTAAAAAATACTAAATAAGTCATCATAGGATGCATACACCAAAATGATATAAATTCAGACATCAATACCATGAAATGTAGAGGAGGGAACAAGCATGTGAAGTCATTGTGAGAATCAGATTGAACCTTTATCAGCGTAAAATTGGTTGTTGTAAGTACAGGGTCCTCACGTAAGACCTAACAAAATGAAAACTCACAAATCAAAAGCCAAAGAAGATTCTAATTTTTCTTCTGATAAAACCCATCCAACTGAAGAACAAACATTAGGTAAGAACCCCAAAAATATTTTTACAACACATTCAGAAAAAAAGTAATTAATTTAACATTCCTCTCCTAAAAAAGACTTCCTTTTTATAGACATATATAGATATTGGATAGACAGTTAGGGAGGTCATCCCTGGGAGAGACGAATTCTCCCTCTCTCAGCAGTCACAGCCTGCCCATAGTCCTTTGTCTAGGCTTGGGATGCCATGAAATTTTTCTTGTTCTGCATTAACGTGTCTATTGACACTGTCCTTGTTCAGGTCTTCCTTATGCAGTCATTTCAAAGAGATACAGACTCACAGAAGACTTCCTGATATTCTGGCTTTTATAATTTTTCCATCCCTTCCTCTGTGATGTTCCCTGAGCTCTAGGAACAGGAGCTGTGTTGAACATGCATCCGCTGGGCCCAGGTTCCCCATGATTCATTAAAGCCTGCACTGTGTCCAGTTATGGTTTTCTGCAATGGCTTCCATTTACTGTAAAGAGAAACTTCTTTGATAGTGTGGGAGAGTTACCTTTATCTGTGAGTCATATGGATCAGTGTTAGAATGTACTAAGGGATTGTACTGCTCTAGTAAATCCTGCAAAACATTTAAGAAAAATATATTAGAATACTCCATCAATTTTACACAAGTTTGAAGAGAAATGAACACTTTCAAGCTCATATCATGAGACCGATATTACTCCATTATTAAAGCTAGGCAAGGAATGTAGAAGCTACAGGTCAAGATCCTAGGTGAACAAAGGTATAATTCTCACTAATAAAACACTAACAAGAAGTGGCCCTCCTCGGAAACATCTGACACCAGGGGTCTGCTCACCGGATCCGAACTCGGTGGTGGGATTCAACACACCTGGACACTGCCAAGGCCACCTCCATCCACGACAAGAGGACAGACATCAGAGTATTGGAACTGTTTGCATCTACCAAAAGGGAACCTTGGTCCCATACCCACCAGGAGAGGAAGAGATTCCTGCTACACCCACTAGAAGAAAGGATGAGAAGAGGACAATGTAAAAGCACATTCAACAACAGAAAACCCAATATGACACCACTGGAGACTAGGAACTATACACCAGTAAGACCTGAACATCACAATGCAGATGACCCAGAAGAGAATGACCTTAAAAACATCTTTATGAGCCAGGCATTAGTGGCACATGCCTTTAATCCCAGCACTTGGGAGGCAGAAGCAGGCAGTTCTCTGTGAGTTCAAGGCCAGCATGATCTCCAGAGCGAGTGCTAGGATAGGCTCCAAAGCTACACAGAGAAACCCTGTCTCGAAAAACCAAAAAAAAAAAAAAAAAAAAAAAACAAAAAAAACTTCATGAAAATGATAGAGGACCTCAAAGAGGACATGAGAAAAACAAACCACAAAATACAAGATGTCAACAAATCTCTCAAGGAAACAGTTCAAGACGGAAAAAATGAAATAGAGACAATAAAGAAAGCACAATATGAGGGAATGCTGGAAATAGAAAAGCTGGGTAAATGATCAGGAACTACAGATTAGGCAATAGATAATCCCACTTTACCAAGAGCCAAAAGGAAAAAGGGGTAGAATCCCACACATAATTTCGACACTATCACCAAACAGAATGTTTATCAGAAACAAACAAGAATGAACAATCAATGATCATTAATATCCCTCAACCTTAATGGTCTTAACTCGCCTATAAAAAGACACAGATTAGCAGAAGGGATAAGAAGACAGAATCTACCCTTCTGCTGCATACAAGAAACACACCTCAACTTCAAAGACAGATGGTACCTAAGAATTAAAGGTTGGGAAAAGATTATCCAATCAAATGGACCCAAGAAACAAGCAAGGTAGCAATCCTAATATCCAACAAGTTGGACTTTAAACTAAAATCAATCAAAAGAGATGAAGGAGGTCACTTCCTACTCATCACAGGAGAAATCCATCAGGATGAAGTCTCAATTCTGAACATTTATGTCCCAAATACAAAGGTATCCATGTTTGTAAAAGAAACATTACTAAAACTCAAATCACACATAAAACCACACACACTTATAGTGGGAGACTTCAACACCCAACTCTCACCACTGGACAGGAACACCAGACAGAAACATAACAAAGAAACAAAGGAACTAATAGAAGTTATGGCACAATTTGACTTAACAGATATCTATAGAACATTCCATCCATATACAAAACAATCTACCTTCTTCTCAGCCACATGGAACCTCTCTAAAATCGAACACATACTTGGCAACATAGCAAACCTCAACAGGTACAAAAAATTGAAATAACCCCCTGTATCTTATCAGACCACCATGCTTTAAAGTTAGAATTCAGCAACACACGAATTACAGAAAACCTACAAACTCATGGAAATTAAGCAACACCCAATTGCACAATTCCTTGGTGGAGGAAAAATAAAAAAAGAAATTAAAGAATTCCTAGAATTCAATGAGAATGTGGACACAACATACCCAAATCTAAGGGACACTTTGAAAGCAGTGCTAAGTACCCACATGAAGAAACAGGAGAATAATCGCACTAGAGAATTAACAGCACAACTGAAAGCTTTAGGACACAAAAAAGCCAATACACCCTGGAGGAGCGGATGCCAGGAAATAATCAGATTGAGGGGTGAAATCAATAAAATGGAAACTAGGAGAACAATACAAAAATCAATATAACGAAGAGTTGGTTCTTCGAGAAAATCAACAAGAAGGACAAACCTTTATTCAAACTTACCAAACAGCAGAGAGAGAACATGCAAATTAATACAATCAGGAATGAAAAGGGGGACATAACAACAGACCCAGAGGAAATCCAGAGAATCATCAGGTCGTACTTTGAAAACCTATATTCCTCAAAATTCGAAAATCTAAAGGAAATGGACATTTTTTCTGGACAGATTTCACTTACCAAAATTAAATCAAGAACAGATAAGCAACTTAAATAGACCTATAACCCCTAATGAAATTGGAGCAGTCATCAGATGTCTCCCAACCAAAAAAAAGCCCAGGTCCAGATGGTTTCAGTGCAGAATTCTATCAGAAATTCAAGGAACAGCTAATACCAATTTTCCTCAAAGTATTCCACACAATAGAAGCAGAAGGGTCATTGCCAAACTCTTTTTATGAGGCTTCAATAACCTTGATACCCAAGCCACACAAAGACACAACTAAGAAAGAGAACTACAGACCAATATCCCTCATGAACATTGATGCAAAAATTCTCAATAAAATACTGGCAAATTGAATCCAAGAACACATCAGAGAAATCATCCACCATGATCAAGTAGGCTTCATCCCAGGGATGTAAGAATGGTTCAACATATGAAAATCCATCAATGTAATCCGCCATATAAACAGACTGAGGAAAACACCACATGATCATCTCACTAGATGCCGAAAAAGCCTTTGACAAAATCCAACACCCCTTCATGATAAAGGTCTTGGAGAAATCAGGGATAACAGGAACATACCTCAACATAATAAAAGCAATATGCAGCAAGCTGACAGCCAACATCAAATTAAATGGAGAAAAACTCAATGCAATTCCTCTAAACTTATGGACAAGACAAGGCTATCCACTCTCTCCATACCTCTTCAATATTGTCCTTGAAGTTCTAGCTAGAGCAGTAAGACAACAAGAGGAGATCAAGGGAATACAAATCAGAAAGGAAGAAGTCAAACTCTCACTATTCGCAGATGATATGATAGTCTACATAAGTGACCTAAAAAATTCTACCAGGGAACTCCTACACCTCAAAAAACTCATTCAGCAAAGTGGCAGGATACAAGATTAACTCAAAAATTCTGTAGCCATACTATATACCGATGACATATTGGTGGAGAAAGAAATCAGAGAATCTTCACCCTTTACAGTTGCCACAAACAACATAAAATACCTTGGGGTAACACTAACCAAAAACATGAAAGACCTGTACCATAAGAATTTTGAGTCTCTAAAGAAAGAAATTAAAGAAGATACTAGAAAATGGAAAGATCTCCCATGCTCTTGGATAGGTAGGATCAACATAGTAAAAATGGCAATCTTGCCAAAAGCAAGTGTGGACTTTGGGAACCCATTCCACATAGAGGAATACTCCCTGAGCCAAGACACACAGGAGGTGGGCCTAGGCCCTATCCCAAAGGATATGATAGACTCTGATGACACCCTATGGAAGACCTCACCATCCAGGGGGAGCAGAAAGGATATGTGATAGGTAGGGTTTTTGGAGGGAGAAGGGAACTGGATTGTCATGTAAAACAATTTGTTTCTAATTCAAATAAAAAAGTATGCAAAAAAATAAAATAGAACACTAACAAAACAAGCTCAACACTACTCCAAAAGCATTGTTCACCATCACCAATTGTGATTTCTTCCTGAAATATAGCCAAGAAGGAGTATTTTCAGAACAGCAAATATGTTACAAAGCATTGACAGATTTGGTATAGAAGATAAGATCATCTTATAAGATGCAAAAAAAGCATTTTTTTTTAAAATTCAACATCCCTTCATGACTCAAATACACTCTGCAAATTAAATATAGAAGGAATATACTTTGACACAATAAAAGGCATGGCAGTAAGCCCACAGCTAACATTGTACTTGATTATGAAAAATTGAGCTTTCTCTACTATTTGGAGCAAAGTAAGAGTGGTTATCTCATCAGCATGGTATTGGCATGTCCTAGCCATGGTAATATCACAAGAGATAGACAGGAAAGAAATTCAAGTAGGGATAGAAGAAGTAAAAGGCAGTGTTATTCATACATGGGATCTAAAGGAATTGTGTATTGGGAGGGTGGCTTTGGAAGAGAGATTGTCATTGGATGGGAAGTTAATGAGAGCCAGACCATTGCTTTTTTGAGAATAGTTAAACCATTAATCTCATCAGAAATAGTTAACATTCTCAGGTAATTAAAAACTAATATCAAAATGTTATGAAAAACAAATGGGAATTGTGGTTAAAAGTAAATGAAGAGAGGATGCCCAACATTAACAAAGCTAACTTTCATTAGCAAAACTAACTTCCAACATGCCAAAAGCTGTGATAAATGTCAGGGGGAAACCCATTCACTGCATGCAGGGTTAGCATTGAAAGAGTGAATTCTAATAAACAAATCTTTTGCTTATAAGAAACAAATCTGCCCAGAAATACTGAAAATAAGAGAACAGTAATAGATCTAGTAAATTCCAAATGTTGGTGCAGAATTACTTAATGTTGAATAAACTGTGGTTATGCTTAAAATATTGTGTCAATGTCATTGTGGTTAGGAAGGGGAATTACATAATTTTAATGATAGAAAACACTATACAGGTAAGCACACATATTTATTTATTTGCTTAGTGCTGGAAATGAAACCTGGGGACTTGTACATGCCAGTAAAGTGACCTCCCCTTGAGTCAAATCTCCCACCCACATATATGTAATCTCAGAACACAGAATAACCTTTAAGGAGAGAGAGGGATGGATATAAACCCCCACAACCTCACCACATTTTTATCCAGGACACTAGAAATTTTATAAATATTTTCTTCTTGCAGTCCTGTTATTTGGATGTTATATTTCTGAGTCAAGAGAAATAAATTTCTTTCCAACTACATTTTTTATTGTTGCTATACTTTTTCTATTCTGGCTTCTAGACAAAGTGGAGGAATTTAGACAAAGCATACCCCAAAGCAATTAAAAAATGAGCCACATGCATAAAATGGGGGAAGAGTGGGGAGCAGAGGTCATTAATGTTAGACCATAACTGGCCAGTGTACATGCTGTCCCTTCGCTTGGTGAAGATCTATCACCCAACCTTGGAGACCTCCGGTATTCTAAAATGGGCAGTAGACAAATATTTCCTCAAAGAATGTGCACATCTCAAGGAGAATTTCTTTCCAGATTCCTGCAATGGAGAAGATAATCAAGTATAAGACTGATAGCATACCCATTCTAAGATCTGGAATGTGAGCTCATTTTTATTGGTAAAGGTGTCTGAGGAATCTTCGTCCATCACAAGAAAAATTGGAGCTATAGTCCTTTCTGGGACTTCAGAGAATTCTGTGTGAAACGAAGGAGAGTTTTGTTGAAAGAGGACATAGACCTACATAGATACTTGGGTGTGACTTAAAAAAATACCTTCAAATATAAATAGCTGTCACTTCCAACCAAGAGCACCACAGAAAATATGCCATACACAAGTTATTAATTGGATACATGTTCATCGCAGCTTAAATGTACGTGTGCAATTTTATTTTAGTCAGAGGACTATGTGGCCTTTTTCAAGGTAGAAAGAATAGGGGTTTTTCTTAGACCTTTTATGTGCTTCTATAGTAGAATGTATGAGACTGAGCGGTGTGTAAGAATAGAGATTTTCTACAGTTATTTCTACATTATTTCTACAGTTTGGATGCTGGTATGTTCAAATTCAAGGCGCCTATATCTGGAGAAGGCCACACATGGAAGAAGGGCTTTGACTGTGACATCTCATGGTGGAAGGCAAAAGGGCCAAGTTCTAATGAAAGCATGTGATGTAAATCAGTGTCAAGCCTACCTGTTGGTGTGTGCGTGTGCGTGTGCGTGTGTGTGTGGTGTGTGTGTGTGTGCGTGTGTGTGTGTGTGTGTGTGTGTGTGTGTGTGTGTGGCAGGTTGGGTGTGTGCATGTGTGTGTGTGGAGGGGTGTGCAAGTGTATGTTCACATATATGTATGTAAATGTGAAGGCTAGGGGTTGATGTTTAGAGTTTTCCCTCTATTGCTTTCTACCTTGTTTTTTGAGGCAGAGTTTGTCAGTGAACCTGGAGTTTGGCAACTGAGCTAGACTGGCTGGCCCGGAAACCCTTAGATGTGCTGATTTCTTGCGCTCAGCGTAGGGGTTGCAGAGATGCACTAGCATGTTTGCCTTTGTTTTTATGTGGCTGCTAGGATCCTAACTCAGATCCCTATGTTTGTCCTGTAGATGCCCAATAATGTGGCTATCTCCCCAGGCCCAAGCCCCTTTTGCAGTCAGGGCACTGTCACGTTGATCTCAGTGCTATAGCCTTCCCTCCCAACACTGGTACACTGCAGTTAAGTTTTCAGCACATGCTGTTTTGACTGGGGGCACAGGTGAAACGTGGAATTGTTCCAGGTGTTTTATCCTGTCTGGTACTGGAATTTACAAAGTGGCTTGTGGTGGAATTTTTCTAGTTCTCCTGCGAATCTTGATTAAATAAAAAGGACGGTGGCTGGCTAGTGGAACTCTGGGCTCTACGTTCCTACACTTGTTTTCACACCAATGTCTTAAATATTTGCTGTGGATTCCTATTCAGTTCTATTTTGCATTGCTTTCCCCTTCCCAAAGTTCCCCTCTGGATACTCCCAGAAGGACCACAGCTACTGTTAGTGAGAATGGCTCATGCTCAGGGCCAATGTAGACACCATTCATCCATCTGCAGGCACCACAGAGGCCAGTGCCAGACCACTACTTCCCAGTCCCTGGTAAAAATATTTTCTTTACCATGACAACCCTAGACTAAGAGTAGAAAACCCAAACACAGCTAGCTTTCCACACGGCCATTTCATTTGAAATATATTAATACGAAGCACAAAGGTGTTTTTGATTGTGTCACTTTCAATTACAGTACATTTCATAAAGAAAAACACAGGCTTTAACATAGCCTGTTACACCTCTAAAATCCTAAAAAGATACGTCTTTATGATTCCTGATAATTAATGACATGTTTGGCTAACAACAATTAAATGCCATTTATTGTAGCATCTCATTTGTATATATATATTTTTTTGAGGGAGAGAAAGACATTATTTACATTTGCTTGGAACAAACGAAACACTGAAAATATTTGGTTTAAAATATAAGTAAGTGTGTGTGTGTGTGTGTGTGTGTGTGTGTGTGTGTGTGTGTGTGTGTCAAGTGCCTTGAGTTTAGAATTACTGGGAAATTACTATATTTTTTAAAATCCTGAACTCAATAAAAGGCTTTGTGGGATACTGTAGGTAGGTAGCAAACGTACATTTGCATTTTGACCTTGTGGTCACTTCGAAGACTTTACTGGCTATTTGAATGTTTGTGTTCTTTCAAGGTAGCCTCCTGGGACTAACCATTTTTTTAAAAAAATTCAAAAACCTACAGCATCTACAAATAGCTTTGCATTACTACACGAGGTGAGACAAAGCAGTGCGCCACAGCTTGCAGTGGAGAATTTTGAGGTTCAAATAAAAAGGGGTCCAAAGGGCATTTTGCTTTCAATAGTGAAATTAAAAGGAAGAAACAAACAGATGTTGCTCTGATAGCTGGGTTTCCTAGGAAATTGACTGCAGATTTCACAAAGACAAGTATTAACCCTGGGTTGCATAAGCAGTGTGATTTGGCTGGTGTCTACCAAGTCGTTAGGAAGTGCAGGAAGTATCAAAGACATACTGTATCCAGTGTGTGCTGCTGCTGGTCTTCGCTGAAGTCCCCGCTGCAGATCGTTCTGTATAACTTAATTAGAGAAGTTAAAATGAAGATGAGACTCCAGTGTGTTTAGACAAAACAATTTCTGTGAGAGGACACTTCATTAAAACATTTAATAATGCAGGAACTCCTGCTTATCAAACAGCTCACTGAAAAAAAAAGCATTTTTCCCAATTAATAAAATGATTCGATCTAAAATATTTATCCTGTTTTGGAAAATCCCAGATACCCTTGCTATGATTGTGTCCTCAGGCCAGGTCTGGCTGCATGCTGTTTTGCATTGCTGCTTACAGTCTCTACAGTGCTGTGACAGGATTAGTGATCACAGCCCTTATAGAGCACTTACTGTGTACCAAGCACTAGTCTAAACTTTTGGAAAACAGCAGTGAAAGGGACAAAGGAGACATATCATCATGACTTTCTTATTTTGAGTCAGATAATCAATAGAGATGTTATTTGTTGACTTCAGCCATCACCACAATCAAGTCTAGACCTCTATTTACCCAGAAAGAAACTCTCTAGTCCCATAACTGTCACCTCAATCTTATTGTCTTCCTGGTCCTAGATAGCCACTAATCTATTCATTACCTTTATAGTTTTCTCTATACTAGATATTTCATTAGAATACAATGTACAATATATGGACTCTGCCACAACCTTTTCATGTGGTAAGTCTTAAGTACTTATCTGCACCATATCATGTGCCAATACTTCCTTCTTTTGACTGCTGAAAGCTAGTCTGTGATGTGGATTTTATTTACCTATGCATCAGTTGATGGACATTTTCATTGTGACACTTTCATCTTATGGTTGGTATACAGTTAATGCATGAATTTTTGAGTAATTACGTATAGTGGGTTTCATTATGACATTTTCATACATGTATGTATTTGTTTGTATTTTGCCTCAATTGCTCTCTTGTTCCTCATCTCCTTTCTTTTTGCCCCCACTAGTCTCCTTTGCACTTGTAAATTCTCCTTTTTAAGTGACTAAATGAGCTTCATTAATGTTGTTCATGGTGTATGGATGGAATGGGAAATTGTTTACGGGAACATGGTAACCTTACCAGTAACTACCTCACTGAAGAAAATATGCCTGCAAAACCACAGCAGCTTATGAACCCTCAGGAAGAGCTGAGGCTCACAAGCCCCTCCCTCACCCATTACTGGATTTTGACAAGCAAAATCTTGTGCAGGTGATCTCAGCTGCTGTATGCTCAAGAAAGAGTGCATGACTGGGAATCAGTGTTCTACATCATTCCTCAACCTTCCTTCTGAACCTTAATTCCTTCTGTCTCTTATTCTATGATGTTCCCTGAGCCTTGGAGCTGGTGGTTTGATGTCCCATTCATGCCTGAGTATTCAATTGTCAATTATTTATTCTCAGCATTTGGCCAGTTTTGAGTCCCTGCAGTTAGTCGCCACTGGACACTACCAAAGGAGGCTTCTCTGACCCAACTTAACATCAACACCACTCTATGAACATGGCTATACAGAAAGGACTCTGGGAGACTCATCATATCAGTTCAGCAAAACAACAGCAACAGCTACTCCACTAGGACCTTTGACATTCCCAGACCTGCGATTTTAACCAGCTTTGTAGTACAAGATAAAAATTTCCTCCTGTGGAATATGCATCAAATCCAAACAGAAAATGCTTGGTTTCTTCCATAACAAATGTGTCACTATTACATTCGCAGGTATATATTCCTTTGCTTGTTGGTAGTACTGCACACAGGGTTCATAGCTGGGCATGACTGCTAATGACAATTCTTTCCCATTCTACATAGCATGCTCCAGGACTATGAATGCTATCCCCCAGGAAGGAACATTCTAGGCCAATTCTGGCTTGATTTCTCTGTCCTGCGACCAGATCATGGGATGTCTTCAGCAATTACATCCTACCAGATCTTTATGGTGGCCAATCCATAATAGTAGCAATTGCCTGTATTGTTTTTTTTGGGGGGGGGGTCTCAGAGTCCTCTCTATCTAACAACTTCAGAAGTATCCCTCCCTGACATTGGGATTTTCATTCAATAACCCATAGCTGCTTGGATCATCTTTCTATGCTCAAGCAAGCTAAACCCATTCAAACTCTCTTTAACTTTTTTAAATGAACATACCAGCTATGAGATTTTTTAAATGACTTTTCACATTGGACTTGTGGATGTACGGAGTAACTCTGCTTCCTCTTTTGAGGGCCTGTCAAGTTATTTTGCAGAACTGCTGTATCCATGCACACTCCTCCAGCAGTGTATGACACATTCAGGTTCTCCATGTCACCACCCAGCACCAGTCACTTGTTTCTCCTATTCATTGTAGCTACGGTAGTAGGTGTGACTGTGTCTCCCTGTGGTGACAGGGACATTTATCCCCTAGTGACAGCTGATGCTAAGCATCCCTCCTGGACCTGTTTCCACCTGTATTTCCTTTGGAGAAGCATCTATTCAGCTCTTTCACCTATTTTTAGTTGTGCTATTTATGTTTTTACTATTCACTCCTAAGAGTTCTTTATTCCCTGTGTATTCTGGATATGCCTCTTATCAGATATATGATTTAGGAATTTTTCCTGTTCCTTATGCTTTCTATTTTTATGATGGAATCCTTTGAAACACAGTTTTTAAAGAACACTTTTTTTTTAGTTGCTGTATTTGATAATTTAAACTACCCCAAATTTGTCTTTGACCCAGTTTGAGTTAATTTATGTATGTAGTGTGAAGTAGGGGTCATGTGTTGGGTAGGGTGTTTATTCCCCCAAGGAGGAGATACATTTTTCTTTCTAGTAAAAGTGTTTTGTGAAAAATAGTGTTCATTTGTCAAAAATTACTTATGTTGTGCTAGGCATATTTTCTCTGATTAAAATAACAATTCTTAGCTTTTAAAGAGACTTATCTATCTAGTAATAGATGTATATAAGTTAATATAATAGAGTTAAGTGACTTCTGAACTATAGGAGAGTGCTTAATTAAGTTGTCAGAATGGACTTCTTAGTTAAATGGCTGAAAGAGGGTACATAGGACCCAGGGCTATGGTGGGGGATGGCAGGTTCCAGGTGTATCAATGCAAGGGCTCTAAGGTGGGTGAGCCCAGAGGATGCTGGTGTAAGTGGAAGAAGAAGAACCTAGCTTTGAGAGCAGATACACACTAAAAAGGTGTCACTTAGAATAGAGTAGGTTTTGGTAGACATGTTGATGTGAGGCTGGAAGATTGGGGAATGGTGAGCAGAGGCACCTGATGATCCAGCTTAGGTTTTAGAAGGTCACACTGGTAAAAAGAGGGAAATAGCCAGATAAAAGACAGCAATTCAAGCCATTGAAAAAAGGATATTGGATTCAAGGTCATTGTAATGAGGATGGTCACAGACTGTGTGCATTGGAAGTTATAATCAATAAGCATGAGAGGTAAGAAGAGGAGGGAATTCCAGGTCTGTGTTTGGCCTTGCAGATAGTGGTGTGCACTGTGCTGTCATTGACCTGAATGAAGGTGTTTGTCTGGGGGAGTGGGAGTTCACCCAGGGAATATGCAGATTCCTACAAGACATGAGAGTGGCAATGCTAAGCAGTTAAGTGGTTGCTCAGTATAATTTGAAAGTATAATAGCTTGCATTAGCTATCCAAGGATGGGGGCTGACAACCTGGACTAGTGTTGGCAACGTGGGGATTGGGTGAGGTTAGCAAGGCCTAAGTGGGGGCAGCAAAGGCAGCAGGTACAGGCCACACTCTTGGCTTTTCAAACATTCCCTTCTAAGAGGAAAAACAGGTCAGAGACTTCAAGGAGCGATGAGAACTCAGAGACAGTGGCACAGTGATTGCAGTGGGATGAAGAGTAAGGTGGCAAGTTATTCATGCTCCACAAAGACTTGGAGACAACTACTCAGGTATCAGGAGTTGCTTTAGAGATATGGCATTGAAAAGAGACATGGATTCAACCTTTGAAGGACACATCCTCATGGAATAGCTAGATCACACCACAATAGTAGGACATTGTCAGCTTTGAAAATAGACCGGGGACTCTAAGGGGTCTTTGGATAGTAGGCAGACTGCAGTTATTGGGATCAAAAATAAATCTGAAAAGATGGCATTTTAGCAGTGTAAAGAATGAAGAGAGGCAGATGTCTGGGAGAAGAATATGCTGCATAGATTAGCCCATGCTTGCTCTGCATGGTGCCATTTTGGGAAAACAGGAAGTGGACCCATGCCCAAGCAGCTGGAGTGATGAAAGGAGATTAGTAGAAAGAGGTGAGGTGAAGGAACAGCAAACCATCCATCCCGAGGGTGTGGTGATTTGCCTCTGGGTGTGGGAGTGAGTCACCCCAGGGTGGAGAGTGTGAACTATAAACTCTGTTAGCCTGCTGGACATTGGTCATGTCATGCTGTGGACATAATTCAAAGATGAAGATTATAGGATGTGATGCTGTGGTGACTATGTTTTTTTCATGGTTCTTGGCTCATAGCTGGTTTGCTCTTATTGTGTCAAAATGAATTTGGAATAATAAAGATGAAAGACAGTTTTTTTTTTTAAAATATTGAGGTGCTTGTGACTCCAGAAAACAGAAAAGACTTCAGAAATTCTGTATCTCCCTCTTTCCCCTTCTCTTTTCCCCATCCCTCTTTTTCCTCCTTTTCCCTCCCTCTTTCTCCCCCCTCTCTATCCTTTCTCTTGCTCCCCCAACCACAACCCCAGGCAGAAACATGAGAATTTATCTTTAACGGTGGGTCATGGATACTGATTTCCCCCTACATGCATGCCCTGTAGCTGATGCAGAGTTTATCTGACTTATCTTATCCTATAGCAGATCATAAAACCCTTTGCTCAGGAGGACCTGCTCCCTCCCTGGAGAAATGAACACTGCAAGGGAGGCCATGAAGACTGCATGAAGGATACATATCCCAGCTTCATGGGAAGGAAAGGCTGTGTTTGGGATCCTTCCAGACCTCACTCTCTGAATCCCTTCATTTAGCCCTTTAAAATACATTTTATAAGGATCTCATATTTGGTATGGTAAACTTGGTCAAGGACCCATGGCTTGGGAGGTCATAGACCATAGTGTGAATCTACAACTGTTATTTTTCTAAGTGACCACAGCATCTAACTGCCTGCTAAATATGTATCTCTATACTCATAGATTAGAGCACCTTCTAGACCTTGTGACAGAGGAGTCTGTGTATACTTAATACACAGACTGATGACTTGGTTGGTGCAATGACCAAGTGACTGTCAGTCCTAAAAAGCACATCTCTTTCACATATGCACTTACCCAAGGTTGAGTGAACATCATAAAGATTACAAGATCTGGAGGCCAGGGAGTTTGAAGTCACCAGTTGACAGCTGGTAAGGGAGGAAAGGCGTTTTTCTTATGGGTGTAGCCTCTGGTAGGTTGCTCATGCGCCAATGGATTGCCCTACACTCACCCATATACAGCTAGAACTGACTGGACTCAGAGAGGCATATAGGAGAATTTAGAGAGAGGAAAGAGAAGAGATAAATTATGTAATTATATTATAATCTCAAAAATAAAAGAAATCAGAATTGCAGCTTTCAATATTATTTCTTTGTTCTGCATGCTCAGTGTTTTAACTATGATGTGCTATGAAGAATTTCTTACCTGGTCTTGTCTATTTCATGTTCTGTGTGCTTTTTCTGTATGGATGGGTGTGTGTAGTGGGAAGCAGGTGTTCCTTTCTTTAGTTTTCTTATATGATCTGGTATATGACATTGATCAGGGATTCTTCTCCTTTTTTATGTCTATAATTCAAAAGGTTGGTCTTTTTATAGCACCCCAAATTTCCTGCATGTCCCTCTTTCTCTTCTGTATTTTATATTCATATTATTTGTTTGATCCTTTCCTGATACTCTGTCTTCTGATTGAGTCATTGAGCTTGTTTTCAAACCTTTCCCTTGAGTTCTCTAGTTGGGCCATTGAGTTTTTCAATTCCGCCTTCATTTCAGCTTGAGTTCTCTTCAATGTTTCTATCTCTTCATAGAACTCAGTTTTTAAGTCCTGGGTTGTTTTCATCATTTCAACCAGTCTTGCTTATGTTTCTATTTTCTTGGGCACCAATCATGCATTTATTCTCTATAAGTTAGTCTTCTTTTGGTTTGTTGATGTTTTTCTGTCTTCTTTAAACTCCTGATAAAGTTTAGGATTGTTCTTTTAAATGATATGTTCTGGGGTTCTTCTAGGAAATTCTTATTGTAGAACATTTCTATAGAAATCATGGATTTATGGGTGCTTGGATACAGTCTTGATCTTTTTTATTGCTTACATGAGACATGCATGTGGACTTATTTCGTAAGTTCTGTGTCTGATATGCAGACACAACACAGGATGTACTTACAGGATGGGGCCTGGTGGTTAGACATGGATCAGATGGAATAAAGCCAGGTGGATACAGGGAGCTGGCATGCAAGATATGCATCCTGTTCTCAGCCTAGAGTTTGGGGAGTGAATGTGTGGGTTGAGGTACACCAGGAGCCTATAAGTTGTGAACAGGTATTGGTGAAGCCTGGAGGTTGAGGGCTTCCCAAGCAGAGGTGGCCAGAGTAGGTTCCAACAATATCTGTTAAGAATTGTTTGATTACTGATGCAGAGTTTGCATACATTTGGGGAATCACAGAAGTGAAATATGTTGGGAATGTATTGTAAGAAATTTTGTTTTTAATTTTCTGTATTTTCAGGTAGGACTTATTGGTAGATTAGCTGAGGGGCTTGAAAGAAAGGCGAGTAGAGGGATTTTGGTCTGAGCAACTGGAAGGATTGGGTGGCTTTTATGTGAGATGGGAGATGCATGAAATCAATCATTGTTCACTTTCAGTGTGAGGTTTGTTCCCTATGAGCTCATCAGTGAATCATATATAAGTAGGAGGCCCCCAGTCCATCTTTTTCTGGGAACCTCCTCACCTGGGAGCTTTCTCTTTTATCCTGGGGTTGAAACTTTAAAGTCTGCTATATGATTGAGCCCATGTGTCACAAAAGTGGAATGGAATCTTTAGCCCCATGTTTGTGTGTGCATGTATGTCATGCATGTGTGTGTCTGTGCCCATGGCAGCCTAGGGTTGATGTTGGAAATCTTAGAACTCTTGACCAGCTTATTTGTTGATACAGGTCTCCTAATCAAACCTACAACTGCCAATATGGCCAGCTTGCTCTGGTGATCCTCTGTATCTGCATTTGGAGGCTGCCACACCCATTCACCCTTCCCTTAGATTCTGCAAATCCAAACTCTAGTCCTCACCTTTATGCAGCAAGTGATTATACATCACACCATCTCTCTAGCCCCAAAATAGCTAATGACCTTTTAATGTTAATCTGGCATCCTACTGTCCCCATTGTAAAATGTTGGAATTTGGGTTTTTTGTTAATACATTTTAGACAACAAATGCATATTTATTTTCCATAAGGTAAAATTGTAGAAAGGGTTTTATATGTCCCACATAAACTTAATTTGAATTGTGAACAAACGACCTTTTCCAAGTATTGGTTGTTCATTCTTAAGAGAGGTCAATGTTGTTAGCAAGATGACATTATGATTTGGAAATTTTAAATACATCTTATATTTAAGCTATAATTTTTTAGTGAATACAGAATTTATACAATAGAAGAGATGCCTATTCTGTATAGAATCAAGGATGGTTCATCTTTCTGTGATATTTTCTTCCTGTAATTAGGGTCTGTGGAATACTGGATGAGGCACCAGTTATATATCCACTCGTTTATTGACTGGAGCAAGAAGCCGTTTCCATGGACCTGGAAAGACAGCTCAGTAGTTAAGGGTTGTGTGTGTGTGTGTGTGTGTGTGTGTGTGTGTGTGTGTGTGTGTGGTTTTTCTATGACATCGATTTCTTTTTGTTATTAAAAATGTTTTTTTCATACAATAGATTCTGATTTTGATTCCCCAATTTCTTCCAAAGCCTTACCATTTCTCCACACACTCAAATCCACACTCTTTGTTCTTTCATTAGAATACAAATAGGCACCTTAAAAATAATAAAATAAAAACAAACAAACCAGAATAGGATAAAACAAACAAACAAACAAAGAACCAAAAAAATTGTACAGAATAAAAACAAAGCTCAGACAAAGTATTGTGAGTGCCCTAGTTATGGTTTCTATTGTAATAAAACACCATGACTAAAGCAACTTGGGGAGGAAAGGGTCTATTTAGCTTATACTTCCACATCACTGTTTGTTACTGAAGGAAGTCAGGATAGGAATGCAAACAGGGAAAGATCTTGGAGTGAGGAGCTGATGCAGAGGCCATGGAGGAGTGCTTCTTACTGGCTTGCTCTTCATAGCTTGCTCAGCCTGATTTCTTATAGAAACCAGGACCACAATCACAAGGAAGATACTGCCCTCAAAGGCTGGGCCTTCCATCATTGATCACTAGTTAAGAAAATGCCCTACTGCTGGATCTTATGAAGGCATTTCTTCAATTGAGGTTCCCTCCTCTCTGATGACTCTAGCTTGTGTCAAGTTGACATAAAACTAGCTAGTACAGTGAGATAAAAATATCTTCTAAAATGCTCCAAAAATGTCATCAGGTTTGTTTTGTGTTGGTCATTTTCTTCTTGGTATGAATCCTGCCCTTAAGTGTGGTTTGTTTACTCAGTGAGACCCCATTGGAGAAAAGTATTCTTTCATTTGTAAGTGGTTATCAATTGGAGATAGTTTCTATGTTAAGGATAGGGGCTTGTTTCTACTTCCTCTCTCTACACTGGTACCCATTTGTTTTAGACCCATGCAGGCCCTGTACCTACCACAGTCTCTGTGAGTTCATATGAGCACCAGCCCTGTTGTGTCTAGAAGGCCTTGTTTTCTTGGTGTCCTCCGTCCTTACAGGCTCTTACTTTATTTCTGCCTCCTCTTCCACAGAGTTCCCTGAGGCCTGAAGGGAGGGGTTTGGTGGAGACACTCATTTAAGATCCAGTGTTCCATGGTCTCTCACTCACTGCACATTTTCTATTCGTGGGCCTCTGTATTTGGTCTCATCTACTACAGGAGGATGATTCTCTGATGATAGATGAGTAAGATTGTAATCTATGAATAGAGCAGAATGCTGTTAGGAGTCATTCTGTTTCTGTTTTACTTTAGCAGTACAGTAGTGTTTGATTTTCCCCTAGTACTACAGCTTGTCTAGTCTCGGGTTCTGCACCACTCAATAGAGGTAGGTAGGGAATTAGACAAACAAAAGAGTCCCTTCTCTGAGTCTTTTGAAATATACTGACACAGGGTCTCATTGTATAACCCTAGCTGGTCTCAATTTGTGTTGATCTGCTGACTTGCTCTGAGACTGAGCTTGGGACTACAGGCCCGTACCACCACACACCCTTCTGTGTTCTTCACTCTTGCTTCAAGCATTAAGCTTCTTTACTGAACTTCAACTTGGAGTTGATAGGAAAGTCACATGCTTAGATTTCAGGTGGTACCCTGAAACTAGTGCAGGAGCCCCTCGCTCTCTTTCATAATGTCAATTATTTGAGGTCAACTGTGGCCTGAAGATATTAAGTGGGAAATTCAGATAAAAAGCATTTGTAAGCATTCTGTTATATTGACAGGATGGTGCTGTCCCCCTGCATCCCACTCAGGAAGTACTTCTTTGTTCAGCACACCCATAATAGATAGCTCCTGCTCACTGGTCACTTGGTAGCTGTCACAGTTATTAGTGCCATGGTAGGGTGTTAAAGTGTGCTAACCCTTACTTCACTCATTAAAGACACAATGTAGCAATGTTCACAATTCAGGCATGCCACAGAGATTCATTTACATGTATACAATTTCAATTACATCAAGTAATTGAAAAATCTGAAGTTAATTCAGGTTTGTGTATGTGGAAACAATCATGATGTAGATAGGACTACACACTGCCCATTGCTTCAAACATCTGCCCCGTCCTCAGAGCACATTCCTGCAGATAAAGAAGGGGTTTTTACATACACAACCTTATCAAGTTCAGATCTATTCCCATATACTGTGGGTGGTGAACCAAAGCTAAGATCCTGTGGCAAAGGACAAACTTTTGGACAAACAGCCTTCATGGATGGCCTCTTCTCTGTAATGTCACATCCTGTTCTCAATGGCACACCAGTAACATCTTAGGGCACAAGAAAATGTGACTGCTTAAGTGTTTGCCAGGACTACCAGGTTAATGAAACAGCCTGTGTTCTAGGGTGTCTCCACCACCTTGCCTGAACCAGGGCATTCTCCAGCAACCACAGCTCAGGGTCACTTTAGCAATCGGAAACAGTGACCAAGCAGCAAATTGTTGGCAGGGGAAATCCAGACAGAAGGCAGTTTAAATTGATGGCTCTGTGGAGGCCAAGTGGATTTGAAACAGAATTGGCCTGAATTTTTGTTTGGCCAAATCACCTTTATAAAGAACTAAGATGCCCAAAGAAGGTTCAAACTCTGGACCACATTTAAAAATCTGGCATCAGGAATTCTAAAGGAAACCTGGGTTTGGGATTCCTGAGTCTTTATAAGCTGCACTATTCTCTGACGGTCCAAGGAGCTCATTACCTGGCCTTTGCTGGAGTGTTAAGGCAGCATCAAATGATCTCATGTATAATTTACATAACTTTAAACTGTATTTGATTTTTCGGCCCCTTAGAAGGATGATGTTCTGTCCTGATAAACCCACTATCAAATGGAAAACTTAGTAGAAAGTATAAAACTCCTCACCTACTGAGCTCCATGGATGGACAGCATAGCCCACTGGAGGGTAACTTGTTTTCCCCTCAGGATGGCAAGGCTGAATGAGAGCCAAGGCTCACTGCCACTGCTCAGCATTGCGAAAAGGGATCAGCTCAGCTCAGCAAAGCAGCCAAATTCAAAATTAGAATGTGGCATGTTAGTTTGCTTTCTATTGCTGTGATAAACACCACAGGGAGGAGAGTGTAATTTGGTTTATTCATCCTGTTTGCGCCCATCACTGAAGGAAGCCAACATAGGAACTTGGAGGCAGGAACTGAAGCAGAGAGCATGGGAGAATGCTTCCTGGCTTGCTCTTTGTGGCTTACTCAGTTTGCTTTCTTATGCACCCCAGGACCACCTGCCTAAGAATGACATTGCTCACAGTGAGATAAATGACTCCCAACCCTATCCCACATCAATTATGAGTCAAGAAAATGAATGCCTCACAGGTTTGCTTATGGCCAATCTGGTGGAGGTAACTCCTCAATTGATATTCTTCCTTTCCAGGTGACTCTAGCTTGTTGACAAAAAACAAAACAAACAACAAAACAGCCAGTCCATGTGGATTCCACTGAGTGCTTATGGCTTCCATAACATGTAACACTGAATGGTCAATCAAACCATCTTAAGATGGCAGGCTTGATAAGTGTTGTGTGTGACCTTACTGGTGTATCCTCATTTCTCATGGACAGCAGCTTAACTTGGTTTAAAGACCAGTATGTTCACCTGAGATGTAGTTCTTTGTTTCCTGAAGATCTAGGTGACAGGATACAATTGTCACCATCACCATTTCCTTGGTCTGTGTTCTCTCTGCCTCTTGCTTCCAGTTCACAGTTATTGTAGTCCACATAATCTCAGGTTTCTATATTGCCTGTGCTGTGAAGGCAATATTCCTTGGACTGAATCCTTGCTTACCTTCTTCTCCTGCGGCGCTGTTTCGCAATTGCCCTATAGCTGTCCTTGGCTCTGGCTCTACTGAGCTGCTTCTAGTTGTAAGTACATCTCAGAATCTTCTTATTCCTGCACCATAGTGGTCCCCTGCCTTAGTACCCTCTATTCTCATGTTGTCCATTGCCCAAAACCCTAGTTCCTGCTTCTGGCTAAATGCTGCTGATGCTTTCCTCCGTGAGGATGTCTCTCATCAGCATCAGCAACCCTCCACAAACCAACTCCCCAGAGGTGCTTCTCTGGCCATAGACTGTCATAACCCCCCTTGTCCTTTGTACTCTATGCTGCAGTCATCATGGCAGCCACATGTTCTCAGGACTTAGGTGCACAGAATATGTGCTAATGATGATGATGATAAATAAAACACCAGCAACTTCTGCTCCCACAAGACCTGCAAAGTATCTCTGTTTTGCTACAAATATTTTTTTTTAAAAAATGAATCCCATTCTGCATTGGAACGTTATGAACCAGCCCTATTATTGCCATTGAATCTTCAGGAAATTGTTTCTATTCTTGGAGATTCACTTTATCTATTTATAAAATAAGAACCATGATTAGATGGCTAGGTGCTTGTCACCAAATCTAATGACCTGTGCATCCCACACAGTGAAAGAAGATAACTGACTTCCACAAGTTGCTCTCTGACCTCCACACATACACCATAGTACACTTACACACACACACACACACACACACACACACACACACACACACACACCTTGAAATAACGGCAGTGACATTTTATCACAATGTAGCTGTGATTTCTCAAGGCTCACCAACCTGCTATGCTTATTAGCCAAGTCATCTCTTTTTCTGCATACATCCTGCTCACACCTCTGTTTGCCTGCACACCAGTCTACTTCCAGTTGTATCTGGGCAGGCACTGGTGGGAAACAATGTTGTCATCTTGTACACAAAGCATTACCATGGAAGCTTCCAGGTAAAGTGAGGGAAGGGGGCACTGTGGTCTGTTGCTATTTTATGCTTCATTATTAGTTGAAATAAAGGCCTTCCAACTCCATCCTGTGAAGACAGTAAGTGAAAAGAGTTGAAAGAGGAGAAGCAAGGGCAGAAGTGTAGAAGTTTTGCTTGCTCAAGAGCCTGCCCAGTAGGCCTGCTTACTCAGGAACTCACATAGTGGGTCCACATGCTAAAGGAGCTGTGTCAGTACTCTCAATTTTTCTCCTAGGGCTTCTGCAGAAGAACTAGCAGGCGTTTCGAATAAACCAAGTACGATTTCCAGACTGGCAAGTAGATCATTTCATTTTGTTTAGAAATAAATACCTTAGACTCTGAAGGTACCAGCAATTTTCATAGTCAGCCACGGTTTCTATAGCCAGACACACAACGAAGTCAAAGAAACCGGGAGTCTCCTGTGTATGGCAGATACTCTGGTCAGCATGCTGTTTGTACTGTTTTGTTTTAATTTTATATCTTCCCCTGGAGAGAAGGAACCTTTGCTTCACTTTTCCAGCACAGGAAAAATAAAGGAGAAATATTTCCACCCTCTTTCTGGATTGGGCAGCAGAGATGTACGTGGGTCTGGGAGATTGGCGCCGAGTATGATGGTAGCAGGCGATGACTGTGTGGGACTCAGGCTGGGAAGGACCAGGTGTGGACAGGAGGTAAACCAGATTCTTAAATCATCATCTTAGAAGTGACATTGCAGAAGTGACAGTGCAGCTGGGTATTTTCGTTTGCATTTCTGTCTCTTCGGAGTGTTTCATAGCTGCCAAGGCAAGCCGGGAAGGTGGGGCTTTTAGTGGCCACCCTAAACCACCAGACCAAAATACGAGTCAGAAAATCAAATACTGAAAAACTGACTTTGCGCTAGCAACACATTGAATGAAGCCCTAAAGTGGCCAGAGCTCTTGCTGAGAAGTGGGAGAAGCAGTCTGCAACAGCCTCAAAGACATTGGCCTTAAGAATGACTGTGTCTCAAATATTCTTTGCCTTCATTCTGAGATGTCCACTCAAGTCCCCAGGGTTGGAAAGTAGGGTCCCTAACTCCTTGCTGCTAGAAGGTTTCAGGTCAGTGAGGGCATGCCTTTGAAGGGGATTTCTCTTTCTTGGCTTTAGGCTCTTCCATCTACTGCCCTCCTGTGATATGCTACTTCCCCCCAAAATAGCAGAGTTAACCCACCAGGGATTAGAAACTCTGAAATAATCTTTTTTTTTATTCTTTGAAAGCTGATTGTCTCAGGGATTTTATCATAGCAAGAGGAAGCTGATTAATACATTCCTCTTTTGAAGACAGAAAACATGATTAGTCTGAGGAACATAGTGATTTTCCAAATCTTCCCTTATGGATTTAGAAGTGCAGGGAGACCTTTGCCATGGCCCTGGGTAAGGACAGCCATGCCTGGGATAGTCTACAAGCCTAGGCTGGCCTAGACTGAGGAAAATGGGAGTTCCTTCCAGGAGAGTAAGTTTTATTATTAGACAAGCTGTGCCTTTTTCTTCCTGAGGTGAACGCTGGCCAGGTGGTTAGAGGCAGCTGTCTACTGCTCTTAGATATTCTGCCAGGACAGAAGGCTAGCTGGGGAAGCCTGCCTTCTCACTAGGGCATGGGGAACAGGAGGGACAATGCCCCCTTGGATGACAATAACGTCTCTCATTCCTTCAATACAGAATGTGCAAACTTCTTAAGTGGAAAAAAAAAAAAAACCATTCAGGACACCTAAAGGCTAAAGTATGTGAAAATATGAGTGAAATACGAATATTATTCAGATTTTCTTTCTCTCCTCAGTAATTGGCCTATTGCTAACCATACCCATGTCTTTCAGGTAGAGTTATCTGACATATAGGAGTGACACATGGAGAACCATAGCAATACATCTGGGAAGTAGCCACAAAAAGTAGATCTAGTCATTCTAGAGCCCACAGCACACACTCCATTTTGCAAAACTTCACTGTCATTTTGATAGCTGGACAAACCTTTCTATTGGTATGAGCACACGGTTTTTTAGAATTCATAGTTTGCAGGTTACTTTTCCATCTATTCTTTGGGGTCAGTAGTGCACTGTTGTTCTCAAACATGGAAACCAGGTCACTCTCCTTAGTCTTCTCCCTGAATTTCAAGGTTCCCTAGAAGGAGAGCACAGGAGCCCAATATTACGTAAGTCAACTAGGAAGTACCTCCTGGCAATCAAACACTGGGTGGTCTCAGATACTATAAAAGGAAGGTCATATTGAGTTTGAGATCACAAAGAAAATTCCTTGGGAAATAAACTTTTCTGAGCATTATGAAAGGCACCAGTCAGAGAAGTCAAAGAGATAGCCCCGTCACCCCAGCATCAATGGGAAATTCAAATCCATTGACATTGCCATTGGCAGAGCTCCTCATGATTGACATACATTGCTATCTTGGAAGAACTGTGCAGAAATGTCATTTCCAAAGTTAAATAGCTGGAATCTCTATGGCCAAGGGATGGTGGCAGGTGGCGGACCACACACAGCAGGGGGCTGGCTTGGCATTTAGCTCACTTACACTAGCACACTGAACAGAGATATATGAAAAGGAGGAGAAAGAAAGAAACGTGCAAGCGATTCCATTGCTCAGAAAACTGAAACCACATTGCACACAGGCAGCAACCAGAAGGGAAAGTACTAATTACTTCTTACCTGAATTTGCATCCTACCTTTAAAGTTGGGAAGAGGAGAGTTTTCTGGAAAACAGCTGGTGTGACAAGAAGGTGAAAGAGGAGCCATCTTCTGTTTCTCTGTGACTGGGGAATAATGACTACCTAGGCTTTCAATGCTTTCCAGTGAGGGGAGGGGAAGGGAGTGCAGAGAGCTAACTCCAGTGAGTCATAGGGCGACCGACACAGGCTGGCCCATTTTCCCCCTTGAAGAGACTAAGACCAGGGCAGTGTTGAGAGGCAAGCAAGAGCCTGCATTCTCAGGATTTGGATAAGAGTTTTGTTTTTTGAATTTTGCATTCTATTAACAGAGAAAAGGGTATTATAAACACAGGTATATCATATATATTATCTGCATCAATATTTTGTACTAATACAATATTCTGAACTTGTGTGTCTTTGAAGAATAAGAAACGTTGCACTCAATTGCTCACATGAGACTCTTGGAAATGAGCTTTAGAAAATGAGATGTGTATGTAATGGTCCTGGATTGGTACTGCTTTTAAAAAGAAGAGTTACATTAAAGAGTATGTGTTGGGTGGGGGGTGGCGGTGTCACTGAGCATGTATGTAGCCCAGAGGCAGAGCATAGCCTGTCTGGGACTCCAGGTCAGATTCCCAGCACTACATGAAGAAGAAAAAAAAGTAGATATTTTGGTGTGTTGCAGTTTCCTTGGGACTCCAGCTTGGCTTTGAGACTGGAGTCATTTCACAGATATTGAGGGGAGCCAGACATTCCTAAGCAGCTGTAAATATTTCCTCACCTCTCTCCCTAGTGGTGTGTCTTGTTAAAGAAAGTTACGCCAGGTAACTGGGAATTACCTGGATCCTAATTGTAACATGGCTTTATCTTATGCACACTGACACTCTTCAAAACGGTTAGGTAAAATTCCTAGTTATTTATGGCTGCCCAGAATATTTCTCCCAAACTAGGTCCTTGAAAACACTCATTTTATGATGCGTGCAGAATCTGTGGTAGGGAGTTCACAGGGATACAAGGGCTGCCTGTCTGTTCCCTGGAGTCAGAGGCTGTGGCTGGGTGGGCTTGGAACTCTTCATATTTTTGGTTAGAACTCTTGGTAATTTAAAAGGTGATTTCACATTTTATTTTTACATAAAAGGAGAGTAAGGCCTGTGTGTGTATGTTTGTGTGTGTGCATACAATTATTGTTTTCAAACCCCCAAAAGCAACTACTAAAAGATCATTAAATTAAGAGCCATGGCTGACAGTAGAGACTTTGCCATTTTCTGAGTCCATGGAATAGAATTGTTGAAGCCTGAAATGAACCAATATACAGAGTCCTGTCTGGAGTGGCTGATGGAAGAAGAGAAGAAAGACTCAGGTCTCTGTATTTGTCCTTGACTTCATTTAAATATTGCCCCTCTCTGGATACTGGAAATACTACTGAAAACAACGTGTTTCTCTTTTTAATATTTTTATTTTTTATTTATTCTTTGGGAACTTCATAGATGTATTTACTGTATTTTGATCAAAATCCCCAGGCACTCCTGCTTCCAGCTCCTCCTGGAGCCTTTCCCAATACGTCTCCTTCTCTCATTCCCCATTCCACATCTCTCCTCTTTACCCCACCGAGTTTAATCAGAGCTGACCGATGGACATGGATTTGGAGCCATCCACTGGAGCCTTGGCACCTACCAGCAGGCACACCCCCACAGAAAAATTAGTCTTCTTTCTCCAGCAGCCATCAATTGCCAAAAGCTCTTCTACTAGAGTTGGAGTCTCTTGAGCCCCTCTCCTACCCACAGTGAAACCCTGACTGCTTGAAGTTGTGTGGGTCCCATGCAGACAACCACAGATGCTGTAAGTTCGCAATTGCAGAGACCATGTCATTTCCAGAAGACAAGGGTTCTCAGGGGGCCTTTTTTCTTCTCTTTGAACAAAAGCAAATTTGTGAAAAAGTAACAGATTTTTATCATACATTTTGGAGAAAAATCCTACCTCATCCTATTCTAATTATTTTCATTTTCCCCATTTTTAACTGCATCTGTGATTGTTAGATAGACTTACCACACGAACGTCTTTTTCACGAGGCGGACAAGAGGATTCAAGGAAAAAACCCATGCTCATTGCTCAGGGAGACCTCAGAGAACAGTGCCTCTAATAAGCATTATCTTCCTCATATTTTGTCTGTTTCTTCATCTGCCCGAAAAATGTTTATATTTTTCCGATGCACCCATGAAAGACCAGGAAATAAAGGTTATGATAAAGACTTGAATATCCTTTCCCAATCCAATAAGTTATTAGCATGGAATGGCTACAGAGAGAGGGAGAGTCAGTTTTTCTTAATGTTGCAGCCTCTGGTGTGTAGACCACTGTCCAGTGAAAGCCTAAGAATATATGGACAGCAGAAACAGTACTTGCTGGGGGTGGAAGAGAGACACCAAGGAGCATCTAGGAGGAGTCAGGGAGGAGCTGAATATAATCAAAAGGCATTCTGGAAGTTCACAAAGAACTAATAAAAATGACATGGGGGGAGAAAAAGAGAGAGAGGGAGAGGGTGAAGAAGGAGGGAGAGAGAGAGAGAAAGAAGCGGGGAGAGGGAGATGGCGGTATGGCTAGTCTGTTCCAGAGGGAGAAAAATAACCAAGATCAATTCCAGTATAATCCAAACATTAGATGTTTCTGGAAATGATATTAACTTACTCATGTTTGAGAACTAAAACAACTCATCCCCATAAATGGCTACATAATTTGTAATTCCAAATATCTTTATTTCAGGAAGAGCAGAGACCATGGTGATATTAAAGTGATCATTTGGCTATACTTGGGGTTATTGGAAGAATGAAAATGGTGACTCCAGAGGACTTTCAGCCCAATTGAGCCACCCTGTTTGGAACATATTTGTCAAAAACCACACAATCTAAAGTACCAAGAGCAGGATTCAACACAAACTTGGGGCACTGGATTCTACCTTGGTGGGGGTGCTTGTGGTTGTTTGTGGTTGTGTATGTAGGTGTTTACACAGGCATGCATGCATATGCGTGCATGTGTATACACTTCGGACATGGGAAATCCTTGTGTCCTTTGCTCAATTTTGCTAACAACTCTTAAAAATGAAAAATAAAAATTAAAGAAAGGTACAACCAAGTGAATTCCTTTAGCCTGTAACATGGAAAATGCAAGTTTACCACCCAGCATAAGAGCTTTGCTTGAAGGACCAAGGAATCAAGGGTTCAGCTAGTAGAATGATTCCATTATGGACAACACTGCTAAGAGGGCTGTGAGGGCTGTAAAGAGAAAGGCAATTAATCTCCCTCTTCAGGTGATGGTTGCAGTTTTGGATGCAATAAAATGCTAGTTGAGGAGGAGAAAGCAGCTAAGAAAATCTGAGCTGCCCTGTTTATGCTATGCTAAGAGGCACTCATGAATAAACCTTGCTTGGTAACACCATTTGACTTGATGAGGATATATCTCTTCTGGATCCTAGGCTTGGGGAGTCAGTCCTGCCTTTTATAGAAAGAACTAACTAATATGGGGGGGGGCTTCTGATAAAAGGTTGAGAAAATGTTCAGAGAACTAGACACATCTAATCCACAGAAAAGAAGACCCGAGAGGAACATAATATCTATTTTAGTCCTGTAAAGAGGTATTATAAAGAGGAATGGAGCAATTATTCTCATTAGTCAAGGGGGACAAGACAAGAAGTAATAGTCTTAGAGAATAGTAGGGCAGACCTAGGCTAAATGTTAGGAAGAATTTAACTCCAGCAGATGTTAGAGATGGCCAGGGACACAGCATGGGATTGAGGAAACACCTTCTTTAGAGATGGCTGGCGTCGGATTTAATGCCTTGATTAAGAGGGGTTTTAAACCAAGTCTTCTCTGATGACTGTAGTCTGATGTGTCTTTTGAAATTTTTTCACTCCACTTTCCTCACTTTGGGGATCCATGTGGATGTGAACAGATCTATATGTCTGAGGGGTTCCTATTGTACATCTTTACATTGTAGTGTCAAGAGAAGGAACGCTTCTTAAACACATGTCAAAATACATTTATTACGTCTGTTATTAGAGAGTTCAGTGTACGGCTTCACAGTTCGTGGAATGCACAGCTTCCATCAGACTCTGAAGTGTTTTGCAGAAACATAACACACAGTAGTGTCTAAACAAGCACATGACAAGAACATGGAAACATGCTTTCTAAGAATGAAATCTTTTTTTTTTTTGCTGGTGATTCTCTCTCTTCATCCCTCTCTCTCCCTCCTTCCCTTTTTTCTTCCCTCCCCTCTTTCTCTTCTTGTTTCAGCCAGGCTGTAGAAAACCCTTCACACCTGGAACCAACGAACATACAATCTCAAACACTTACCCCCTACTGAAGCTTATTGGAATTTTATCTACCTAATGATTGGACAAGCTTACCTCATTATTTCTCTACCCTCTCATTGGCCACAAAGTTTCTAGCCCTTGATCCATCTTTTCATTGAGCCATTAGTTGAAGCTGCAGTAATGAAGGCTTCATAATGACTCATTTAGCTCTTTGCACTGGAAACACCCTGCATATTACCCCAGCAGCACACCAAACCCACAGACCTGAATGGTGCCATTCCAGACAGAACTCACCTCCACATTTCTGATGGTGTGCCAGTCTTTCCACTTCCTGTGATCCCAATTAATATAAACCAACCCTCTAGTGTGAAAGCAGCAAAATGATTTGAAAAGTTACTGTGATGTTGTTATCTATTTGGATTTACCTCGGTGATTTGAACAGTTCGTTAAAATAAGGTAAATTAGTGTAAGTCCTAAGAGAGGAAAGACCTTTCCTGCTGGACATCTTTTGAAAAATCACCTATTTTAAAATAATTGGGAAATTTCAAATAGCTAGTGCAAAGGCAAACCTGTGTTCACTGCTATTGATAGCACTCAGACCTCTGCTTCTGTGCCTCCCCCTGAGATGCAGGTGCTATCTGTCTCCTTAGAGGACTTCTCCCTGTTTGCTACTCCCCAAGCAGATTCCCTAAACACACGCAATGCATTCCAGAATAAAAAATTGGAATCCCATAAATTTAGGTGAGGACCACAGGCCAGTAGTAGAACAGTTTTGTATTTAAAGGGACACACATACTGAGAAATGCTCTTGCTGTGTCATTTGAACCACAGTGGTAACAAATACAAGAAAAGACAGAGACTTATTTCAAAGTGTCAAGGCAGGATTTCCACTGTGTTGAAAGATTACTGTAGGCCAAGCTTATAAAGAAAACATCTTAGGTCAGACGGAGGGAATTGTGCATACATCTGTCCACTGATAATTTCCTTCAAGAGTTTTAGAGTGCATAATTAATATGCATATGTTACCATATTATTTAATTTGTATAAATAATTTCCATTGTGAAATTTCTTTATTTTTTTCTATTGGACACAGTATGAGTGTGGTGGGGAGGTATGGCATGGAACTAATGCTCAGACATGGTTTGTCCCTAACAAAACTCATGCTGAGGCTTAGCTAGGAGTCCATTCTCATGAAATGATGGCTGCTGTTCCCATGTGGATGGCTGAGTTGTCTTGAGCACAGATTTTGGTAAATGGCTTAGCCCACTCTGTCCACTTTCTTCCTGTAGAAGTACCTCCTGCCTCGTTATGTTTTGCCATGAGTCAAAGTAGCATGAGGTTCATGCAGAAACCTGTAAGATGCAGACGCCATGCTCTGGGATTTCCCAGTCTGCTGAACTGTGAGACAAAACCAACCTCTTTTCTTTAGAAACCACCTAGTCCTGAATAGTCTGCTACATGGTAGAGAATGGACTGGGGCTCCTGGCATGAAGAGCACTATGAAAGGAGCTGGGAGAACTGGATCTTTGCATTGTCTGGACTAGGAAGTATGCAATTTCACATGAAAAAAAATCCTGTTATTCTAGTCCTGATTGTACCATGCCACCCCTGGGGGCCTCTGTCTCCATGTCGGAATGTTCCTATTTTTTACATGGTTTGAATGATTTTTTCCTAGCTCTGGCTATTTTTTCTTTGGATAACAAGACATCTTCCTTGGTTTTTGTTTGTTTTCTTGCTTGCTTGCTTGTTTACGCATCTTTTTGCTTCCTGTCCTGTGTGTTTGTAAAGTCACCAGCCTCACTATACCTCTAACTGTGGTTAAACATCTGAATCACCACAGAGGTTATCATGCAGGTAGTGCACGAACCTCAATGTGTGGGATGCTTGCAGAGAATCCTGGGGGCACAGACTTGTGGAGAGGAGCAGGAGCATTCATTGTCAAGGCCCTGGGTACAGAGGCCTGATCAAGGAGGGTCCCAGCAGAGAGCTTTTTCTGGCCCCTCCAAGTTTGCTGTGTGGCAGGCACTGAGGGAGAGTAGAGTGTGAGGTGAAGATTTAGGTGCATAAACAAGAGTACCTGTGTTCCTGGTGGGCGGTGCCCCTGAGTTAGCCAGCCTCAAAGCAGACAAAGACTATTGTGCACTTATGGCTTCTTTTCTTCTAGGAGAAAACCTTAGTCAGCATTTTTGACACATGGATGAAGTATGCCTGTATAGCAGCTGGAATGACACAATGGACCCTAATAGCTTTGGCAGGTTTTTTAGAGTATTTTGCACGCTGCAATCCTCCCTTGCCCCCCAGAAGATTTGCTTAGAAACCATCACTGTGGGTAATGTTCCCATTTGGCTACACTAGTAAGGAAAATACAAGAGCCAGGCAACTTCTAAGGATCCAGCCCTTAAAGGATGCACTTTGTTCTTCCCACATGTTTATGCCTCTGAACATCCAAATGCCACACATACAAGAGAGATTTCTTCCCCAGTTCAGATGAGGAAATTATTTAGGGCACAAAAGTATCAGACCTCTGAATTCTGCATGCTAACTTCAATCGGCGCCCCTCTGTGGACAGCAAAGGTGGTGAGGTATGGAAAAGGCGTGCACAGCTGCATTTAAATATGAATTACCACACTGGCATTTCGACACTCAGAGAGGCACGTTTCCCTGCTGTGTATTCGTGGCTTGTGCGTTTGTAAATGCCCTGGATGAAGCAGCAGCACACTCCCTCCTTCGCTTCTTGTACATTTGCTGTTCTCCTTGCCTGTGTTTTGGATACAGGGATAAGAAAGGTAGGTAGGCATGTGTGCATAGATGTTTATTGTTTGCAAATAAAGTGCAAATTGAACGTGCCATTTCCCCATCAGCCCTGATGGAAATGCTTGATGTCAGAATGCGTTTCTCTGCAAGGGACTGTCTTTGTGTTTCCCTCACACCATCTTTTTGCTTTTAGTGCTGCTGGGGGGAGAGGGGGGGCAAGAGGGGAATGCCTAGTGTGAAACTGGAGAACAGCAGCATCCCGATGGCAACTTTCTTCTCCAGCACAATCTAGTAACAAGCCACAGGAACATTACTTTAAATGGATCCATAACAGAGTTATAAGAGAAAAAAAATTAGCTCTTTTTGTTCTCCTATGGCAAAAATCACAACTTCAGCTTGTATTTCAAGATGGCTATTTTCACTGTCAGTCCCAGGGACTTAAAAGTAAAGTGGAAATCAATCTCAGATGGATTATCTGCGTGATATAAACATGTGGGCATAAAATGTATAGAGACTACATATGGCAGGCCCATCTGACATAAACAAGCGGGGCTGAGAAATATACATACATGCCATGATTGATTTGTTAGCTTCGTGTGTGAATGGAGCTGAAAGCCTGAGTTGAAGCATGACCTGAGATAAGTAAATGCATATAAATACACAATAAACCCAGATAACACAAGAATAACATCAATTAGAACAATCACGACAACTTCTAGTCATCACGAGGTATTGTTTCAGATCCCTCTTCAAACAGGAAAAGCTTCCAATTGTTCTTAAATCCACTGCTAACTGATTCTACATTTGTGGACGCTGGACACAGTGCAAGCCTTTGTCCCTCATTTGTATGCAACTGAGGACACAGAGCTGCAAAGCCAGGAAGGAAAGTTTTACGTGGCCTTCTGCTGGAAGGGGACAGGTTGAGTGGCTCCTATCAGTATGACTCTTCTTCTGTTTCATTATTGAAAATACCTATTTTGTAATTCCACACCAAGCCCAAAGCACAAAGGTCCAAACATTAACACTTGGAGTGCTGTCATGAAGTCTACCAGCTAAAGAATGCATACATCTGTACCTAAGTAAATCAATTTCCATGCCTTGGTAGTCTACCTGAACTGAACAGAAATTCATATGGTCATTTTTAAATGTGCCGGGGTAAAGGGCTACTGGAAATACACTTTCCTGAGCTATACGATTGTGTTGTTCCTGTACAAGGCACACTTTGGGCATGAAGAAACTGGGTTTCCCGTCCTGTGGACAGGGAACATGGCTCCTGTGGCACCTGTATGCACCTTCTCCTGGCTTTTTCTTCCTCACTGTGGCTACAGAGCTAGGGACATCTGCTAGAAGCCATGCTGCTGCATGCAGGGACACTGCTGGCATCTGTCCTATCTTCACTTTTCTGGGGTGCTTACCACTGAACCTTGTTAGTCATGAGTATAAATGAGGATGCTCCTATATCTGCCCTCCTCACAAGGCTGCTGGCTGGAGTACAGAAGTGTGTATTAAAGGGGTCTTCTCTAACCCATATGCTGTCTTTGCCTCAGGATGCCAACCACATGCAAAGTATGGAAACGAGCAGAGACTGCATGGTGGAAGCCATTTCAGAATGTACTAGTCTTGGCTTCAACCCCAAATTCCAGGCATATCGCAGATACCAGGAGTCATCCCAGGAGATGTGTCACCACCCAGAAGTTATAACTGGTTATTAAGAGATCATTTACAAGTCTAGTGAACATGGAACCTCTACATGATCAATCCTGAAAGTAAATATATTTGCCTTCTTGACTCTCAGTGATCCTATCTCTGTGGCACCTCTAGCCATACCATCATCCACTACATCCCAGGGTCACTATCTACACATGGCTCTTTTCTCTCTACAATCTGCTTTTAAATATTGCCCAGTCTGGTTTCCTATGATTTTCTTTGCCTAATCTATACATTCTGATGAAATGTCAATGTTACTGTAGCTTTGGGGGGGGGGTAAATCCTCATATACTTTACAGGCATGTTTGAAACTGAAGAGCTGATATTTAAACTAAGCTTTTTATAAAAGATTTGGTTAAATAATTTCCTAGGAGATCATTGGCACAACAACACAACTAAACAGGGACATATTCTCACACTTGACTCAGAATCAGCTGATTACCTGTCCCAAGTGCAGAGTGTCAGTGCTAATGATTTCTAACATCAGCCACAAATGTGTCCTTTCTTATTCTCATCGGTCCCCTCCAATATGTTCTCAGCCCATGCCACAGAAAGACAAGAGGCCTTCTTAGTGGCTGTACAATTCCCAGATCTAGGTTTGCTCATCTATCAGGCAAGGAAGGGGCTAGACTGTGTTATCAAGTGTAAGCTCCCCTCTGACTCCGGCCTTCTGACTGTGTCCAGTCAGGGATTCCATGCGTGTTATAGATACATGGATGTGAGTGAATAGAAGTCTATGGTGTGACTGATTTCTTTCTAGAGGGAAACACTGTGGCTTTATGGTAGCAGAATCTTGAGGTTCCTGACCAAACGTGCTTACATTAAAAGGCAACATCCATCCAGAGCTTATCAACTCTCACTAAACAGACTGAATAATTTGAAATGAAATGTAGGCACCTCACTTCCAGTAGGAGAACACTGTTCTGTGCTCAGTTCTCTAACTCGAGGAAATGGGTTTCCCCGTGTAATTATAGCAAAAGACCAGACTAATCTCTACTATGACTGTGGTGAGATTGTTCCAGAAAGAAGTATCTTGCAGTAAAGTGCAGTCATGGAAAACTTGGTGAAATGGGGAAAGAAAAAATAGGCAGATTAGATACAAAGCAATGAAGATAGGAGATGAAACTAGGCACCCAAACAGAGACGGGGATCTGGGATGAAGACATTATCTTGCCAGAGAGCCTGGGGAACTACAGAAGACAGTAAGTCATAGAGCCATGTATCAGGACCACTGAAATTGGAAAGCCATAAGGTGGATGAGCTCATATCTTTCCTGCTGGAGCAATAGCCGGAGCTGCCCAGTATCGACCTCTCAGAGGGCTTTACAAGAGGTAGTGGTAGCCTGGGGTAAATGCCAAGGAAGAATGTACACTAAATTTGTACATTTATAGTGACAATGGAAATAACTAATCTATGCTGAGAATCAATAAGAAATCATAACAGACAGTTTTGCAAAGCTAGAAAGGAAAAATATGTAATGATTTCTTTGCAAGTGATTATGCAACTAAGCCTCTTAGTCTGTAGAGTTTAAAGAGCCAAAGTTCTTAGCAAACTATTCATTTGCAGTACTGAGAAGCTTCTCTGATGACCATTGAAGAGAGAGATGAAAATAAGATCAGCTGGCTGTGAGGGTTTCCAGAAGATCGACATTTTCTGTACCTGGATTGGATACATAGATATCTCTAGATGTGTTCTTGGGAAACAGATGGGACATAGAAGATAGGAACCTTAGTGCCAATGATACATATTGAGGGGTTCCTAAGAGAAACTGATGGGGAAAAGACCAGGGAAAGAGGGGAGGGCAGGTAAGGAAGTCCTTGTGGTCACTGGGATTTTAGGAAGCTAAGTCAGACTTAATGTGCTCATTTAGAGGAAGAATACAGCTGGACATTTGTGACAGGAGAACCAAAGATTGTTCCTGTAAAGAGAGGTAGGCCCGTATGCAGGTATGGCAAGCAAGAAAAAGAGAAGGGGAAGATCATAACAAACTGCAAAGAGATCTGATAGGATCTTTTTATTAGCCACAGTCTACATGAAACTTCATGGCTACCATTTGCAATCAGATGTACAAATTATTTCTTCTGGTCAAATCTTCTCCCTTAGATGTATAGGCTTGCACAAGGCACTTAAATTTTCACACACAGAAGAGCTTACGGAATGAGATTAATAGTCATGTCTCCCTTGTGTGATTATGAGGTTTGAATGACAATTTGTGTGTATTTTACTCACCACAGTGTTCATACATAATAAATAGATGACATATGTTAGTAAAAAAGAGTATTGAATTCCATATACGTCGATAGTCACAATGGACTAGGCTTTTATGAGGCCATGCAAGTAGTATGAATACATGAAATTTGTCCCTTTACTTGAGCGCAAGTACCCAATACAGTTTTTGAGTTCAGGTACCTCTGCTTCCTTTGATCTGAACTGTTGAGGGAAGCACTTCAACTTTCTGCCTTCATCCTATTTTGGTTTTAAAACACAAATGCTACAAACATTGTGATTCTTGGCTTACACAAACCACTGATGTTCTATGGGACCTGGGTCCTCATCTGTAAATAAAAGAGTTTGACAAATGATATCCAATTCCCCTCAAAAGTTTACTATGACTGAATTATTTGGTACATGCTATTGTAGAACAAATTAATGATAGGAAAATAAATTTTCAATTATAAAAAGGGTTTTCCAAACTCCTTTTTAGTTTAAAATACTAATATAAGTTAAGCTTCAGTTAGTAGTAAGCATGAAAAGAAGCTAATGGAGTATTATATTTAGGTGATGTTTAGAAACAGTAATTTTAAATGACTCAAATATGTATAATGATTTCTTTTAAAAAATCTACCCAAGGGAAACCCTTGCCTGCCACACTTTGACCTGCGTTCAAAAAATTATCAGAATAAGGAAGCAGCCATTTTGAAAAATAACTCTATCAGTTTCTCCAGGCCCTAGATACTTTCTAAGATACATTTGTGCCCTTTGAAAGACTTCAGAACTCATAGGCAATGGGATCACTGAAATGATTCTAGAGAAATTGAACTATATAAAATAACATGGACAGTTGTACTTGGGATGGCTTAAGAATGTTACTCTTGACTCTACTGTAGGATTTATTCACCCTTAGAGGATAGCATTATGTCTTTGAAAAATCCTTTCCTGATGAAGCTGAGTAAAGGAATACTTCAAACCATAATTAAATATTAGATTTAACATATGAAGATTAACAAATCAGGCCCATATTCAGGATACAAAATCCATTTTCTTATGTTGTTCTTATATTCGGTTTATATATATTAAGACACATGTTGTTTAGGTTTCATAACTTGAAAAATTGATTTTTTGGTAACTTTTCAAGATACAATTTTCCATCTTAAAAGCTACCTTATATTTTCCCTTCCACAACATATATTACATCAATCCTCAAGAATTAGTGCCCACTGGGTAAAGAGCAACCTTGACCATAGACATCAATCCTCTGTCCACAGAGTCTAATTAAGCTGAGTAAAAGACAGATCCAATAACAATGAAAATGAACAAACATAATACCAAGAAGTAAGATGCAGAAAAGTGTTGTTCTGGAAATTAAAATTGCATTATACAACTCTTTAAAAAATTATCAAGTTAAGTGTTGTGCTGTTGAGCTGCTTGAAAAGACATGAGTAGGAAGCTCTCCCACTCTGTTCCACAGGCCCAGCTTCAGTGGAAGACAGACAGAAAACTTGGAAGCTCATTGTCCCAGCTCTGAGGACCAAGAACAGGTTACAAACCCAGAATCTGTTCTTGCAGCTTTAAAATCACATCATCTAAATCCCTTGAGTTGAAGATCAGACATAGAGATGTTAGCCAGCAGAGCACAGGGTGTGACAAACATGAAGTACATGAAGGAGTCAGTAGCAACACATTACTCCAAGGCCACATGTGTCCTAAAGGAATGCCATGGGTGTAGCTAGTTGATTAGCTCAGTGGTAGAGTGTTTCCTTGGTATATGGGGAAAACCTAAATTCAATCTTCAGTATTGAAAAAAAAAGAGTTTGGTGGAAGTGGTAGGGGAGATAGTAGTACAGTTAAAACAAGCTCATCACCTTTGAAATTTCAAGAGGAAAACTTGTGACTTATTTTTCAAAAGAGAAAAAAAGCAAATGGAAATTATAAATGAAAATAAAATATCATGCTAACAAAGATTGTCTAAGTATCTCACTCCAGAAAAGAGAGAGACCAAGACCGATGTTCCCTGATATTGTCAGGCAGAGTGCATTTGAAATGGCAGATGACAAGATTGAGAAAGACTTGAAAGTATTACTGACATATTCTCCAGAGAACATAATGCTTGCGAAAGTTTATCCTAGAATGATGTGCTACATATCACATGACTGGAGAGATCTGGGGACTCCAGGAACATGTGAATGAGAAGCCACAGAAGGAAGAGAAGTGGACACATCTTTATAAGACCTTAGCAGTTCAGATCTGACCGAATTAATGCTAATGCAATGTCCAGATCATCTAGTTCTGTGTAATAGAAATTATATGACACATTCCATGTGCTTGGTGAGAATGTAATATGTTTACACTAGCAACAAAGCCAAGGTCAATGTTCTTTACACAGAAAGATCTCACGGGCCTCTTACAATGGTGCATCGAAATTAGATATCAATGGGCGAAATGTAAATAAATATAAAAATATATCTTTAAATAAATAAAAGGCAAGATAATAAAGGTCAAATTATAGACATGGTCTTTATGAATAGTTAATAAATCATTTATTTAACTCCACACATTGAAATATATAGAGTACCGTCACCATTCTAACCAGATATAACTTTAGACTACAACACATACATTAGTACCAAAGAACAAAATAACAACAAAACCAGAACACAATTAATCACAACATTAAGTTAGGAATAGAAGATAAGTGAGCCAGGGGCTGCAGAAAAATAAATTAGTATGATAAAAATATAATTGATCACTAAATTTGAGGGCAATTTTCAAAGAAAAAGTATTACTCATAGGATCTAGTCTCTGTAGGAACATAAATGGGGACATGTGATATCAGATTCAAACTTAAATTTGTGAAAATAAAATGTGGCAGTGTTAAAATTTTTAGTTAAATGGTAAGATTTTCTATATTATAAGTATGACTCAGTTTTATATTTTATTTTTGGAGTGTTTTTCCTTATTATTAATGTATCTTGCTATTCTGGGATGAGCAACACATTTTGATTATTACACTTTTTAAGGAAATTAAGTGGAGAAGACATTTAGGCCTCTTTCATTATCTTACTGGTCCTAAATGAGTTTGGACATTCTTATGCTTTTATTATTATAGAATAATCTTTTACAGTTATACCTTTTACTAATATATTCATGTGTTATTTGACCTCTGAAGTATTAGTTAAAATCTTTCAATCAAACTCATGGCATGTCCCACTGCAGTTTTGCACCTGTTTCTATTTGCTAAAATTTTGATAGATTCTTTTTAAATGATTTACTTTATTTTTAGCAATTTTATTTTTTGCTATGAATTTTTTATTTTCTTCTAATGTTTATAATACAAAAACTACTTTCTGTCACATTTCATTTTATAGGTAGTCAAAAAATGTTACTGTTACAAGATGATGAATTTTATTTATTTCTTGGATTTCATTCAAATGATAGGCATGCATTAAAATTTAACTTTAAAAAAACAACCTATAATAAAATTTGAGAAAGTTATATAGCGAACAATATTGTTAATAAATCATTATGAATTCTTGAGAAAATGCACAGGTTTCATCATACAGAAAAGAGAGGCAAAAGGAAAACTGAGAAAACAATAACTTTGGAGATTAATACCTGTATATCACTATTTACCTTAACAGTAATTACTTGGCTATAGATGCCAATCAAAGAATAAAAATTGGCACTGTGAATGTTTTAAAAGGATCCAACATTATACTAGCTGCAAGAAACTCATTTCAGATACAAAAACACATATAAGTATGACGCAACTGAATTGTAAAATATAGTATGCAAGTACTAATTTGAAAAATAAATGTGACTACAATAATAAATGGTAAACTAGACTTCAGGGCAAAGAGAAAATTGCTTGACAATAAAAGGATCCAGGATCTGGAGAAATGGCTCAGTAATTTAGAGTGCTACTTGAGGTGTGAGGATTGGAATTCAGATGCCAGCACCTAGATAACAAGCCAGATGGGGTTCTGTGTGTGTCTGTAGCCCTAGCACTGTTGAAGTGGAGGGAGGAAGATTTCTGTGCTTACTAGCTGCCACCATTATTGAAAAACTGCAAGTTCTAGGTTCAGAGGGAGACCCTGAATCAAAGGAATAAGATGGAAAGTAATAAGAATGTACCTGAGGCATTGCTCTGATCTCCACACACAATCACAAGTCCATAGCATACCTTCAGAGACATCTGCATATATACTACACACATATGTACCTCATTCACTTGCATACATCTACCCACATACAAAATAATTTGTAGGATCAACACACAAATAAGACATAACACGGGACACATAAGCACCACTTACATGCAAGCTTGCTTATATGTCAAAACTGACAGGGCTATAAAAAGAAGATAAATACATAACTGTAATTTAACTGTAATTTCAGACTTCAAATGCTCTCTCAATAATCACTGGGCCTAAAAGATAGAAAAATCTGCCTGGATATAGAAAAAAAAAAAAAAAACACTCTAGACTGAAAAGAGCCTAGAGAATTTTTCAAGAAGTGGACCAGATTCTGAGTCACAAACAGGTCTACTGTTTTGAAAATGAGAATTTGCAAATATGTTCTCTGACCTATAATCCTCCACAGTCATGGAAATTATCTAGCACATCTCTACATAGATACAGTTTAAAAGAAAATTAAGAAATAGACCAAAAAAATAAAGATATCAAAATTTGTGAGGCATCATTAAAGCAGTATTGAGAGAAATATTCATAACATTAAATGCTTGCATTAGAAAAGAAAAAAAAACAATCCCACATTAGTAGAAAAAAAGAAAACATGAAAGAAGGGAGTAAGATCACAAAACAGAAGTAAATGAAATTAAGACAGAAAGTGGGAGGAAAAATGTACTAAGAAAGTAGGTTCTGGAAACCCAACAAAAGTAAAAAGACAGAGACATCAACACCAGGAGTGAAATGAGCAATGCTGAGAAAGAATCTATAGTCACCAAGAAGGGAGAAATGGGTCTGAGGTATAGCATAGCTGACTGGTAGCATTCTTGCCTAACATGGGTAGTCCTTGAGTTCAGTCCCTGGCACTGCAAACAGAAATGAAAAGAGAAAAAAAGAAAGAGAAAGAAATATGAAAAAGAAGAAAGGAGACACAAGGGAACAGACTATGATGCTCATGAAGTCAATGATTGAAAAAAAAATCCTAACTTCTCAAAACTACAAATAAAAAGCAACAAAACTAAAATAGTCCTAAAATTCTAAAGATTTTGCATTGTTACATTAAAAGGATTTCAGTAAAGAAATCTCCAACACTGTATGATTTCAGTGGGAACCCAACAAAGCATTCAAAACAGAAGGAATACCCATTTGCTATCTTTTTCAGAAGTTATGTATGAATTCCACAGTACAATCACTTCTTTAAGCTGGTATCAGTATTTAATATCAGGTACAGAGGACCAAAAGTTAACAGACCACATCTCTCAACAACTTAGACATTTAGAGCCACAACAAAACATTAATGACTGGAACTCAGAAATGCATTCAAAGAATTATGTACCATGACCAAATGGCATTTCTTCCAGATGTACAAAGTTGATTTGACGTACAATAAGCAATCAATGTAATCCACCACATCAGTAGGTTGAAAGAAAAAGAATGATATGGTTATATTAATTAATGCAGAAATCACTTGACAAATAGCAATATTAGTCATGATTAAAACACAGAAAACAGTCATGAAGGGGAGCTTCAATTTTGTTAAGAATTGCCTCTGAAGAGACTGGTAGCTGTCTTTATGCAAAATTCAAAAGTCTGAACTTTTCCACCTGGGATCAGAAATGAGGAGAGTTGGCTTGCATCACTGATAATGAACATGATGCTGAAAGTCCAAGCCAGGCAATAAAGAGTATGGATACATCTAAATGAGACAAAACTCCCCCATTCTACCTGACATATTTTCTAAGTAACAAATAAAAATAATCTCACCAAAGGAAAAATAATTTCAACAGAATTTTTCAGGAATAGCAAACAAATTCAGAAAGTTTCCAGGATGCAAAGCCAACATAGAAAACCCAGTAATAATCTTACAAAAGAGTAACAAATGAGTAGAAACCTTCAAAACACAATGTATAATTATTGCAAGGAAAATGAAATGGTTATGAATCTAACGTAGCATGTATAAAATTTCAAAGCTGAAAATTATTCATTGCTGGTGAGCTAAATCAAAGTCCTAACTAAATGAAGACATATGCAGTATTTCATGGAATGGAGGCCTGACTTATTAGATATTAATTCTTCTCAATTTGTTTTGTTGGCTTAAGGTAATTCGTATTGAACTCCGGCAGTGGTTTCTACACAAGTAGATGATTTTAATTTGTATGGAAACTCAAAGCCCTAAACTAAAGAAAATTCTTTAGAAGAACAAAATGGGAGAATATTATTGAAGTAATTGCAGACAATAAGGTATCAATCAATACAGGGAAAGACATAATAAAGCAAGAAACTATAGACAGCCCCATGCACATATACCCAAATGGAATTTTATTGTTATTGTTTTTACTTCAAAATGTTTTCTGGATGATATATTTTTATCATTTCTCCTCCCCCAACTCCTCCCAGATTCTCCCACCTTCCTTCCCACCCAACTTTATATTCTCTCTCTCTCTCTCTCTCTCTCTCTCTCTCTCTCTCTCTCTCTCTCTCTCTCTCCCCTCTCTTTCTGTCTCAAATACAAAACAAAACAAACATGAAAGTTAAAAGAAAAGAAATGGGGGGAAGCCCCCTGCATATGCACAAATATGGAATTTGTTTTTGACTGGCCACCTACCTGGGCATGGGGCTTGCCCTGGTGTATAGTTGATACATCCACTGACAATCCATTGGAGGAAAGATTATTTTCCCTTTGCTATTACTGTTTTTGCAAAGATGCACCAAAACAGTTCAGAGAAAGGATTGACATTTTATAAAATGTTGTTGAAGTGATGTGCAAAATAATGCAAGTTTCACCCAAGTTGTTAACCTTACATAAAAATCAAGTCAAAATGAGGCATGAGCCTAAACGAGATATAACTGCTTGAACTAGATGATAGAAGGCCCAGCAGAGTGCTTGGATCCCATGTCAGAACCATAATGTAAATCAGAATGCCACAGAAACAAAACTCTTACTGGGCAAAAACCAAGAAACAAAATGCTATTGGGAAGACATGAAGACAAGCTGTAAACTTTGCAGACAATGTAATTGGGAAATAGGAAGAAACAGGTCAGTGAAGAGGATGCAGATGGTAGATAAGTTGGCAAAGTTGCTTGGTATCACCAGCCATTCAGAGGGTGCAGATGTAAACCATGAGGAGGTAATCCCACACACCTAGAGGAGTATCTCAAATCAAAAACTGCAGCATCACCAATTGCCAGGGAAGCTGCAGAGGAAATAGATCCATACCCTGCTGGTAGGAGAATGTATGAAGAATGTCTGCCAATGGTAAGCCTAACCATGGATATGCAGAATTAGATGATCCAGCTTGTGTGTTCTTTTTAAACATTTGAACAAAAATATGTTTAAAGAAAACCACAAAGACTTGTACCTAGAATCATTTGCATTGGAGCTGCAAACTGGACACAACCTGTGTGTCCTTTGACAGGGGTGTGGCTTGATGAACTGTGGTACATCCATACTATGAAGTCTCGTTTGGCAACAAAAAAGGACAAACTTTTCTTACCAGAAGCAATGTGAACGGATTTGACAAAAAATAAAAAATAAAAAACACCAATATCAGAAGGATTAGCTAATTTACGATTCTGTTACATTGCATTAGAGAAGAGAATAATGGTGTAGTTGTCTCAGTGACCTTCCAGGTGAGTTGTTCTCTACTTGGGTGGAAACTGCATGTGACCCTACTTGTGACTAAACTTCGTAGAACATGAGTGTTCGTGATTTAAAATAATCTGAAAAATCTTGTACAGTTGTTTCAATGTGCTAGACCAGTGGTTCTCAATCTTCCTAATGCTGTGACCCTTTAGTACAGTCCCTCGTGCTGTGGTAACCCCCAACCATAAAGTTATTTTCATTGCTACTTCATAACTGTAATGTTGCTACTGTTATGAATCATAATGTGAACTGAACATCTGATATGTAGGATATCTGATATGTGACTTCTGTAAAAAGTGTCATTTGTCCCACAAATGGGTAGTGACCCACAGGTTGAGAATCACTGTGCAGTATTGATCTGAAATGTTACATTGGGGGAACCTGGGTGAATATTTCTGCTACCATTTTGTGTAATTTCTCATAATTTGGCCTGAATCTACAGTGCTCTCAAGATTTTCAAAGGTTAAAATGCAGCTTTGAAATTTTTTTATAGTAATTTGTGGGTTTTCTCTATTGACACAGTATTAGTAGATGTCCCATAATAGGATATTTATCACATTCTAGATGCATCAGATCAATTTATAAAATAGTGTTGCAACAATTGTCTATCTTAGCTACAACAATGAAACCACAAACTTGGCATTCATCAGAATTAAAAACTCCTGCTCCTTAAAGACATAGTAAGTAGGTACAAACTCTCATGAATTGGTAGAAAATATCTCTGAAGTATATAAAAAAAGACTTGTATCCCAAAATAATTTTTAGAATACTAACTCTCAGTTATGCTTAGACACTCAAGCACTTTTGCCTTCAATCAAGAGCCACCTACCAAGAAGCAGAGCCTCTGTGTTCATGACCGGTGGCTACATTTAAAATGACCCATGAAGATGGGAGCTAGACCTCCCATTTGGCTGACAGAAAGGGGACCTCATAAGAGTTTCTTTGGTGATCATTGTCAGCTTTCTTCTAAGGGGCAAAGCAACATCTGTCTTATGCTACAAACTTGCTGGTTAGGATTTATGGATAACAGAGCAGTAGAAACATAGGTACACACAAAAGTTTTACATCAAAGTCCACCCAACTTTATCCCTAGCAGCACCAAACTGGAAAAAAACCTGAATATTTATGTACCACTTATATGAATAAATTGTAGTCTGCTCAGGCAATGAGACACACACTGCCTGGGCATAAGAAGTAATGGGCTCTCAGATCATGCATTGGTAGGGATGACTCTTACAAAGTTCCGCACATTGTCAATGTCTTATTATATCAACTCATGCCTACAACATCTTTTCTTAGATTCAAATTCCTGCTCTGCTGTTGACTATTCCCATGTGAGAATCAGGTTTGTCTTCTGTAGTCCGAGATTTCTCACTCCTCAACAAAGACTTTTCTCTAATACTGCCCATTCCTCTAAACTGAATTCTTTCTTTCTTCTCAAGATGTAAACCCTACAACACATCCTGGCTCATGGACACTGCACTGTCATCGTTAGCAAAACATCGTGGTTGTATTATCCTTCAAAAATACCCAGTTAATTTTCCAATGAGAAATAGCTTTGCATGCATTTTTATCTGTGCACTGTTTTTCAAGATCCTTGGTTGATGTGTGCTGTGGTTTTGCTGTTGATTTAACCTTTTCTCCAACAAACATTAAAATAATCTATGTCCCAGTTACTGTTCTGGATGTAGGGACAGGAAGTGGTCCACTGGGGTGAAAAAACAAGGGCATCCTCCTCCACATCATCATCTTCCTCACTTTCAGCAGCATCATGCCTCCTATAAGGGAAGCCTAGCACAGGACAGAGGGATACATGGTTCTCCAATGTCCCTACTTTGTGATTTCTCAATGCTGTGTACAATCAGTGGATGTCAAAGACAAAATGTCTACAAATTAATAAGTAAAATATTATATGCATACCAATAAAACACACTCCAAATATATCATTATATATAGGAATAGAATTTAAGATACAAGGCTACCTTGTCTTTGAAATTTGCATCATGTCCTCTGAAACATGGCTCTGGTTGAGGTCTGCTGGGATGCTCAGAACACTAGTTCTTGTTGTATGAAGGACAAAGAATTAAACTGGAGACAAGGGACCTCTGAGCTGAGGTGTGGCTTTCGATCAGGAGTTGAGGAAGTTAGCCTTGAACTTGACAATAGGCACCAGTCATATGTTAATGGAAGAGCCACAGTTCCCCTTGCTAGATAGGAGAAGAATGACTGCTTTACCAAGCAGGAACTTTCCTCAAGTCCCCCTGGGAATGGAGACCCTTATCCAAAAGCCTGACCTTGGAAAATGACCTCTTCTCGGGGATCAGACACTATATCACAGTGTCTTAGTCTTACTATATCTTACTATGTGGGCCTGTTCCCCTCATAACACTCTCAAAAGAGGAGGTCCTGATGTCTTACACTTTTCCAATTATACCATAGCCTTCTGATTTCTCCGTATTTATTAACTGAACCTTTGCCTTTAACGGCCTCAGGCTCTGGATCTGAATTGTAGGCATTTCAGCCTTGGGATCAGGTGTGTCTAGTAAATCTCTAACATTCCTGTTCTTCGTGTAATTAGGAAGACACAGTGGAATTCTTGCTTGCACAGTGGTGGGGATTTTTTTTCCCAAAGAATTATTTTGTTTAGAGAGTCTACCATTGTACACATTTTTATCCTTTTACCAAAGCCCACACAAAATTTCCTAAGAGGAAAGGCATTACTATTGAAAATCACTAACAATGAAAGTAAAAGAGGTGCTGGAGAAGTGTGGTCTGCGGTGTCGAAATGCTGGAACTTTGTCAAACACCAATGGTCACCATGTGGTCGGTGCCAGCACTAGTTTAATTTCTTGAATATTTTAAGGTTTTTAAAAATTAATGTTTTTCTTATGTATATATGTGTGTACTGGAATGAGTTTATGTATACCCCGTGTATGCAGTAGCCTGTGGAGTGGAAGACATTTAGTTCTACAGAACTGGAGTGAAAGGCGGTTATGAGACCCTCTGTGAGTGCTGGGAACACAACCCTGTAGCAGCGGACCCGAGGGCGGGTTGTGGATTCGGTGGGCGCCACGTATTAAATGATCACTCAGCAGGCAATCGGGCAAAGACTTCTTTATTCAGATACACCAACCAAGCGCAGGCCAAAGCAAGGAGGAGGGAGCCGGGACCAGGGCCAGCAGAAGAGGAAGAGGGGGTCCACATGTCCCGGGTCCCTTAAGAAGCCTTTTCTATGTCACCTTAGACTTCCCCTTATCCCGCCCTCACGGGCATGTTCCGGCACACCTGTCCGGGTTACCTGGGGCAGGGCTAGAGTGTCTCCCTACACAACCCCAGGCCCCTACAATGGCAACAAGTCTTCTTAAATAGTGATCCATCCTTCTAGCCCCTATTGAAAATTTTAAGATTTGCAGCTGAGCCATACGGTGAAAATTCCTCTGGCAGCCCCAAATACAGAGGCCAATGGAATAATGTATTAAGGGGTTGGAAGCACACAGCTAAACCACCAGTGAGTGAGTTCAAATAGGGCTAGTCACTGGGCTCTAGAACTGGAATTCTGAGGACAAGAGTCTATTGCCTATCACTGGGAAGTAGCACTAAGAAGGGGTGCTCTGTTATGATATGCGGCGCAAGAGGGACCTTGGTGGATCCCGTGATCATGACCGGGAAGAAACAAATACACCATGCAGGCAGAACTTAAGTGATAAGTTTTATTGGAGAAGGGAAGGGAGTAGGGGAAGGGAAGAGAGAGGGGGGAGAGAGGAGAGTAAGAGAGAGAGAGAGAGATGGGGGGCAGTGGAGAGTAGGCAAAGACCTGGCTGCCTTTTCAGAGGGACAGTGGAAGAGAGAAAAAGTAGGTGGAGCTTGTCTCTTAAAGCTACCATAAAGGGACCTTGGCAGCTGCATACAGAGCCAGGGCACTACTTGGCATGCATGCAAGGATGACTCTGCCAGATCCCCAAGGATGGGGACCAAGATGTGCCTGGAAACTAACATGCTTGGTAAAGAAAATTGTGGCTCCTCCAGGAAGTGGACACAGGCAAAAGGGAAGCAAAAACCAGGCAGACAAAACTAACAGGTCCAGAGGAGCATAGGGAAGGAGAAAGACAGACAGGCAAGCTTTGACCAAAGGGACATGAGAGATCGTCATGGTGACACGGAAGGCTGGGAGACCAATTCAGAGAAGTGGTGTTTCACAGTGACGTTTCTTTCAATGGAGAAGTTGCCTCGATGTTTGAGCTGGTGTCTGATTCTCAGGAAACTCTTAGAAGCTCATGTCTGAGCCACACTCGTCTCAAGTGTCTGCTTTGATTTCTCACGTTTAAGACACCCCTGTCTTCGGGATATTCTTGCAACAGTATGAGGAAGAGATCTAATTTTAGCTTTTGATATCTTTTCTTCCTAGTTGTTCATTGACAATCTATCCTTTCTTTCCTTATTTGGTATCCCAGCTCAGATACAGCTGCTTTAAATGGAGCTCATGTGAATGAGTGTGAGTGCCTATGTGTGTGTGTTGCCTGTCTGTGTGACTGCACATTTTCATTTGTGTATGTGTACATAGATGGTCATCTCTCACTAGTAACAATTAACATCCCCAATATGTGATGAATATTTTCAAGAAGAAAAATGTAAGCTATGTATTGTAGGGGAAGCTGTAGCCACGACTACTTATAGGCTGGCTACAGGTGTACCTGACCACGCTTTTGAGGGTGTGGTCAGAGTGACGTAGTATGACTGCATTTGCTCTTTCGGTTTCTCTTTGCTGCTTGCTGTACAGACCACTACCATGCCGACTGGCTAGGTTGCTCTGTAAGTAAGGCTTTTCCCTATTAAATACCCTTATATTTCTACCTGACTCCGTATTGGTAATTTCCCACTATAATGTATATAAAAGAAAACACACTAATACATCTAAAGTAAGGTGCTGCCCTTTGTGGGAAGAATGTGGCCTTTAGGATCAGATGGACTAGGATTATCACCTTGTTAAGTGAGAGAAACCAGGCCAGCTTTATTGGACTAATGAAGAGAGCAGAGCAAATACCATTAGATGGTTGTGAGCAGAACTGTCATATACTGAGTATATACATACATACACACACACACACACACACACACACACACTCAATAAATGTGTTCACAGTGCTTCCCACTACACCATGAATTTGAGTCTCATTGCTGTTACCTATTTTTGAGACTACTAGCTTCAGGTAGTCTGAGCTCACCCATACTCATACAACTAGAAAATGGTGGTTGCCATGCCAGAGTGCTGTCTTGGGCCATAGCCTCTGCTGCTCAGACACTCTTAGCTACACGCCATGCTCATGTGGACTGCTGTCCCTGTTGACCCGAGACTGTGTCTCATTTTTTTGGTTCCCAGAGGCCAATCACATTCTGCAAACAGTAAATGGGAAACTCCTGAACTAATTTACACATTTTTAACTGTGTGCCATTCCAAGAACGGGACAAAATGTAGCAGTATCCAATCCCATCCTTCCAGGAACATAAACTACCCCCTTTTTCTTTGTATCCACAGGATATACATCTTCAACTCATTATTTGTTTAGTACCTATGTACAGTCATATTGACTCACAGTGTTGGTGTATTCTTGTTATATAGTCATTTTTTTCAATTAATAATGACCCCAAACAAGGAGTCTTGGAAGCCCTTGTTAGCTTCTTACTGTACTTAATTGGAAATATTGGATATTGTAGATCAATAAGATTCTTTTAAAAAAGCACAAAGTGTAAGGGTTTGTCTCTAAACATACTTTGAGCCATCTGCTGAAGATTTGGGGGCAAATTTTTCATGGATAAGGTATAACTATAGATATATGTATACATCTGTGTACATTGACATGATTGGCACTATTTGTAGATGAATTTGAATTTTAAGAAATATTAGATTCGCCATTTGAAAAGTCTCTCTCTCTCTCTCTCTCTCTCTCTCTCTCTCTCTCTCTCTCTCTCAGATGCCAAGGCATGGGAAGGCAGACCAAAGCTCTGCTTCTTTGGAGCTGTTTTTGTGAGCAGCGTTCAGTCTTCCTAATTATCTTGCCACATCATAATGAGTGCATCTACTGTGTGGACCACTGTGTCCATTTGGCAGTTTGGAGCCTTCTTTTTTTGCCTACAATGACAATTACGAAATGAATGACATTTTGCAGTTTCCCACCCTCCTGTAGGCCGGGAATGAGTAAGTGGGGGTCTAAAAAGAAGTAGTTTGTAGAAACACTTCCTTTGAATTGGAACACCCTGGATTTGCATCCCATTCCATCCACTAGTGTCTGACTAGTATATGGTCCTGCTACATACTGTTCTCTCATCTATAAAATAAGGATGGGAGAAGGTACCTCAAAACACTGGGGAGAGCATTCATTGGCATGCAAGATCCAGCATGGGGGCAGTACACAGTGATGATGGGTTCCACAGGCACCGTGGGGTTTCCTTTCCATTACACTGAGAACTTCCACCTTTGCTTGCTTAATGCTGTGTTCTCTGTTCTGGTCTTTTTAAATGTATTTGTATGAAACGATAACATCCAGATTAAAATATCGTCTTGCACCAGGCAGTCAAAGTCTGAAAACACACTGTTCTGAAAATTTAAATATGGTGATTGTTTTTTTAAATATGGTGATTGTTTTTCTACAGAAGTACTGGAGCAATGCAACCCAAACAAGTTTAATCCTTGTAAAGATAATGCTAGTTTTCAGTTTCAGTATTTGACCACTAATAGTAATTTGTTTTTTGGTTTTTCTTTGTTTTTTTTTTGTTTTGTTTTTTTTTTGTTTTTTTTTTTTTTCAAACTGTATCTACTGCACTCCAGCCTCCCCACCCCAATCTCATAAAGAGCAGGGTTTATTTTTAGAAAGTCCATAAGAAAAGAAACAATAGACTTGAAAAGTAACAATAGACTTACAAAAGGACTGGACCAAATCTCCAGCTGGATAAGCCAGTCCCAGACCAGTGCAGCGCTTGGAGGGAATCCATTGTTCAAGGGTTAATTTACAGAACAAAGTTTGAATTTCCCCACATAATCAATCACCCATGGGAACTGCTGTGCTTTTTTTTTTTCTCCCTAAAATAATCACATGGCAAAAGAAAGTCAAGGCATGAACAGGTAAAGGTGAAGTCGATGCTCAACTAACATTTTTGTTTCAAAGTAGAAAGAACAGAGATTTCTGCAGCTTGTTTGAAAAGCTCAGACCTCGAGCTCCCTGCTAACTGTCAAGCCTAATGTCTCCCCTGCGTTGTTCCCTGCTCCGGGTTTCCATGAATATCCCAGAGACGCTAGAGAAGGGAAGACTGTGGAGCCTTCAAATAATCACTCTTTCAATTTGTCCCGTGTTGATTTCCACAGGAAACAAAAGTAGGGGAACTGTAGCCGGCAGCGAGCAACTGTCTCGTTAGAACCCTCCCTTGTCGGTTTATCTGGGGCTGAGGCTGAGATCCAAAAGTGGTGAAGTTATTTTTTTTCTTTTCCTTTATTTTTTTTCTTTAGTTTTCCCCAAAGGCCCCTTGGCATCTGAGGTTCATTCTGGAAAGCAATTAAAAAAAAACAAAACAAAACAAAAAACAAAAACAAAACAAAACAAAAAACCAAATGAAAAGAAAGTGAAAAATACTTCTAACACCAAGTGCTTACACACCTTCGGATTTGGTTTTACATGCAAAAGACTTCCCATTTCTCTACCTAGTGGTTTATGCATGAGACCGGAAGCTCATTTTCTGAAGGGGGAAGATAGATCCAACATAGAAGGAGCTGCGTTCACCCTGGGTGTCTTGGTGGTGAGTCTTATGCTGCAGCCTCTTTCTCTGGTTACATCAAGGAAGCAGCCGCCCAACCTCCAGGCCTGCACCCATCCTAGCCGGCCTATTCTAGTTACCAAAGCTGAACAAATTTCCACAGAGGCAATATAGAGGCGACTGCAGGAACACACAGCCTGCTGGGGGACTTAACTAGTTTGTAAACCTGTCACTTGAGGAAGAATAGTATTTAAAACTTCGCAGTCGGATAGGATGACCAGTACTACATACATGTTTAATATAAAGAAGTCTGGAAATCAGAATGGGGGGGGGATGGTGGTGGTGAAGATTTTATTAAGGAGAATTACATGATATTAAATTCCAGCAAAATGCTAAAGAAGTCTCACCTTACATGAAGAAATGATCAGAGTAGGGGAATTGAAAATCAACACACAGAAGTGGCCCTTTTAGTACTCTACATTTTTTTCTTAAAGGGAAGAAAACATATCGCTTTACTGTATAAGGAAGAACATCAGAAAAGAACAGGTGGAAGAAAGGAATTTCTGTACATATTTTTACACAGTTTAAGTGGAGAGCAATCCATCAGATACATGCTCATGCCAAAGAGTAAACCCATCACATGCGGGGTCCCAGCACATCATCAGGACATCCGCAGAGCTTCACAGTTTCACTTTCCTTTCTATTTTCACCTGCAGCAGCAGAGCCTGGACCTCTCAGCAGAAGGACCTGGGGTTTCTTTCCAACTCTAACATAAAAGCACATTATAATTTTTGCATTTAATTTACTTTAAAAAAAAACTTTGACATATTTATGCCTACAAACAAGGCTCTTTAGCTTTATTTCCTATTCCCATCACCTGGGGGCATTGGCATTCAGATATGTTGCTTTAAAAAAATAAAAAAAACAACAAAAAAAAACAAATCGAAGAAGCGGCTATTTTTGATAAACGTATCTGTTTCTACGAGAGATCTGAAATTCTGAGAGAAGTCAAGCCTTGAGGTTGGAGCACAACTAAATATCATGGGTGAAATGTGAGAAAAATCCTGCAGAGCAGAAATTTGAGACTTAAAAGGAGTACAGGTTGATCATGAAGGACAAGGAATCCTGATGTTCCTTTCCAGGGTCTGCATCACAATTTGAGCCTAAGAAGAACTATGACCATGAAAACAGGGCTCTGCTTGCCTCCTCCTCATATCTCATTAATGCCTTACCCTGAGTTCTTTATGGGGCACACGTGAGGAGTGTACTCTGATAATACTTAATCCCACTACACCCAATTATACAGCTCCTTTAACTAGGGACTGCGCCCCTCCTTCTCCCGACTTGGGATGATGTCTAATAAAATAGAATGTGCTAACAGACAGCACTGAAAGGACAACAAACCTCTCCCTGCCTAGCATTAAAAATTACAAACAGAAATGGTAAGGTACCAAAATTACCGGAGAGAGGGCAGAATGGGATGATAGTGGTCAGGGGAGGGCTGCCCATCACCCACCTCCTGCCATTAGCAACGCAATACCTGATGACCTAAGAGATGCTGCCTGGGAGAGAAAAACCACCTAAACACCCACTATTTTATTAAACAGCCCATTTTAGAACTTAAATCATTAAACCACATCTCCACGCACTTTTCAGAGGGACTGTCTGAAAACTTTTATCTTGGCTATTTATTGCCTCCAGAGTTGTGCTCTTTAATTATTAAAGTGTGGTATTAGTCAATCGTGCAATCCTGGAAAGAAAACTAGTTTTATCATTGCACATGAAAGGCAGAATTTAACACACAGAGTATATACTGTGTACATAGTACAGTTGTACTCGCTCGAATCCACCTTCTAAACAGCCAGCAGTCCCAGCCTCCCCCCTTCCCTCATTTACAGCTGCTCGATCTGCAAGAATGTGCAGAAGTAAATTTATCTGAAATGGCCACTATTGTTCTTGATTCTGATTGGATTCCAAAAAAGCCAAATAATAGAAAGCATTTTGAACATTTATTCTGTGCACCTGTTGTGCACATCATGAAGCTTCGATGATTTCCACTGACGTCAGATCTCTTGACATGCCTTTCATGCGCCATAATGTTGCTTTCCTCAACAAAAATCCAGGATGCTAGAAACCAATACTTTCCTTACTTTATTGACAAAATGGCACTGGCAAATGCTATTGAATGATGGGATGGCTCTGCATGGAAACAGGGGCATACCAACCTAACTGCTAGGCCAGGGGCATTTAGCTCACATGACTATATTTTTAAATAGCTTGAAGGCACTTGATAAGAATATAAGATGTTGGTATTGCGAATGATGCTTCTCCCTCAGTAAGCCCTAAGGTATCTGTGGATTCACTTTTTAACTTGTTACTTTTGGTCTTAGAATCTAGGAGGCTTGAACTGTTTCTTTCTGCTCAACTGTGTGTAGTGGGGTTTTTGTTTTGTTTGCTTTTTCTTTTTCTGACAGACAATCCGGCATGTTTCCTAGTAGATAGTTTTACCTTGACCTCCTTCTCCAACGACAGCACAGCTCCATGAGGATGCACTTGCCAACAGACTGTGGTTGTGATGCTCTTTTGGTGATGTGACTTCCATCTACACCTGCACGGTAGCAAGGACAGGCAGGATCTGTGTTTGGAGAATGTCCAAGCCCCCTTAGCTGACTTTGGGATTCATGAATGAGTATCATTGATGAATGAAGCCCAATAAATGCTCATCATGGCTAATATAAACAATCAATGCCCAATGTAAAGCCTTTACAGACTTTGTGTATCTCTTTAAGATGAAATATGCTGACTCCATTAGCAACATTAATGAAAGATGCTGCTTTCAAAGTTGACTCCTCGAGGCTTAGTCTAAGGAGGCATTTTCAGAATATCTCAGGCTCTGTGCTGATGTGTGTACCCACGCACCCTTCCCTGCCTGTCCTTAATAAAAAGTCTGACAGATTCTGGCTGAACTTCCAAAGGCCTGGACCCTGGGGAGAAATCAGTCTGCTATGTTTCCAAGCAGCTCTGGAGGCTGGGATTCCTATGTGTTCTGTTGAAATCAGGTTACTGAAGCAGAACCAGGCAAGGCCACTGTCTGGACCTGGGCCTACAAACAGACACAGGCCCATGCTTGGCTTAGTATCTTGTTGATAGATCTTGAAATCTTTCATCTTTGTGGAGCAAAGTATCCTAGTTTGGTTTCTACTGTTTTTATAAAATAGCTCCAACCAAAAGTAACTTGGGGAGGAAAGAGTTTATTTCACCTTTCAATGTCCGGATCACACCTCATCACTGAGGGAATTCAAGGTAGGGACTCAAGGCAGGAAGCTGGAGGCAGGGACTGAAGAAGACATAAAAGACCACTACTTTCTGTCTTGCTCCTCAAGTCTTGTGTGCCTTGTTTTCTTACACAACTCAGGACCACCTGCCCAGAGATGATACTGCCCCACCCACCCACCGGGCTGCACCCTCAGCATCAACCATCAATCAAGAAAGTGTCCTACAGATTTGCTGTCTTAGGGGTTTCTATTGCTGTGATACAATGCCATGACCAAAAAGCAAATTAGGGAGGAAAGAGTTTATTTAGTTTACACTGCCATATTGCTGTTTATCACTGAAGGGAGTCAGGACAGGAACTCAAAACAGGGCAGGATCCTGGAGAAAGGAGCCGATTCAAAGGCCATGGAGGGGTGCTGCTTACTGGCTTGCTTCCCCTCGCTTGCTCAGGTTCTTCTAGAACCCAAGACAAGGAACCCAGGGATGGCACCACCCACCATAGACTGGGCCCTCCCCCATTGATCACTAAAAGAGAAAATGCCTTACAGCTGGATCTCAAGGAGGCATTTCCCCAGCTGAGGTTCCTTCCTCTCTGATGACTGTAGGTTGTGCAGAGTTGACAAACAAAACCAACCAGTACCCTTGCTTACAGGCCCACCTGATGGAGTACTTTTCTCAACTGAGGTTCTCTCTACATGATTCCAGCTTTAAGTCAAGTTGAAAAACAGCATTAACAACAAAATAACCTGAAACCCCCAAAGCAAACCACTAACTTACCAGGCCACAGGGGTCCTATGATTTTACTTCAGATTGGGCCTTAGACTTTGCTGATCCTAACTGAAGGTATGTTTTACAGTTGGGGGACTGACTGAAACAAAACTAAAAAATTCCTCATTTTTTTTATGGGGAGTGTCATCAAAATATTTAATTTTTTGAGGTTTTACTTACAGAATCAATTTCTAGGCTTCTATGTGTTTTCTTCCTTCCTTTAGCTCTCTCTCTCTCTCTCTCTCTCTCTCTCTCTCTCTCTCTCTCTCTCTCTCTCTCTCTCTTCATTTGGTTGAGAAAGAATAGAGAAGCAATATGAAACTTGAGTAAGGCAGTGTCTCTGGCCTTTAACATTCCTCAACTTCTTGACCCTTTGATTTCTGAGTCAAATCCTGCCTTGTTAATCAAAAGTAGAGGGTGGATTGTAACTAAGGTAGCCAGTCAAAGCTTGCCACCAGCTTCAAGCTAGATACTTGGTTTCATTAGTTTGAAGTTAGATACTTGGTTTCATTAGTTTGAAGCTAGATACTTGGTTTCATTCCCATGCCTACTTCTTAGTGGCTCAGCACCTTTGCAAATGACAGCCACCTTTATGTTCCCGCATTTGTGAAATGAGGGTGCCCACATCTGGACTGTGTCTGGGGGACTCAACACACTTGGAATGAGAGCACTGTGGAGTCAACCTGGGACTTTGCTGAGTTTCCATGCAGGTTCCTGGGGCCCTAGCCAGGAGTAGAATTCTGTCCCCACACTCAGTATCTAAGAGCACAGAAGGTCACCAGATCTTCATCAGACAGAGACTCCATTGTAAATACCTCAGACTCATCCTTCATGAATGGTTGCATTCTGGGCACTGTGTATCACTTCGTAGTCATCAATAAAGAGCAAAGAAAGCTTCTGGAACCTGTAGAGGCCCCTAACCTGAGGTCGAACTTATGCTTTCATCTTTTAAAGCGTTAGTGGTTAACTTGGGGAAAATGGTCCCAGATCAAGCACAGACTCACACCAGCTATAGCCAGGAGGGTTTGTAGAGGGCACCAGGGGATCAATGGGAGAAGCTTGAATGCAAGAGCACTCTGCTACATCAATCATGTCCTAAAAAGCAGATGCCAGGCTCCAGATACCAAAACGCAACTGCAGGGAAGGGGTATCTAAAGTCTGATTCCTAGGATGCAGAGATAAATTTTATGGAATATGAACATTCTACTCCCATCTGAAAGCCCACTTCCACAGTATGACAGAAATATGTGTCACGGTCATAGCTGTCCAAAGACTCTTATTGTGATCAAGGCTACTGTGGATTTTATTGTATCATGGCTTTAACTCAACTCTCCTTCCACCAATTACTTAATAATTTGTCTTTTGGTAGTGAAAAATGAAGTGTTTCTTAAAGGATCAAATACATGAAGGTACTTGAAATTATATATGCATAGACAGTATTATCAGTATTGTTGTTCAGGTTTAATGGGAGAGTTGCTCCCTTAATCTAAATGTAAGAAGTAAAATGTACCAGAAACGTTAATGCTGTATTTTTCTCAGTAATCTGAATGAAAATCCTCTGAGCAATGTTCATTCAGGAGAAGAGACCTGTGCTTCATATTTCAGATGAATAGCAGTTGGTGCCCTGGGTCTGTAATTTGACTTCGGGATTCTCTGACTGGTGATTGGAGGGTGTCTCAGAATGTGAACATGAGCTTAGAAGATTGGATTCTTGACAAAATGCATTCCTATTCGGGAAAGCAGCTCAGTTACTTCCCTGTATGTTTCTGGGATGTAGAAAGTGTCCTGCATGCCTGCAGGCATCCCAGGTGAGGAAAGTGTAATGCATGTCTGCATGCATCCTGGGTGTGGGAAGTGTGCTGCATGTCTGCATGCATTCTGGATGTGGCACAGTCAGTTCTTTGGGTGTTGGAGACAGTCTCATAGTCAGGACAACTCACAACAGAGGTGACAGTTTCCCTCACAACACCATTCCTAAGCAATAGAGTAATGAACATTGTCTCAATCAGTAAGTTTTGAGACTAGGTTGCATGGATGCAGGCCTGGGGATGTAGCTCATTAGTAGTATGACCTGTCTGACATGTGAAAGCCTTGCTTGGATTGAATCCTTAGCATCAGGAAAAGAGGAAAGGAAAAGAGATAGTTGCATATGGTCTGGTGTCAAATCTACACATCATCGTGTACAACCATGGGTTTTAAAAGATTTGTTCATCACAGGAGAGAAAAGAGTCATACTTTTCTAGAAAATATTATTTTCACAAGTAGGATCCATTGGGAGAATGAGATACTTTTTCTGTCTTAGACTATAGACATGTGGTATTATGAAGAATGGTAAACTCAGACACACAGTGTTTGTCAAAGAAAAAAGTGAGAGGGAATTGAGAACAGTACACGAGATGCTCAAGACAGTGTCCTAACCTCCTCTTTTAGCTACACACACACACACATACCACACACACAGGTGCATGCACACACACACACATATTCAGGGACTCATACTCAGATATACATACACATATTCAGCTGTATATATACACTTAGAGACACACACAGATCTAGACACACACACTCAAAGACATACACAAACAGGTACATACAGAGACTTACATACACATAGACATACATAGACACACAGACACAAAGACACACACTTTTCATAATGGAGACTAAACACTGCCTGGTATTGTCCTTTTTGCCTTTAATTACTATCTCTGCACACCAGGGATGATGGGTATAGCCCCTTACCTTGAGAAAGACAGAAAACGCAGCAGGAGGAAGGAGTACCTGGTGTCATCTTCATGGTGGAGACATGACATACTCAAAACAGATAATCTTCAGAACAGGGCATCTCCTGCACTCACACCATGCTCCAGTTCCTTCTACCTTACTTCCATAAATGTGTGCTCTGGAAGCTGGATGTCTAGTTATCATCTGTCATTGGCTATCACTATTCCCTCCAGTCAGCAAGTAGCCTATAGGTAAATCTTTGCCCATTGTCCATTTTCTATTGTTCTAACAGAAAAGCCAAGACTGGGTAATTTGCATAGAAAAGAGGTACACTGATTCCTGGATGGGAAGTCCAAGAGTATGGTACTGGCAAGGGCCTTCACTACTTCATGCATGAAGGGAATTGGAAGGAGGACATGCAGGTGTGCAGAAAATCAAATGCAGACCCTCTGCCTTACATGTAGCAACACAGAGTTTTCATCTAGTCTTATGAGGACAGGCACTCTCTCCCTCTCAATGACCCAATCACTTCTCCATGGTCTCACTGCCACCACAGTGGCCCCTAAATTTCAATGCATGATTTTGAATGGAGACAAGCAATAGCAAGGTACATGTTAGCTCATGCTGTATGTCTTGGGGTTTTCAAGGGTCTGGGTATGTTTACCAGCTCAGAATATTCTTAGAAGAGACCAGTATCGCCGATTGTGATATTTGTTTTTATTTTATGGTAACTGGCAGAATCCCTATGGTTAAAATCAGCAGATAAAACCACCTCCACACTGACATATTAATTTACACATATTAAATAAAAGACCCTTTTCTCTAAAATCCTTTTTCAGGTGACAAGATGAGCCCTCACAGAGGAATGACCATTTCCCCTATTTTTAGGCATGCCTACTTTGTTTGACTGCTGACACATGGCAGAATGCTTATCAACTGCTAGACAAATCTGTTCCCCTTCCTCTTCTTTCTTCCTTCCTTTCTTTCTTTCTTTCTTTCTTTCTTTCTTTCTTTCTTTCTTTCTTTTCTTTCTTTCTTTCTTTCTTTCTTTCTTTCTTTCTTTCTTTCTTTCTTTCTCATTGTCCATTCCTTCCATCTGTTTGTCTTTTAGGAAAGAGACAGTATGCACACTCACCATGCCCCAATAGCCATGTTATTAAAATGTCACTTGCCTGGTTGCTTTAATTTTTACTTTACTGAAAAGCAGAGTGTAGCATGACACAAGATATTGGTTTCTATGAATCTCAGAAAGATGTCTACTTCCCAGGTGGAAAACATATATCTTGGGAAAGTATTTTTTTTTTCCAAAAACTGTCTCTTTGGAGCGTTCATCAAAGTATTCCAAGACTGCCCAGATGAGAAGCAGAAGAAATATTTCCAGATGATTCCCGTGATTATTTGGGCAAAATCTGAGCTATGTGGAGCAGACCTGTGTGCCTCTCTCTCTCTCTCTCTCTCTCTCTCTCTCTCCTCTCCCTGTCCCCAGGTCGAATGGAAGTTTGAGCCTATAAAGGCAGCCAAGGTGAACTCACTCCTTCACACAACAGGGTAGATGGCTCGCCACAGGGTGCCCTTGATGGTGCTCTGTCCACTCTAATTTTAAACATCCAAGCAATGGGAGTCCCACCACTTCCCTCGCAAGATTACCCTACAGTCTAATAGACCTCAGCATTAAGAAGATTTTCAATTGGTAATTGGTAATCAACCTAAATTTCCCTTTTCTTAATTTCATGCCATTACTCCAAACCCTATCCCCTTGTTCCACCTAGTTCCTCACCCTCATTAGTGTTTACACTCTCCAAATACTAATAGATAGCTGGCAAACAACAACAAAAAAAGCTCTCTCAATCATCTAATAGCTAAACCACAGATAGTATTTTACTTTTTAAATTTAATTCAGTTCTCACATACACCTTTTCATGAAATACCATCCTTAAAATTAAAAGTTTCAAGTATTTTTCTCAATGAGCAAGACCAGAAAGTCTATAAATGGAGAGCACAGCAGTTTGTAATGGGCTAGAGGGGAATAAATGCATCCTTAATGTGGGCAAGAGATAATGGTATAGTTAGAGTCACCTTCTCTTGCCCTTCAGACACGAACAAACCCTTGAACCATTTGGGTAAAGTTTTTGTCTCTTAATGTAGTCTATTTTATACTCATTCTTCTACTACACAGATAGATTTAGTGCTATATCATATTAAATATCATATACATAGTATTGCTTTATACTATAAACAGAATTACTATAACTTATATCAACTTGTGGTTATGCAAAACATTGCAAGGTGGTCTTTTCATACAGATAAGACTCAATTTATAACATGAATTGTTCTTTCTGAAGTTTAGACCATTTCATGCATTTAGTTTAATGGTAAAGTCAAAATGACTGTGCATTACCTGCAAACCATCACATGGTTTTGTTTTAGAAACTGAGATTTCCATTCAGCTGCCTTTGGCAGCCCCAAACCTTCTCTTTCATGGCCATTTCAGAAATAATGAGCCCTCTGCTGTCCTGCTGATCAATCTAGATTCTTTTAGTAGTGGCTTGAGTCTGCCTGGATCCTTCAGTGATGTGACATTCTCTGTTCTTTTGCTTGTTGTCATGAGTTTTAAGTCAGTTTTCTGATGACATACAACCTGATGCATGTCTTACAAGACTAAGCAAGCCAGAGGATCAAATCAGCCTCGGACATCTTTGGGGATGCTATCCTATGAACTACAGCCTGGAACATTTCATTCTGTAACAGTCATTCTCAAACTTCCTAATGCTGTGACCCTTTAATACAGTTCTTCATGTTGTGGTAAACCCCAACCATAAAATTATTTCATTGCTACTTCAGAACTGCAAATTTTCCACTGTTGTGAATTTTAACATAAACATCTGATATACAGGATATCTGATATGCAACTCTTGTGGGGGTCGGGACCCAGAGGTTGAGAACTACTGTGCAGCTTAGGCTCCAAGGTAGTGGCGTTCCTGGTATTTATTTCATCTTCTAGACATTTCTGATGGAAATCTTGAAAACTTGCAACTATTATCAGATTCAACAGTCCTTCTGATCAAAGACTAAGTGAGCATTCATTCTATTTTTTCCTTCCTTAGGCTAAGTGGTAGAAGGTCTCGAATGTTACAGCAATTTCTAAGAATTTCTTGTTCACATGTTTTTGGCATCACAGGGCTCTTTTAAGTCAAAAACAACTGAAATAAACTATAGCCAAATTAAGCATAAGGGAGGGAATTGGCTGAGATATACTCTGGCATTTCAAAGAACACAACATGAGTTGACCAAACAGGTCTATGGAAGGAGAAGAAAGCTGGCCAGCCTCTAGCTTCCTGGAACAAATGTAAGATGTCTGCGTCTTCTGCCATGCCACTGAATGCACTCTGTTCCAACAACTCCAGCAAGCCAGCTTCTATGTTTATGTTCTAAATTCTCGGGATAGAGACATTGGCTCTATTTGGACCCTCATTGAGCCTGGTGCATAAACTAGACCATGGATTTAGAGACCAGACATTGGCAGTACAGTTGGGCCCACTTTTGTGTGCTAAATATCCATTTCAGAGAAGGGGAGCTTGCTGGGAGAAATCCATACAGCAGAGACATTTGATTCTCTGGATTTAAAGTTACATTACATGGAGCTATGGAGAAGTCTAACTTGTGTTATGCAATCACTTTTTATTTGGTGCACCTTTCCTGGTTTTTGTTTGTTTGTTTTATTTGTTTGTTTGGCATATGCAATCTCTAGCATTATTTTGCATTGTTGAGCAAAGACGTGGAGGTGAAAACCTGGACTCTTTCAGATGTAGCTGACCTTCAAGTCTCAGTCACAATAGTACTTGTACATAAGATGAAAATATAATTGACTGTCTGTGTTTGGGTTGCAGCATTTCTAGGCTTCTTCCCAAGCTCTCAATCAGTCATGAGTGCGGATAGGGGAGAGAAATTAATTAAATGTCCAATCAAGTTTTGAGCTGTCATGCCTGATAATTTCAACCGTCTTTCTCAGTTGGTGTTCATTCTTCCACTTGGATAAAATGCCCAGGCTTATGTTTTCTCCCTACACTCCTTCCATTATTTAAGATGTTGTGCTGGAGGGTGGGGAGAGGTATGTGCAGTTATGGATTCTAGTGGCTATGGGAACAAATAGGGATTCCTCCATTCACACAGCGTCCTTGTACAATTTGCTAATCTTGTCACTCAATTTTCTTTCTTAAAAGACTGTCATTTTATGTATATGGGAGTTTTGTCTACATACATATCTGTGTACCACATTTATTCTTAGTATCTGAGGAGGCCAGAAGAGGGTATTAGATCCCCTGGAACTGGAGTTATGAACAGGCTGTGAGGCATCATGTGGGTGCTTGGGATTGAACCCAGATCCTTTGAGAGAGCAGCCAGCATTCTTAACCACTGAGCTCCAGCCTCCACTTCTTATCTCTAGGTAGCCTAATTGGCCCTCATGAAATTATCCTAAATAAAGGTCATTGTTCAAAAGAAACCCGTATCATCAGCAAGTGTGACAGGTAAGAATCTGAGCCTTTATTTAGGCTTGGACAAACTGACCATGGAAAACTAGGCAACTATTCCTGTAAACACAGTACCCATCTGTCTGTCTGCAAGACCCTGGCACTATATCGTGCTTTCAGTTTAGCTGCCTCTCTGTGCTCAGGCATGGTGATTTTGCCTGGTGAGAATAATACCCATGCTTTACATAGCCAAAAGAAACCCACTGAAGCTTAGACCAAGGGCTTCCCTCTATTTAATCATGTGATGAGGGCAATCTTCATTTCCTGTGGACTTAGAAGACAGACTGAGGCTACTGGTCCATTCTTAGAGAAGACCCGATACAGAATAGTTATGCATCTCTAGGGCCAATCTATCCTAGACATTAAAATATTCTGGACATTCCCATGAGATAGAATATTGTGGTCTAAGATCATCTTCAGGCACAGGTCCGTAAGCTGTGGTTTGCAGGGCCTCTCACTACATAACTTTGATCTGATCAACCAAGCACAAAACTCAAGAACATAACTGGCTTTGATATTGTTTGAAGACTAGCTCTATCTAATCTTGTCCGAGTCATCTGAGCTGTGGGAATTTTCTGAGGTTGCCTAATTATAAAGAAAATATCTTAATGCTTCTTTGTAGAACTAATGGACCTAGAATGTTGCTTTTTATTATTCTATACTTCTAAATACTGTGGTTCTTTTTCTGTAAATGATCCAAATATAATTATTTGTGTTAAGGTAGTGTGAGCAGCTTCATTCTAAGGCCAGGTGATACTTTGGGGAATATTGCTAAACTAGTTGGTTGTTTTCAGTACTGCCTTACAACCAGAGCCCAGGACCTGGATTCTGGTTGGTATTTTCTTGGGTCACTGATTTTTACTGGCTTTGCCTGTGGAAATAAAACATGAATGCTGTGTGACTGTTGTGGGTTTAAAAAAATAAGTTTACCTTTAGTTTCTGAGATGGGATGTTTTCTTTAACTGGGAAGTAGTAGCAGCATATAAGTCAATTGAATGTCTATTGTGATTTTTATACCAACGCTTTCCGAGAATGTCACAATTCTCCTCCTGCCCCTTAGGACTTTTCTTGGGCTACATCTGGCCTTAGAATGCACAGGTTCTTATGATTTTGATGTCCTATTTAGACAGTTTGAACATACTGTGGAAAGCAATTTCTTCGGGGAACATACAGGCTGTGTGTGAACAGATCTGGGTGGTCTCTGAAGCCCACAGAGGAGTATCTGTGACTTTTAAATCTCTTTCCTCAACAAATGTTGACCTCCAGGTGGTATGAAGAGAGGAACTGTGGAATACATGTGTCTTCTGTCCTCTTGTTCAGAGCATTCTCCATTTACTTGGTCCCTCCCTGAACATTCTTGACCATCACTGTCTAGAAGACTGACAGTACAGTAGATGGGTTCTCTTAAATTCTCTGCCTTTGGTCAGAATTTATGGGCAACTCTTGTTCGTTGTCTTTTTCTTGTATTAAAACAGACCCAGATAATCAGATATGCAAGGCTAGATAATGCTTATCACAAAACAAATAGGAACCAAATTCACGGGCCACAGGGACTTCATTGCAGTTGTTGTCAACATTCCTTTCGATGAGTGTATTTAGTGCTTCCAGACACACAGAAGTGCCATGCTTATGGAGCACATGAATTCAGGGTGGGGATATGCTTCAGGCATGGCAGATACCAAAGGGAGGGGTACATCAATCCATCCCAGGAGAAGACATTGTTTCTTTATTGAGTCCTCTCTGCCCCCAACTCGTGGTTGCTTATCATATTGTAACAATTTGCTCTTGCAGATGGAGTCCAAATGAACATATCAGTTAATAATACTCTGTTGCTTAGTGCTAACCATTGGTGTATATTATATATCTGATGAACTATGGTTTAGAATTGTCCACTAGATACACTTATCAACTTTTATCCTCAATATATCTTACTGATTCTAGTTAAATAAATAATTCATCCTCTTTCCATATCCCTATGTATATGTGTGCATTATTTTTAAATTATTTTACACTTACTTACGCTCAAAATATAAATACTTTTGTTTCCATATCTTATATTTTAAATATTTGTATTTAAATTCTGATTTTTAAGAGAAGTCATTCTTGCTTAATAGCTGTTAATTTAAAGAAAATATACCATATATATCTTATTTCTTAAAACATCCACTTAGTACCAAGAGTTCCTAAAATTCCATTAAGTTTCTAAGTGGCCCTTAGAAAGACCTGAGTTGGACAAAAACCAAATTTGTATTTTGTTATCATTAACATCTTTGAAATAACCAGGTAGCTCTCAGAGTCAGGCTGAGATACAACAAAAAGACAATCATTTATGTTAGGTACTAGCCATCTTTTGAGCTAAACCTTCAAGTCAGGCCTAACATTGCCATGTTCTTCTTCGAACATGGTGACACCTACACCAAATGACATCTGCCTTCATATTCATGGTGCAGTTTCTTCAACATCTTCAGTATCTATTCTGTTCTTCAATTTGTTTCACCTTAGAACATGGTAGGGAGCCTCATAACAAATGACCAAGCTGCTGGTGTGTCTCTTCCCCTCCCAAAGCTCCTGGTTAACAGAGCTAGAACTCAAGCCTTGATGTACTGCAGCAAGAGGCAAAGAACTCACCACACCATGTCAGCAACACATCAAGAGGTGCCCTTGGGCAGAATGCTGCAATATTTGGGGTTTCTAAAAGTTAATTTCTGACCCTGTACAACCTTATATGACACGACCTACTTTGTGTTTTCTTTTGGGGAGGGCGTGATGTCCCGGTGAGACTGTTTGGTATGTCTGCCCATCCATCCCTCTCCTAGGTGGGATTAGTTAAGCTGAACTCCTGAGTCCCAATGAAGTTCCTCCCTGCTCTCCTCTTAGGCAATTTATTTTTCATTTACTCTATATCCATTTTAACCAGTTTACTATAATCTAATTTAGATTAATGATATGCCAATATGTAAACCAGGGAGAAACACATCTTTCCCTCACCGAACCTTATGAATTGCTCAAGGGCAGTGACAGTTCCAAGGAGACATTCGGACTTGAAAACTGAGTTCCCAGGACTGCCATCCCCCTGGCACTTTGCCATTGTGTCGCAAGCCTCTGAGAACATCACAGCAGGTTGTCCCTTGATCGCCAATCCATGCTTCGAAAGGTGGGACAAGTTTAAGAAGAGCTTTGACACAGGCAGCCTCTCCTGAGATGTCTCCAAGTGAAGGTCATTGTTCAAAAGAGAGCCATATTGAGCAGCGACGCAGGCAAGCACCACAATGCATCTGAGGGGGGAAAAAGCCTACGAAGATGGTAAATAATCCAGTCCCCTCGGAAGATAGTCTTTATTTTATATTCTCCCTCTTTCTCTAAAATGGGCGATTGCTTTTCTGCCAAGGCGACTCAAAAGGGCCATGAAAGCTAAAGTCCTTCAAAGCTGTTAAACACATCTTCAAATTTACAATAAAATCCAGCATGACAAATTTTCCAGTGAAATCTCTGGAGCATCAGAGCAGCTCTTAAACAATTTCCCTTTCAGTCAGTATTTTAGTATTCAACACCTTGAGAAACACGGAGAGCCAATGTGGCGAGAAAAGCAAAACAAAACAAAAACCAAAATAGAGACAGAGGAGGGGGAGAAAAAACAACCAAAAAAAAAAAAAAAAAACAAAATAAAAAACAAAGCCTAATAACAACAAAGACAGTGGGGGGTGGGGGGGATGCAAACAGCCACAGGAGCAATTAAACATATGCCAAAGTCAACAATTGATGCGGGTTAGCCACTGCTCTGCCCTGCAGGTAGAAGGCACACAGCACTCAGCTTGAGAGCAAATGGAAGGGAGAGAGAGAGAGAGAGAGAAAGAGGAGCAGGAAGTGGGAGAGCCAGGAGCAGAGGCGATCCTGAGCCTCCAGACACACCACCAGCCATGCAAAGCGCCACATACCTTTCTGGCTTGCTGGTTCTGTCGACTGAGACAAAGCAGTCCCACTCGCAGCGGGAGGCCAAATCAAAATGAAATTTTATTTAGTCTGCACTGTCCCCAGATTGGGTTTCAGAATGACTGCTTTAGGAGATAGCATGGATGCGGCTGGTGCATGCTTTGCATATGAAACTGCACTAGGAAAAGAAATCTACATAATCAAAAAAATCTGTGCTCTCTCTCTCTCTCTCTCTCTCTCTCTCTCTCTCTCTCTCTCTGTGTGTGTGTGTGTGTGTGTGTGTGTGTGTGTGTATGTGTGTGACAAAAACCCTGGACTATGGTGATTTCGCTGCTGTGTAGGTTTCAAGCAGGTCCTTGGAAGGTGAAATACACTTTTGAAAATCCTTAAGTGATATTTATCGATACATATTAATAAATTTATATTCCTTTAGTTTATAGGAATATGTAGTTTCCTGGATGCAATTGTAACACCTTGAAATAATTGATTTTTGTGTATTTGTGAGCATATCAAAATTTCTATGAGAAAAACAAATTGAATTTTCAAACATGTGCAGATTATTTTGAGAGGATGGAGGGCTTGTTCTGACAATTACTGTACCCTCTGAGCCTTGCTAAAATAAATTAAAAGCTTAAGTTTTTAAGCAGCATTGAAACGGGTACTAAGAGCCTCTTTGATTTTTCCCTGGGAAGGCACTTAATAATTCATATTCAGAGACTATTTGTAAATAAGGGGAGGAAGTCTTTTTTTAAAAGAGCTTTAGATGTTAACAATAATATTTTAAACTAAGGAAAAGGACTCTAAACTGTAGCGGGGACACCCATTGTGGGATCTGTGGGTATCTCTCTATTATGCATGTGCACTTGGAGTGTGTACACACTGGTTCTAATGCAGGATTACTGCCTGCCTTGGCCAGGAATGGGAAAGATACGAGAGGTCCTGTGAAATAAAAGGGAAAGCACACAACTTGTCACTAAATATGCATCGTTATTTAAAAAAATACTATACTTTTATGTCTACAGGTCAGTTTTTTTTTTTTTTTTTGAGGTGGAGTGCTGACAATTGTTTTCTTGAAAGATAAAATGAAAATGAATTTGAAAGAAAGAATACCCACCTGTGTAATTTAAAAAATATTAAATATTAAAATATTAAAAAACGGGAGACAACCTTTCCCATTGTACAGTGTTCTGAAAAACATGGACGGTTGCTATTCTGTGTTATAATAGTCTTGGGGACATGAGGAGTATGTCATCTGCCCCTCAGCTCTGAGGAAGTCTTCAAGCCACGACCCACAGCTGCACAGAAACTTAGCTCCACAGTGAGACACAAATGCCTTAAACAATATGCTTTCTTCCCATCCTGGCAGCAGCCACTAGCAGAGGAAATACGGAGACCCACACCCTTTAGTGAAACAGCCCAGATCCATCCTCCCTATCTGGTTTTGCATGTAATTTTCTTAGCAAAGCTTTCCCCTGTTCCAACTCAGTTTGGCAACCAGTCAATAATAATGTTTACAAATGTAAAGTTCTCCTTCAAATGATCATTTTTGCACTAGGTACCATGGCATCCTGTGTTCGGCTGAGCACACCACCAGCATAATTAAAACCTAAAATCCATCGAGAGCAAGTGGGATTTGTTCCCAGTATGCCCCTGAACCATTGCATCCAGGTCTGTCTATAACTAGGGCAGTATGTTGGCTTCGTTGGGGCTTGTAAGCTAGACCAACCCTCTTCACCTTGCCTTACTCAGATGTTCATTAAGCAAGAGTTTTGCCTGAGTATTGTTTTTTACTGTCAGGACACCCTGTTTCTGAGGAAGAGAGAAATGTGACTTCATAGCAAATCTCCTATCCCCCAAATTCAGTGCACCTGGCACTCACTTTCTACCTAATAAGCATCCGTGAATATGCAAATGTTCAGTATCTCAGTAACCTCATTAATTTATTCCTCAGGCAATCATTGAATGTGAACCAGGCCTGTGCCACTAGTTCTGGAACTGGTGCGATCAGGGCTCCTAGAAGCAGCTAAAGGCTCTAGCTGCATATTGAAATACTGTTTCATCTTTATTCTGTCCTTTGGCACTCCAATTCAGACAAAGACTCTTACCTTCCTCTACTAGCTGACAGCCAAAAGCATAAGTGAAAAAAAAAAAAAAAGAAAGAAAGAAAGAAAAAAGAGGGAAAAAAAAAAACAAGAAGAAAAGGAAGCCTAGGGTTAATAATAAAGATCTTCTCTTTACCGCCAAATACTAACCAGAGGTGATTCATGGCTCGAACAGAACAACCACTGCAACCCAGCCTCCCAACAGCCCAAGTTGTCTCATTTTGTTATTTATTGGGAGCTGGGTGGGGGGTGGGACTGAGGGCGACCTGCTTTCCATGCTGCAATGCAGTTGAACAATCTTTCACTTTGCCCACATTAAAAGCTCTGAATAATGTTTATAAAATGTTAGGGAATCCCGGTAGGTTTCCTATTTAACAAGCCATGTATGACAAATCACAGTGTAATGTACTACGTTCTTAATCTTTAATTAGAATGTGAATATCTGCTAGAAACGCTGTTAACTTTGACACGTTAAATCTTCTGGTTAAAGTGTCTTACAGGAAGAGCAAAGATGAAACACTGTAACAATCTCCCCTTCTCTCCATTCACCCAGACGGTTGGGGAAAGATGATAACATCTTGTAATACCTGCTCTGTAGTAATTAATCGCTGTGGTATTTAGGACCATTCAAGTAGACAAATATGACAGAGACAGGGACAATTAGAAACCTCGTTCAAGCTACATTAACTTTTGCAGCTATTACAGCACAGCAGCTCAAGTTTGCTTGTAAAAGCTGCAGAGGGATTGCTATGCATTAGCCGTGCGATTATTAATGAAAGAAAAAGGAGAATTGTGTTTATTGTAGTTTGAAAATTGCAAATAAATTTCAATTATCTGCTATGTCATTTTGTTAAACATGCACTCTGGAAATGCCTTTGTATTCTAAATCATGAGCTACTTAGAACAAACTAATACCAGAACCCTGAAGGGGGTGGGGGAGAGGAAGGCAATATTTTTGTAGAATTGGACATTTTTTTTTTTTTTTTGTAGAGGAAATTGGAGACGGGTAGAACTATCCGAATGGGCTATTCAGGTGGGAAGGTTTGTAGTGTCTTGGCATGGATTCGGCCACCATGGACCAACAGAGTTTGAGTCAGGTGTCACTAGCAGACATCAGGGCAATCAAAACCGTGGTGCTAAAGGAAACCTAAGAAGTCCTCCTTCCTTTGGGAGCAACGTCGAAACAATCATAAGAAATCAGTTATGATAATTAAGTAGCATTTACTAGCTCTTCTCATCTTGGGGAAAACAGAAAAATCTACAAGAGGTTCTACTCATAGAGGTGACTGGGAGTCAATGTTTCCGGAGGATGGCTCATACCTACTGTCTTCTTGAGGATAGCTGCCAGTCACTTTGAATGGCAGACTTGATGTTTAAACACACACAGGAACACTCACACACAGGAAGCCGAAATAAGCATGCCCGTTTCTCTGTTGCCTTTCATGAAACCATTCATGTCCAGAGTCGGCAGGCTCTCATGCAGTAGCAGCCACCTTCCCCTGTGTCCCCCACCAAAAACCATATCACACAGTCCCTTGCCAGGGCCTGGTACATTACCCCATGGCCCAACCGATGTCCCTCATCTAAACTTTTAACCCACCCTGCTGAAGCTCATGTGCCACTTGTACCCAGTTTATTATTCAATATGACTAGCCATCAGGAGCTGAACATGAAAAAATAATTCTGGTGTTCCCTGGAGCTGGGAACCTGATGCAATTGTCTTCTGTAAATCAAAGAAAGACCAGCTTAGCATGGCACAAATCTGCATCCCCACCCCAGAATCTGTTGTCACACACACACACACACACACACACACACACACACACACACACACACACCAAAAAAAAAAAAAAAAAAAAAAAAAAAAAAAAAAAACGCTCAGTGCCCAGGAACAATCTCTCCTCTCAGCCGCGCTGCGATGACATCAGCTTTCTGATTACAAACTGCTTATTTATGCTTCAACAGCTGCCAAGAGCAGCGAATAAGTGGCTAAAAGAGTGTCTAGACCAGGCTTTCAGGCCGCTATTGTCTGGGGGTTGTTACCTGGTTGACAGCGATGGGTCCAGCTGCCTCGTGTGAAAGGCAGCAGAGATGGCGAGACTGTGATTGACAGCAGGGCCCTCTGGGTCAGCCCAATGGCCCCATGTCTTTATATTCCTGGCTCCAAAGGGAAAGCCAGGGTCTTGCCTAGAGGTTGGAGGTGAAAAGAAATGTTGGAGGGTAATGAAAAATCTTTTGGCCAAATTTGTGATCGTGAACACTTACCCTGGGGAATCAAAGCCAGTCCAAGTGGTCATGGGGTAAACCCGGAATGGGCACCCGGAGCCCAGGGAGGGCTTCATGGCTGGTGATGCCCCCAGGCCTTGTAGTGGTGGGGGGAGGGTACCTAGGCACACACAAGCTCACTTTTTTAACTTTTTCTTTTTCCCTTCATTAGTTCACTGGTAAGGATAGAGAACCCCTAATACTGCCTCTGGTTACCTTTTAAACTCTCCATCCGGGTAAGGCAGATGAGAGTTCAAAAGCCTTCTTTTTCAGTGTTCTCGGTAGAAGGCTGACAGAATACAAAACAGCCCACCATTTGGGAGGAACTAGGAAGCTTTGCAAGCTGATGTAAATTCTTAATTAGAATTTATAACCTTCGAATGTCCCTTTCCCACTTATTTCCAGCCATAGCCTCCATCTGAGAGTCTAAGTACAGATTTAAATGTTCCAAAATGCCGCCTTCCACCCTGCATGTGACTCTCTACAGTACTTGACAGACACCCATCATTATGGCCTCAATCTTGCTCCGCTCCTCACCTCCATTTCATAGTTTAGGGGTCCCGGGACAGGAAGAATACTATTTAATGTGATCACAGATGGGTGGTCATTTGAATACAGTCTTCACAATGAAGGGGTGTATTCTGCTGTGCCTTGAATTGGCCAGCCCTTGTCCCATTACTTACTCCTTGTGAGGGACTGCAGCATTGATTTTTAGACACCATTGTTCTGACAGGAACAATTAAATAGTCTAGCGGCCAGCGAGGCAGCAAGCCATGCTTATACTTTTACATTCTCCTTTTTATTTGCTTTCCGTAAGTATAAAAATCAGGGATTCCCTGGCTTGGATCATGGTGGTCATGATCTAGGATGCAAAACAGGGTAGATACAATTGTTCTCTACTCTTAAAAAATGGCTTCACTTAAAAAAAAAATAACAATACCAAAGATAGGGAGTGAGCCTTCCTCTGTACCATTGATTTGAAATTCTGGCACACATCCTGAGCCAGCAGTCTTGAATGAGATACAGGAGAACACCTGAGGAATCAAAGCTTAGTTTGTGTATACAGTTGGCTTTCTCTGTAATATCTGATTCAGACTCCGTAACGAAAATGAAATCATGTTAAATTAACTGTAAAAAATAAGTTGATTTAATTAAGCACAGAAAGACTTAATAGATATAATAAAATGTTAAAAGTCAAATGATGTGCAGTTACATTTCAGTTAACACCGCTCAACAAATGTACTAAATTTATTCCTTTCAATAATGATGTGTTTTGAACATTTAATTAGATAAATAATGTCTAATCACTTCAGCAGATCTGAACTGGAAGGATTTCTTGTCATCAAAGGTGATTCTTGCTTGATATGCCTTCCTTCCAGGGGAGAGCAAAGTCCATGAACTTGGGCTCTTCTCAAAGAGATGGGCAGAAGGTAAGGTAAAGACTGCCTTTCATGCATCATTAAAATGCAGGGTTTACTAAACAAACCTCTATTTACAATAACAGGAGTGTTATTCGGAATAGACTTCTACTTGTTTGCCCCTTTTCAAGCATCACAGACTATAAGTAGCTGATAAGAAAAGGTATTCAATGTGAGATGTCCTATAATTCATCATAATACCGTTTCCTTTAATAACTACTTTGCTCAAGTGATTGGCATGATTGCAAGAAAATTACTTCAAATTATTCATCTCTTATCTTTCCTGTAAGATGTCCTAAGTTGGATGATAGTTAGCATAATGGGGCCCTATTAATTACTAATGTGGAAAGTCCTTCAAATTTGGGTAGAGTTTGTAGCCCAAATAAAGAAAATACTGCCAGATTCAAGCCTCCATCATGTGCGGCTTAAGATGGTGCCACCCACTGTCTATTAGATGGAATGTCAAGGACATTTAATTCTTCATTTTGAATTTGCTAAGATGAACCTAGCCTGCATATGAAAAGCAGATATACAAAGAACATTCACACACACACACACACACACACACACACACACACACACAAATGCACATACACTTAAGAACACACAGCCAATGCTCCCAAAGTATTGAAGCTTTCGAAATCTAGAAAAATGATTAACATAAAATTACCACTTCAAGCTTATGGTGTTAATTCATCCATGTCATTCTGGAAAGAAAGACTTCTTGGTAGAGAGTCTTTCCATTACTAATACTGCTTTCAGTAATATATTTGGGGACATGTGTGTATGCATGCATTTCTTTTCAAGCCATTATATAGTACATTATAAAAGTACATTAATCCTTGACACTTTTGAATTTATAGATAGTTCAGTTCTCTAAAAATATGTTTAATGTCTTCTCTTAAATTGGGAGAGAAGAGATGCATAGTGGAAACCCAATTATGGAGTCCAATTGTCTTTTGTATGGATTCTGTGCATTTGTCCCAGTTTGGTTACATTCATTTCTATACAAAAAGTATTTGTCTTTTCATGCTGCTTAATTTCTATTTTAAAAACTTGAATACACACACACACACACACACACACACACACACACACACACACACACGCATGCACATATATAGGTTATCATTATGAACCAACACTGCAAATGTAAAATCAAACCTACTGAGCCGTAACAATGTTAACACTGAAAAGGAAGTCCCTTTGTGGGTGAACAGTAACATTTAGTGGGAGCGATTAAAAAGTCCTTGTAACTTTGTATCTTTTCCCTCTTTATGTAAACATTCTAAGCTATTTTCAGTTGGATTTGGAGCAGATATGCAAACATACTGCCATGTATGTAAAGTTCAACATAAAAATAGAAAACTGCAATGTGACCCATATACTGGGAAATCTAGAAAGCAAAAGCCATAGAGAGCTGCTTCTCCGCTGCTAAGAGCCTCACTGTACTTTTTCCACACCTGTCTCCTTCGAAGCCTGTCCACTGAGCTTCCAGCCCTGCTCACAACCTGCTGATGCAGTGCCTTCCATCAAGAGCCTGAGTTCAATTCCAGCCTGGTCTACTGAAGGAATTCCAGGACAGCCTCCAAAACTACAGAGAAACCCTGTCCCAAAATGCACACACACACAAAAAAAATCCCACAGTCTTTCATTTATTCTGAAGACTCTTTCTCCCTTTCATCTTGTTTCACCCTGCTAAGCCTGTAGTTTCAGGACCTGTCTTATTTCCATTCATTAATTTATTTCTATGTGTGCTAGCCTTCTGTCTGTCCCTGAGATTTAAATTCTAAGCTCACTTCTTTCAGACCCCTCATGTTTTTGTTGGCAAGGGACAACTCAGAATTTAAAATATAACCCAGCCATCACCTCTCACTCAAATGTACAGTGCTTCAATGTAACAAACTCACACACTGGGATTGGTTTGTTAGAACCTGTGGTATTTATTAGAGATAGTTCTAAGACCCATGGGCCAGTATGAATTACTCCTATTTTAAAATACATGATTGAACTTCAAACTTTCAAAAGGAAAATATTCATATTCATCTAATGATAGTTTCATTAATTATTGGTAACAATGACTAAGAAATGTATATAGAAGGTAAAAATTACTTCATCTTGCACTGTGTACAAAACATCAGACAAGGTAACTTTGATATTATTGAAAAGCGAATCCCCCCCCCCCTGTGTGTGTGTGTGTGTGTGTGTGTGTGTGTGTGTGTGTGTGTGTGTGTGTGCCCATTCTCTTCATTGTCTGTCCATTTTGTGCCTGTTCTGAAGGAGCTTACATAGTGAAACTTGGAATTTTGTGCTTACTTGCAAGCAGTTTAAACCTTCTATTTAAAATTCAGGAAAGTAGTCTTGTTTGGGTGGCTTTCTCATGTGTGAGTTGCATAGTCTGGAACTTGGCCCTTCTCCGGAATAAATTAAATTCCAAAGGCCACGTGAGCCTGTGCTTAGTCATGAGTGTCCCAGGAAAACTGCTTAGTCACTCCCTACCTCAGTTTCTTCTTTTGCAAATGATGTTTCTGATCCAAACTATTTTTAAAACTTCCACTTACATGCTTTGGAGAAAAGACAGACCACGTTACTAAATCTAACTGCTGTAGAATGCAAGGACCTGAGGGAAATTGTGGAAGGAAAGAAGTGGATTTTATTCTTTGTATGGCAAGTTTCAATCCCTGGGAGATTTTGCCCATGTGTTTCATCAATTAAAATGCTCATAGCTACAATATGGGCTGCTTTAGGGTCAAGTTGGTGGATTGAGACCAAGGGTCTGAGAGTTCTGCTTGGAAGTATGGTTGGAGCTGCCTTCTGAGGAGTCACTCTACTCTGCCAGCCCATGCTCCACTGGTGACTTCTGCTTCTGGATGGGTCATGGGAACTTTAAATTGCAAGCAAGATATAAGATAACAATGAAATGTGAAACTGCAGAATCATTTTGATTTTTTTTTAAGAATGAAATTCCTTTTAATTCTATTGACCAGTAGTAATCAGACATGGCATGCATCTATGGCACTGACCCATTTAGAAAGATTAATATAACATTTTTTTTGGAGGGGAAGGAGTTTGTAACATGAAAAGTCTCCCTCTGTTTTGAAAGTATATAACATTATTTTATCATAGTTATTTAATATGTAAGTTTTATTGCTACATAAATATAAAGCGTGGTTATAGAAATGAAAAAAGAACAAAATTGGAGGGCCAAAAGGATAGATAAGTGGGTATACACTCTTATCACCAGATGAAATAAGTGGCAAAACCCAATTTCAGTTCCTGGAGCAGAGAGCTGACTGCCCAGAGGTGTCTGTTGACTTCTACACCTGTACTGTGGTGACGACTATGTATATACATCAAACACACACAAAAATAAAAACAATTTTTAAGTATGAAAGTAGATGCTTCTTTAGTGTAGTATCATGTCAGTATCATCACAAAAGGAGTGGAATTTATTCACCTTATTGTACAAAATTTATTCTTAAAAGGACATGTCTAACTGCCAGGCAGTGGTTTCGCATGCCTTTAACCCTAGTACTTGGGAGGCAGAGGCAGGCAGATTTCTGAGTTAGAGGCCAAGCTGGTCTACAGTGTGAGTTCCAGATAGCCAGGGCTACAAAGAGAAACCCTGTATCAAAAGAGAAAAAAAAAAGACGTGAAAACAAAACTATGGCTAAAATATTTTTGCTACCCAGATCAAGAATGTGGAGTGTAGAATAGTTGATCATCGTTGGTTGAAGCATTCTTTTAAAAATAACCTTTTAAAAGTGTGTGTGTGTGTGTGTGTGTGTGTGAGAGAGAGAGAGAGAGAGAGAGAGAGAGAGGAAGAGATGGGGAGAGAGACAAAGAGAGGGAGAGGGAGAGGGAGAGAGAAAGAGGGGGAAAAGGGAGGGAATAGGAGGGAGAGAGAAGGGGGAAAGGGAGAGAGAGAGGGGAGAGAGAAGGGGGAAAGGGAGAGAGAGAGGGAGAGAGAGAGAGAGAGAGAGAGAGAGAGAGAGAGAGAGAGAGGAGAAGGATGAGGGGGTACAGGTGCCTTGGCATGCATGAGGAAATCAGAGAGCAAGCTGTGTTGCGGGGGATTATTCATGGCATTATACCTATTTTGGTCCTTGTTTGCTACTGTAGACGCAGATTAGCTGGTTTGTGAGCTTCCAGGGATTCTCCTGCGTCCACTTCCCATCTCACTGCGGGTATATAGTTGTATACTACCACACTCAGGTTGACCAGGGTACTAGAGATCTGAATTCAGGTCCTCAAGCTTTCATGGCAAGACCTCTACCCACTGAGCCATCTCCCAAATTGTTTTGAAATAATCTCTGCAAGGTCCTTGGCATGAAGAACAAAGGACAGTGTTGATTTCACCCCTAAACATTTTCTAACCACCTCAGCTGGGGTATCTTTGACATGGTTACTTACTAACCACTGTTATCTGCCTTTGGGGAGAGGAATATCCAGCACTTAGCCCTTGAGAAAAACCAGAATTCATGGACATGTCCTGATCAACAGCTTATAGCATCACCCTTTCTTGCCAAGGATATCACTAGTATTGCAAAAAAACATGACTGACTGGAAGACAAAGAGAAAAGCATGAAATTATAAAAAGCAGATAGAGCTATGAAATAGCATGATCTTCCATGGAAGTTTTATTTCTTCAACCATGACAATAAACTTCCTATTTGAAGGAGTCATATAGAAAGCAACCACACACACACACACACACACACACACACACACACACACGGAAACTTTTCCAGTAGTAGAATACATATATGAATTAAAACAGAGTTTGTATGTCATGGACACCTTGCTAGACACTAAGTAGACCCTTACTAGACACCAGAGACTAGCAAATTAAAAGCCAAGTACCAGGAATGGATACTTTTGGAGTTGGCCAGTGAGGTTCCATAGATTCCCAAATAATACAAATAATTTTCAGTGCTCTTAGTTCCCCTCCAGATCTTGACAAGACCCTATTGTTGAAGATACTACATTCTTGAGTCATAGAGCATGGACAAATCAAGCTGATACTGACCTGGATCCTCATCCCTATTGGCTTGCTTTCATAGTGCTTAAGAAAAGTAATCATCTTACTCAGCTGTGATTTCTTCAAGCTACAGTAATGAGTGGTCAAGAAAAACACACCCACTGGTGCAATAGTGGTATGAACATCATGGGAGAAGCCAATCACTTTCTGAGTGGATTTAAGGTGGCTTCATAAGATGAAACCCATTCTTTGTGTTATTATCAGACCAAGAACCTGTGGCTAGCCAGGTCAGGTCATATGCTATGGGGGATAATCTATTATTTTGCTATATGGATACATAATTAAATCCACTCCTAATGACTCATCACATTCATAGATTAATGCATCTCTCCACTGTCATCAGTGAAGTTTCACTTAAAATAAATGGCAATTAGCACAGAGGTTCAAAACTAAAATTCAAGGGAATAACAACAGTAGAATGATCAGCCTCAAATGGAACATATACATTATAGTCCTTCCTCCCAAGGTTCAGGCAGGAATCAGACTGTGGGAGCCAGAGGTGGTGAATAGTTATACGAAAATTGTTTTCTGGATTAGGGTAGCATCACATATGAACATACAGCAGTTGTAACAGCCTACCCAAGACTTGTGCAAGCTCAAGCCAAGCCAAGTCCCAGAATGGAGAAGGAAGTTGGACAACCCTGCACTGAGAAGCTATTGTCAATTGTTACCAACTGGGAAAGAAAGAGTCAGTTTTCTCTAGGAACGAGTATATCCCCTGCTAAGTTAATCACACTCCAGTGGATGACCACATACTCAAGAATATTTGGGGGCCGGGCGTTGGTGGTGCACGCCTTTAATCCCAGCACTTGGGAGGCAGAGGCAGGTGGATCTCAGTGAGTTCGAGACCAGCCTGGTCTACAAGAGTTAGTTCCAGGACTCCAAAGCCACAGAGAAACCCTGCCTCAAAAAAAAAAAAAAAATTGGGAACAGCAAATTGGTCTTGATAGTTGAAAACTGATGACACAAAGTTGCATGGATGAGGAAGGGAGGTGGAGGGTCTGGGAAGAGTTGGGGGAAAGAATGAATTTGATCAAAACTTTGCATGAAACTCTCAAAAATTAACATTTTAAGAAAGAAAAGAACTTCTTAGTATTTTATATGTGAATAAGAGTGTCTTTTCTTTCAAACATCAAGAAAAATCTATGCAAATAAATTATTTATCTTCATCAGTTTCTAGTTGTGCATTTTATTATCAAGTTGACATCTTCTATTAGTTTATTAATTAACTCTTTCAGATAAACTGCCTTGTAAGTATAGTGAACACCTAATAGACCTTCCATGTGAATTGGTTCACTGTTATATGACATGGTCCTTCAATATGGTCAATTCAATATTAAATTAAATTAAAGGTGTTTAAAGTGGCTGAGGTGCCAAATTTGGAATTTATGTCTATATTCAATTTAATGAATAGTTTCCAAAGTTAGCCAAAATGATAAATCAAGTTTAAACCAATGTTTGTGTTGTTAGTTGATTAGATAAGGAGGGAGGGTATGAACTGATCACATAAAATTTATAAATCAGGCAGTGTAGTTTTCCACCATTTGTACAGTCATTAAGTAAACATGTATTTAGTTGTAATAATTGGTACCCACACATCTATTTCTAGGGCTAGAAGAAGCACTTCTACTTTTTCTCTATTTTCATGTGGCATGTGACTTGTGAAAGGGACTATGACTTCAATGAGATTTTATAATATCATACAATAAGAATAAAAATGGAGCTGTATCCATGGAGTTATGAAAACACAGAAGAGGGAACCCTTTGAGTACCACTAGGAAGGAACCTAGCTTTAAAGTCCTGGGAGGCAGTCTCCTAGTAGACATACAGAAAGTGGGAATACCATGTTTCAGTCATATTCAGAGAGTTTGGTCTAAGAAAGCCATCTGCCAGTACCCCCTGGCTGCAAATGATCATTTTGATTAAGAAAATCATACCTAGAATATTGGGCTCAGTCCAAGACTGAGAAATCAACACAAGAGTGTCAAAGGCAGCAAGGAGTAAACATCCAGGTTACAAAGAGAAGATGGTGGCTGGAGAGACACCGGTGAGGGGTACCTCATGGCAAGCTTAGTACACCTAAGTGTCTACACTCTCAGAGCACCTTTCATTTCCCCATTGAGACCCTGAGGGAATATTTGATGGAGGATTTATCTCTAAGATGCTGTTCTGTTCGGAATCTAACCTAGAACATTACACTGCTGGTTGACCTGGGCCTTGACCTCATATAGAGAGAATCCTACCAATGGATTCTATTTGCTGCTGACTCATCCCCTATTCTGTTGCAAGTGGGGTAGTTGTGTAGAGACTCTGGGCTATGTGAGCTCACATAATGGATAACCTATACTTACAGTGGGATTCAAGCTCTTTATCCCCCTGTGGCATTAAATTATGCTCCCCCACCCACTTGTATCTCTCTGGGTGGATCTCTAGATCCCCTGGGTTCTTACTGAATCTGCTTCCTTTCTTCTTTCCAAAAAGTTATATAGGAATCTGGGAAGGGAAGCAGATGCCCAGAAAACCAGGGGATATGGACACTAAGCATACAAAAACAGGATGCTACTCTGGGTAAAATCCCTGATACAGCCAAGTGCAACAAGTTGTCAGATACTGAGAGCTGCTGTTGGACCATGGTGAGATGGATCAGGATTGAGGTTTTGAAGCAGAGATTCTGCTTTTGCAGGTACCACTCAGTTTTAATGGTCTCGTGGATTGGAGAACTGGGGGGAGAAGGCATCATTGATACCTCACTGCATGGTAACACAAAACCCAGCAGATGAAGAATATGCGATGCAATTCTTTTAATGTAACATGCCCTAATTTGGTTGATTGGAGATTTTTGTCTCTTCTGTATAAGTCATGTGCATAAAATGATACAGGTTTGTGGATTCTTAAAAATAATCTTTAGCCAGACAGTGGTGGTGAACGCCTGTAATCCCAGCACTTGGGAGGCAGAGGCAAGTAGATCTGTGAGTTTGAAGCCAGCCTGGTCTATAAAGTGAGTTCCAGGACAGCCAGCACTCTTACATGGAGAAACCTTGTCTAAAAAAACTGTATGTTTGTATGTGAATGTGTGTGTGTATATATACATACATAATTTTTAGCTGTCAATATGATTACATCATGACATCATGTCATCAAAAAGGTATGGCACATATGAAAATTATTTTTTAAATATTTTAATATATTTTACATAGTTATAAAATGCTTTGAAATCAACATCCCCACCATTTTATAAGAGCAAATTCCCACTGTCTTGAAAAAGTAGCCATTAAAAATAAGCACAGACATGGAAGTACACTAGAGACTTACAAAATATTTTTGAATGAAGTGGTTTTCTTCCTGTCCAAATTCAGTTTTTTTTTTACACACACTAAAAATGGCCTCTATCCTCTGTGTGTGTATTTGTGTCTGTGTGTCTGTTTGTATGTATCTGTTTATGTTCACATGAGTACAGGTACCTTAAGAGGTGAGAGACACTGAACCCTATGGAATTGGAGGTAGAGGTGTTTGTGAGCCGCCTGCCCCAAGTTTAAGAACAAAACTCATGTCCACTCAAAGAGCAGTATGTACTCTTAATAGCTGACCATCTTTCAACCCCATTTATGTTCAGTTTCTCATGTTTTAAAATCAGTGAAGCTAGCTTTACTTCGCTCCCTTCCTTCCGACGTGTGCTTCATTTGGTCTGTGTAGTGACTGAAAATACTCTGTGTGTCTCATGCTGTATTTTTGAGGTTTAGGGCAATGCCTCTTGATACTGCAGCCTACTTTCTCCAGGCCTCAGTGCTGCCCAGGTTTCAGAGTGTGGGTGCACAAATAGGAGTTGAAACTCTCGCCTATTCTGTGCTCCAAGATTTTGGCTCTACTGTAAGACCCAGGAGAGAAGTCCATGTGCTTTCCTACTTCATAGAAGCCTTGTGTGCTCCTGCTGGTCTGCATTCATGGCTTTCAGCCTTCAATCAGGATCTATTAAGAAATTCGAGGTTGCTGTCTTTAGAGCAGAAAATTCCAGATTGTTTCACAGATAACGAGCTGTGTTGTTTTGGAAGACTTTTCTATCAGCGAAGATGGCAAGGGGTGTCCTATTATACTATATAACATACCTTTATGTAGGTCATGTTCAAAAACCCTTGAAAGCCATCTTTTCTATTATATAAGTCATTAGTAGATTGTGGATACTAAGCAATGAGAATAATATATTGACTAGCCTATAGTCTAGCCTATTTCATTGCTTCTGCCTGTTGAAGCTTGCAGTCCTTGGAGCCTTGAGGAGTTGATTGAGATTATTAGCTTTACTCAATAGTAGCATGAGAAAACCTTGTCACTTGAGTAGAATGGCTATTGAGTTCCTTTACCAGAGCTAACATGTAGCTAAGAAAGGTGAGTGGAACTGTCTACTGTGACAATTTGTGTTGAGTTTAGGACCAGTCACAGATGGCTGTGGAGGCTTCAAATGGAACTGTCTACTTACTTTTCCTCCAGTTAGATAGTTAGATGGTTCCCTCCCAAAGGGGATGCAGGACAGCAAACTCTTGAGGTGTTTCAGAGCCAAAGGAGATACTGATTTTGCCTGCTCACACCCAGGAGCTGTGAACTGATGGTAACTGTGAGCCAGAAAAGGGAATGGGACAAGAGGAAAATTTCTGAAAAACAAAACAAAACAAAACAAAACAAAAAACTGGATTAGGCCAGAATGGAAATTGAAAGTACTTTCTAATTTACAGGCTCAGAACACCTGACCTTTTTGACTCCTTGTGGACATGATGCCACTGTCAAAGTTTTGTAAGTAATTCTGTAGCCCCCTGAAGGGGCCGGAAGAGTCCAGAACACTGGGAAATGATGGGAAATGAAGACCAAAGCTGAGCTACCCATGGGGATGCTGGAGTATGTTTATTCTAAGCTAGTTGTGACATATAGACATATATGTCACAGGATTGCAGTTGGATCATGTGTCCTTAGGTGGGTCCCTTAAGATGAAACAACACACTGTACATGTTTAACATAGGACAAAACTGAAGCCTCCAAGGTCAAAGGCTCAAAGTCACACATCTGTGAGAAGACATTGCTTACCTCATTACACCTGGCTTTCTCTTTCCTAGCCCATTTCCTCTAGTATTTGAAGAAATGAGAAATCTATGGCTTCTCTCAATGCTTAACATCACTTGAAAGGTAATCTATGACACAGTGGGCCATGTTTCAAACTAAGAATAAGAACCCTGGTTAGCACTGTTATGGGCCCAACAGTCCCAGTCTTCTCAGTGGATTATGTACCTATAGGGCCTACAGAAGACCTAAAGAAAGAGCAGAAGGTGCAGCATACACTCAGCTGCAAAGAGGGTAGCCATGAAAGTCTATGGTGTATCCTCACATCCTGGATACCATAGAACTTATGAAAAAAGAAGTTCCCCTTATCAAAGACAGCTGTGCCCCAAGAATCTGGTGATAGTAGTAACATCTAGTTTGGCTATGCTGATTTCTATATGAGTTTACCTAGGTTAGGACTTAATTTACAAGTTGGACAAAACATTAAAGATGCCTTATGAGACAGAATTGTATTTCAATTTGCCACAAGTAAAGTGTAAAATTTATAAAACGGGTTTCAGGTGAACACTAACCAAGATCTAACTTATTATTTTAGAACATGTTACAAACATTTGCAAAACATCACATCAAATTTTTTGGTGATAATTAAGACATGGTTTGTACTATATTGTCAAGTAATCTACTTTCTGAAGAGGGGGAGATTTTCTCTGATGTCATTAAAATAGTTGTTTATTTTCATTCTTAAATAAAAGTCTTTTATTTTACTGAACTCACAAACATCACTTGACTAGATTAAGGTGGTCACTCAAATAAACACTTTCACTCTTGAAAATGGTATCCCCCCTCCCATCTCCATGCTCATGGGGGATAATTAACTTAGTCAAAATGAGGAGAAAAAGAAGTAAGTCAAGAAAAGGGGAAAAGACCCAATAATGTCGAAATTTCTAAGGGGTTGAGGTTTCTGGGCTTCTCTGGGTGTAATGGACATGGTCTGTGCTGTTAGCCCTGGGGTGCTCTTCAATGGACACCCTCATAGTGCTGCACTCAAACTCAGGCTGCTTTTAAGTCAACATTGCCACATCTAGTAAATATTGGGTACCAGAGACCAAAAAAGTAATTAAAAAATTAATAAATGATGTAATTTAGGTGTGTGTGTGTGTGTGTGTGTGTGTGTGTGTGTGTGTGTGAGAGAGAGAGAGAGAGAGAGAGAGAAAGAGAGAGAGAGAGAGAGAGAGAGACTGTGGAGAGAGACTGTGTGCTTTCTTTTATGTTTCACATAGTGGTCTCTCTCTGGTCCCCCAGCCCCCCCCCCCCCATCTATTGGTAAGATAAAAGTCTGTGGCCCACACAGCCTTCATGGCGGGAGAGCTGGCGGGGGATGTGGAAGGCAGCCTGGAGCCTTCACCAAGGATGATAAGCCTGCGTGAATTTTACGAGTCTCAGTATCAAGGTTGCCCTCGCCCAAGGGATTTACGAAGAAGGGGGAAAAAGAAGAGAAGGCAGATGTATGAATAACCGGCATTGTAAATCTTCACCGTGGCAACCCAGAGCTAGGAAAAGTCTGTGATGGGTTCACGACTTGAGAAGAAAGCGACGCAGCAGAGTGGGAATGGATTTTCTTCAGATTCTTAATGCACTGCTTAGAGCCGCTTAGGGTGGGGGGTGGGTGCACACCAGTGTGTGCCTGGGGAAGTGAGTGTGTGTGTGTGTCTGTGTGTGTGTGTGTGTGTGTGTGTGTGAGAGAGAGAGAGAGAGAGAGAGAGAGAGAGAGAGAGAGAGAGAGAGAGAGAGAGAGAGAAGGGGAGGGCGCGTGTGTAAGAGGAGGGACTCTGGAAAATTGTTAGAGGGAATTACTGGTGTTATACAGCTTGCCAGCTTTAGGGGCAAAAAGAAGGCCATTTAGCCTCTGAATATAAATGACTGGATTTTGCTTGGGGTAGAAAAAAAAATGCTGTGGGGGAGGGGCGTGGGATTATGCAAGCCAGTAACAATGAGCACGTTGGACCTTGGGCTCCACAGCACAAGGTCACCGCGAAAGTCAGTGTGTTAGCTGGTGGAGGTGGCAGATAGAAGAAAATAACTCGCAGTAGATTGCTTCCTGCTTTGCAAAACACAGCAGCTACTGAAAATAAGACACATTTGAGTGGTCTATAGAAATACCTGATTTCCTTCTCTCTCTCTCCTGTACACACACACACACACACACACACACACACACACACACACACACACGCTTGCACGCATGCACGCACGCACACGCAGGGCCTGCTGATGTATGAAAACGAAGCCTTGGCTCTAATTGTGCAATTATAAAACGGAAATGATGCGGGCTTGGTAACACAGGGAAAGGAGGCAGCTCAATAACATTGTTTAATGACAAGCAAATAAAGCTCAGAGGGGAAAGAGGTGACTCTTTCTGCTTTAGACTCATTAAGGAGCCTGAAACATATTGTAAAAGAGTGATATTTAATTATGGGCTGGACTGATAACAGAGAGCAGGGCCTCACTGGGAGAAAGAGACCCTGTGCTCCTAGGAGCTCACAGCTCCAAACATCAATTACCATGATTATCTACCCAGCACTTGCAAAATGCACCGGCTCCATGTTCCATCAGCGACCCGTAAACAGGCATTGCATAGGCAAATTTATGGGCACAGGCAGCCAGGGCCAGGTGGGAAAGCCAGCCTCCCATTGGCGCTCCCCGGCAAAGAAAAAAAGAAGCACAGGAAAGAAAAATCCGCCTTGCGCTCTGTGGAAAGAACAATTTATTACTGAGTATTTGCAGAAGACAGCACTTGCTGCCTGCTGCTATTTTTTCTTTCTCTCTCTCCTTTTGCCTCTGCTGCCTGTCTGAATGAGGAATGGAAGTGTATTTACCGACCCCGCTTACAGGGGATCACTTGGCACAGTCTCCGGAAACCTTGTGGTGCTCTGGGAGGCCATGAGTTCTGGAGCTAGGAGGGACCAATGCCTCTCTCCCTAGCAACTTCCGTTCAGGAAAGGGCTAGGACACCCTGTCTGGTTGTAAGAAATTAGAATTTGGTAGGAAGGGAGCAGCAAGAAGAGCTGTGTAATTCGAATGCCGTAGGAAGAATTTGTGTCATGTTGTGTATTTTTCAGGGTGGTTTGTAAAGTTCCGGATTTAAAGAATGCTTGGAAAGACTGGCGTAGGATCCCGTGAGCTGAACGTTATGGAGGCTGATGCAGGACGATTGCAAATTTGAGGGCAGACGGGGCTAAATCGCGTATTCAAGGCTAGCTTGTAAGCTATAAGAGAGACTTTTTATTTTCTCTCAAACAAAACCAATGTAATAAAAATAAATTCTTGGAGATTGTTGACTGTCAATCTTTCCACAAGAAAGCCCTAAAATAGCCTACATCTACCTAAACACCATGAGTTTAACTACAAATTTAGTTTCTTCATGAACAATCATTCCAACTCCAGCCTGAAATGCTGACAACACTGCTCAGTTCTTTCTTGCTCTCTGTTTACATTTACATTCCCAAACAGACAGCGACTCTATCAATCTGCACAGTAAACTCATTTTGGAGGAAGTCCTTGCCTCTAGGCAAGTGGTTGGGGAAGCACCGCCTGGACTGTGTCTTGCTCTTTTATAACTGCTTTCTAGAACAAAATTGTCCATTGCTAATTTACGCTCAACCGTAGACACCTGACCATGGACAGAGGCGCTATGAGTGGACACCCAGAGACAGGTGCTGGCTCAGCGCCACTCCCAGCAGCACCCACTTCAGGCGTTAGAATCACTGTGGCTCGGGAGTGGTGACTACAGAGGAGTACGCCTGCCTGCTAATGTTCTTGTCAGTCCCATTCTTAAGAACAAAGGAAATTTGGGCTACTTTTTAATTCTACCCTCTCAGCTCATCAACACTTGGTTCGCATTAAAATGTAAGAACATTACACTCAACACTCTGCTAATAATCAAAAAGTACCGCTTTGAAGTCTCCCTGTTTCTCAGCTACTACCCATGACAGATGTTTGCCAGAGAAAAACTCAGGGGGCATTTTCTCGCGAGCATTTTGGCTGAGAACGGTAACCACTGCACCATTTAATAGCTCGGCGATCTCAAGAGTAGTGGCTCCTTATTTATCTCACATCTTCCTCCTTGCCAGCTCCCTACCACAGACCTGACCTCTGAAGACACACATTCATTCCACCTCAGTCTCTCTATAGCATCAATTAATAAAAACTGACGACGTTTTCCACAAACGCACATGTCCTGATAAATGAGGGTCCTGACTTAATTGCTCTGTAAATTAAGAGCTCGCCACAGTGACAATGGAGAAGAGTTTTAATATTTAAAAACTCATTAAATTTGTGTACTTTGTGAATAATTAAAGTCACAAGACCACTTTAAGAAGCTAATTTAAGTTTCATTCTTGAAATGTATATCACAGATGAGGACAATTCATCTGCCAAAAAATAAAAAGAAGTTGGCTAATTTCTCAAATTTACCAAATTTGTGACTTTTTGTTCTAATTAGTAATGGAACAAATTCCTCTTAGACTTCTCTCTGTCTCTCTGTCTCTCTCTGTGTTTCTGTCTTTGTCTCTGTCTCTCTGTTTCTCTCTCTCTTCTTTTCAATGACAGGGACCAAGGAGGTCTGTGGTTTTAAGGGTCAGTTATATACTTATCCAAAGGGAGAGATCTGAAGGCAGAGGTTGCCTTTCCTTGGTGCTTTTATAGAAAGCAATCTGATTCATTTTCATCCAATTGGTCTTATTGGAAATATGTCCTAATTTTTAGCTCTATTTTCTTTTTTCAGGAAAAAAAAGATTCTGGTATTTTTGTTTATGACTCACAGCTGTGTACAGATCTAAACACATAAGCCTCCGTGATGATGCCCATATAAACCACAAATCCCCGTGATTAGACAAGGAGACCCTCCCTAAAGAGCCCACATGGAAACTCCGAATAACCACCAAGTGCTTGGAGTAACTCTCTTCTCTTTTAGATCAGAAGTCTGACTTTCAACGTGGTGATTGCTCTAAGAATAATTTCTGGTTTCCCAGCCTCATGTTCACAGCCTGGAAGGAATCTAGTCCAGAGTAGATGAGGCTTCTCCATCATCATCTTTGTTCTATTTACATGGATCGCTTCTCCAACCCTTGTGTTGTTGATGCTGGTAGTGTCATCGGTGTTTGATAGATGATTAAGTTGCTCAGCGTTCATGGTGGAACAGACCACTCAGAGAGCACTGAGCATTTTGAAGTGTGAACTCTGTAAAAGGCAAACATAAGGAATCCGGTCTGGTATTTGTTCCAAAAAAGTGTATGTACCATTTTTTGAAAGAATCGTGTTTTTTTTTTTTTTTTTTGTGAACTCCGTACTTCTAAAGGGGGGGGTTGGAGTAGAGATGGGGGGTGCTTTGATTAGAAGATAGCATTGTTTTGCCTTCAAATAACACTTGTGGGAAAAGAGGTGTCTATAGGAAAGGTCAGGGTGTTCTAGATATTCAAATAGCATCCTGCTCTCACAGACTGGAGGAAGTGAGGTGGGTTGTCTAGATCTGGAAATGGGAAGCAGCCTCTTGAATGACCCTTTAAAAGAGTGCAATTCCAGCCCATGTCTAAGAGAAGTAGACGGATGTGGTGACAGTCCCAAATCTGTGTTTTTCTGATCTCACAGAGGAAATTGTATGTACAAATGCAGAGAAAAGAAGGCAAAATGCTCACAGAAACTAAAAATATATTTTTTACCTCCCCAAATCAACTTTTATCACAGAGAATTAAAAAGAGGTAGACCATGTTATCCTGTGTGAGTGGCAGGGGTGGGAGGGTGCTGCCAATTCATTATCTCCACTCTGCTGAAGGGCCTTCTATCATAGACTAGGGGCTATTCTTTCAGAGTTCTCAACTATAAGAAAACTATGATATTAAAATGCTCCTGCAATGAATCCCAGGGGATCTGGGGAAGCTATGCTGCAAATGGGATTTTGCGCCGTGTGAATTGCCAATCCCCAAAGATTGTGAAATCCTGTGGCTAGGCACAGGTTCTACAATATGTGCATTTGTGAAAAGGGAATGTCATCACTACATATTATTTTTACCTTTGGCAAGAACTTTATAAAATTTCAGAGCATCTCACACTCAAAAATACTTCTAAGGATGGAGAGTGAGTGGGAATCTCTGTTGGTGCCAGGCTATCAAGCACTTATTAATTTGTTTCTCAAATTGTTTTTGATTATTTGACCTGAAAAGTAAATGCACATTGTCAGCTCTCTTTCCTGTAAATCCAACAACCAATTGGAAGCACAGGGTGATAAACACTTCCAAGGACTGCAGGGAAGGAAAGAGAATGCTATTTGGAATATTGGCTGCCAGAGAAAAAAAATAGAGAGAATTGCAAAGTGGGGATGTATGTGTCCTTTCTCTTTTTAGCTTCTGTTTGAGGGCTGAGAAGGTGAGAAGGGAAAAGACACTAATAGGGACAGAAACACTGGGGGAGAAAATAGCCAAGACCACAATGTCCCTATAGAAATGCCATGACACAAAGAGGACAAGAAGCCCTGAACTGCCCATATTCCATGATTTTTGTTTGAGAAAGGAAACTGGTGAATCTGGTTTTTCTTTTCCAGAAACCAACGTCCAAAGAGCCAGTGAAGTCGCCATTGTGCATTAATGCTTGTGGAAGCATCTCACTATCCACCAGGGGGCAGATGGGATCCCTTTGATGGCCAGAGACGTCTAGACTTCAACTCCAATTTTGAATAATAATTTGCATAGCCTTTGCAACATCAATATTATCTCCTCTGTCCTTAGGGACTTATGTCCAATGTTCACGGAAGAAATTTCAAACTTCTGTGTTAAACTCTGAACTTCACTGTAGCGTTGAGCCTCTTTAATCTGACACTGGTAGGAGGCCATGATGTGCCAGGTCTGCCATTTGGTGATCTTTGCATTTCTATGGGTTAACCTTTTGAGATGGGGGATGCATTTCCAGAGACCAGAAGAGTCACAGAGTGTAGACACCATCTTCTTTTAGAGGAATACCAAAGGGATTCCATCATTTTTTTTGTTTTGTTTTGTTTTTGTTTTTCGAGACAGGGTTTCTCTGTGTAGCTTTGGAGCCTATCCTGACACTCACTCTGGAGACCAGGCTGGCCTTAACCTCACAGAGATCCGCTTGCCTCTGCCTCCCGAGTGCTGGGATTAAAGGCATGAGCCACCAACGCCCAGCAGGTTTCCATCATTTTAACACTTACTATTTGATGTGGACTTTCACACACAAAAAGCTCTATACCCCTGTGTACTCTTTACAGGACATGTTTGCTGTTGGAGGTATCATCTTGGAAAAGAGGCCCCTCAATGTCTTAATGGCACCTAAGGTCACTTTGGGCAGTTGCCTTCCTAGCCTGTTGGGTTCAGGAGTCACACCTTCGTCATCTGTAGATAGTGGGCAGCTGTTTCAGAAGAAAGACAACATGGTGGAGATAACCAAAATAACGTCAACAGATACTCAGGGGAGCTATAAAACACAGCTTTCCATGTTGTTTCCAAATACATAACTCAACCAAAATATAATCTTGCAACATCTGAACAAGGAAGAAAATCTAAGTAAGGATTGGTCACTGGAGCTGGTTGTTCCAATTTCTGAACAGTACATCTGTGGACCAGCCCCAAATCCTATTTAACATGAGCAATCTGATGAGCCATCAGAGTTTGACTAATAGATGTAAAATGGATTGAGTTTAATTAGCACATCTTCACTAGTCCATGTTGAGGGTTTGTCATTTAGGAATCACTAGAGCAATATTCGGTAGCACAAACACCGTGGGGAATGGCGATTTGAAAAGAAATTATAATAAGAAACACGAGGCCTGTTGAACTCCAATAAGAAGCCCAACCGCATGGAAGTAGCTAGCCAAACAAGCCAGGCCCTGAGAATTCAGCCTTGCAACCTAACAGAGCAGCCATGCCTTGACTGCTGAATCACAGCTGATACCGCAGGGGCCTTGCCAGAGAAAATAGAAAAATAAAGCAAACCCAGGTGGGTTCTTAGCCATCCTTCCTCCATAGCATGGTGATGATGGAGAATATGCATGAGAATGGTGGTGACATTCTCTGGTAGGCTGAGATAGTCCCGCCCTGATGGTCTGGTAATGGGTCCCACCGAGCAACATTCACATTCCCCTTGTGGCCCATCATCTGTCCTTTGGATGTGCTCTGACTGGGTTTTGTAATGACTCTGTGGGATATGTATGGAACTGATTAGAGGCACACTGCCTTGTTTGAGCATTGCCCATGGTGTTAAACTGGTAAAACCCACTGACAACCCCTGTTGTAACATTCATAATAAATGAATCTTCCAAAAATGCATATGCAAGCAAGATGCTAGTAGCTGAATGTGTCCTGTGGCGTATACTCTGAGGCATGCAAGAGATGGTAACTCCAAGAAGGGCTGTCCTAATAATATTCCGCTCACCTTTTAATATCATGAATAGGATTCTGTTCTTTTCTCACTCTTGAAGTGGCTCAGGTTTGTGATTTTGATGATCACTCTTCCTTTTTTTTTTCAAATGACAAAAAAAGAGCTGCTGGTATGTGAAAACACCGCTGTGGGCTGTAGGCTACGTGCTTTGAGTTGTTGTCCAGATGGACTCATTCTGATCTCTCTCTCTCTCTTTTTTTTTCTCCTGTCTGGTCCCTCCTACATTCATTTCAACGACGTCTTCTTTTTCTTTTTTCGATGATAATATATATTATATTGTCAGTAACAGGCCAGGCTTGCTATGAGCATTTATGACTTGGGTCCAAACGGTCTAGTTTGATAACTTAAATCTCAAGTCTACCATGGGTAGCTTACACATCTTAATACACCCCTTCCCCAAATATCAAAGTCTTGCTTAGGACTTTATTAGATACTACAGTGTTATAAATCATCACATTTTAAAAGGATATTGTTACAAATTCATCTTTTGAGGTTGTGTTTTTATTTTTTTGATAGTTTTTCTCTTTGGAAGAACAAATCGGGCATGTCAAACCAATTCTATGCACAGCTGTCTAATTGCTTGCACATTTGAGGCCACTAGGAACCAACTGTCACTTTGAAAATGACAGACATAAATCTGGCCTTTGGTATGCTGTGGCGACAAGCAAGCCATTGCTGTGCTGGGGACTAACCTGATCAGCTCTGCAGACCCTTGCCTTCATATGCCATCTTGGATGACTGCTGGCTTCTTGGCACCCATATTTTACTGAATGAGACACAATTGAAAACCTCAAAGGAAATGTCTCATTGATTTATACACAAACCCAGCTTGAACCACCGCCAGAGTTCAAGAATACAACAGAAGCAAAGGTGATGTATTGATGACAGATACCTCCCAATCGGATGTTGCTGACACCAGGCTAAGTCAAGACACTTTCTGGATTGCTGTGGAAGTTAAGGATAAATAGCCCCAAATTCTATTTTAAGGGGCACAATCATCAAGAACTCAGTGCAACAGCCTGGAGAGTAAGGCTAAGTGGCTAAGAACACCTGTAGCAAGCCAGGCTGCGGTGGTACAAGCCTTTAATTCCAGCACGTGGCAGGCAGAGGCAGGCAGATCTCTGTGAGTTCAAGGCCAGCCTGATCTACAGATGGAGTTCCAGGACAATCAGGGCTACATAGAGAAACCCTGTCTTGAAAAAACAAATAAAAATACCCCCAAACAGACAAACAAAAACCCACCACCAACAACAACACAAAACACCTGTTGCTCTTGCTGAGGATTGGGATTCAGTGGCCAGCACCTACATGGTAGCTTATAACAACTCCAGTTCCAGAGTATTCAACACATTCCTGTGACCTCTTCTGGTACCAGGCTCATTCCTATGTGGTACATACACATATATGCAGGCAAAGCACTCATACACTTAAAAAATACAAATAAATCTAAAAAAGGAAAAGAAAAAAGAATTCAGCAAATGAATAATTTGATTGTCATTTGACTAGTAATAAGAATGATGCCCCAAGGTAATGTTAGTCTCTATATGTACTTACCAGCAAGGGTAGCTTTCTAAATGGGCAACTTAGACTCCAAAGGAGTCTTGGGATTTGTCTTGGAATATCACATAACCTCACTTGCTTCTTCTGATCTTGTGGTGTGCCCGGGGCCTGCTCAGTCACCTCCTACCTGATCATGTTTCCCTAACCCCAGGATAACAGTTACTATGGTATCTAAGTGGAGAAGCTTAAAAAGGATTCTCAGATTCTGCAATTTAATCTAAATTATGTCTAAAATTTAATCACTACACTCTCCCTTTGTCTTGTGAGTTCTGATGTATCTCCTTCTGACATAAAATTCCTCATGCAAACAGTTTGTTGCTTATCAACTGTAACTAACTTAAATTTGATGACTTGACTATTCTCCTTTAATTTCTTTTGGTGGCGTGATCGATATATTTTCTAAGTGCGCATGTGTGTGTCGGCTGTCACACACAGCATTCTGGACAACATATCTTGTTACTCATGGAGCGTTTCCAAATCCTGATTATTTAAACAAAAGCAGATTTTTACCTCTGTAAGTCTTTACAAAGATTAAAAAAGAGAGAGACAAATGGTTATTTGGTTTCAATCTGGCCTTAATAATTTTCCTCCGTCTATTTTCCATTAAAAAGGAGGCGGTTATACAATCCAGTACAGAATATGGAATTTTTTTTTTTCAAATCTGTACCTTTGATATGGCATTTATTAGTTTTGACCATTTTACCTCCACTATGATACAAATTGCTGGGCTGCTTTATTGAATTGTAACTCAGAGCCTTGGCCATAGCTTCAGTGTTTAGGGGTCTCCTTCTTGTAAGAACCCCGGTTAGATGCACTGATAAATCCTTGATTGCTTAGAGAACAAAGTTGCAACATTCCTCACTTTGGGAGCACCATGACAAATTACAGAGCATTGTTGTTTAAATTAAATGTTAAACTAGGTTAGTCCAGACATTTATAATGGGGCATGTAATTAGCCCAAACACAGATGAAATATCAACAAATTAACTGTTTTTGAAGAAAAAAAAAAGTAATACTGGAAATACACTAGTGTGAGCACCCGGGCCTTTAAAACAGATGATGTCACACGGTCTGGGGAGCTTTGTCATGTTCAGTAAATTAGCATGGCCTAACCACAGCAGAAAACTTCCTTGAGCTGCAATAAAGACTAAATGCTTTCAGACTCCCACGGTCCTTTGTAGTCATCATTTTAAAGCAGTGCCTGAGCGAGCAGCACCTGTAAAGTTTTCTTTTGAGCGGCTGTGAGTTGATTAGATCTATTTCAGCCTAGTAGTGGTAATAGGCTCCTCTCTGCGAAACTGCTTACCCTCTGCTCCCCTGGCAGCTGGAGAGACTGGAATTAATCAGGTCTGCTGGGGACTTCCTCAGCGGCTCTGCAGGCCAACGACTCTGGAATCATTTACCACAGAACCTGACTGTCAACTCTTTGTCATTTAGGCTTTTGATTATGCTTGCTTTCTCTCTCTCATTTTTCCTTCCTTTTTTTTTCAGAAATAAAAGTGAAGATGGATGATGGATTAGTCCAATATTCTATTTTACTACTGGCTTACAGGTATATGTTATTGCCGCGGATATACAAAAACATAGGTGTGTAACTAAGATGGTGAGGACCTGCTATTGAAATTAAAATTGACTTTTTTTTTCTCTTTTTGTTTTTCTTTTGCCTGATAAAGGTAGATGCAGCTAGAAGCTAGGTGCTCTCCTAACTATAGTGTCTTTCAGGCTGAAGGAAGACATGTTTGGAGAGCTGGGGTTTTGGAGGCCTTTCCGATTCTGCCAACAGCATCCAGCAAAGTGCTTTTTGGTCTGTGTCTCCAGCTCAACTCCTGATTGAATCTGTGAGGAATCACTGCTCAAGACACAAAACGCATGAGCAGTCAGAGCAGAGCCCTTCTGAGCATCCCAGAAATGACGAAACACAGATTGGAGTCCACATAAAAACCACGAATCTAATCTCAGTATTTGATTTTCTCAGATGCAAATATCTTGATAATTGAGTTGTATGATTTTATGCTTAAAATTAAAAAAAAATCCCCATAATGTTATAAAAAATAAACCACCCAAATCAAAGTACAATTTTACATGAAGGATTTTTATCTTGGGGCAACTTTTTTTTTCCCCTCCAATTTAGCAACCAAGAATATTTTGTCTTATTTCAGCTTCCTAATTGTTTGACAGGGTTCTCTTTGGGAGAGAAACACAAACTCAACAGATAGGGTAGAGACATTTAAATATCTTCTCTAGGGTATAACCATAATAATTATATGGAAATGTTGAGACTTAATGTTTCTAAAATTGTGATACATAATATTCTTGGATGAATGTAATCCCCCTAAAAGTATTTTTGCAAACAATATTTTCTTTCACCTAATTGGTATGAAGGCTGTAATGAGTCAAACAGAGAAATACTGTATATTGTAAATGCCAAAATGTAACGAATACATCAGTATCACGTAGCCCACACCAATAAATGTGTTCCTGAAGCAGACAAGAAACTGAATGTGTTTACCTTATGACATGAATGTCCTGCTTTCTGTATGTTCTCAGGGCCCTGCAACAAGTTTCAACCAAGGCTCCGTGAATTATGCCGGGGATTCGTACAGTGCTCCATACAGAACACCGCTTTCCATTTGTTCTCTTCTGACACTGTTTATGTCTGGTTGGGCCACAAATAGACATAAATATAGCACAGATCTCAGGGCTCCCTTGGGGAATGTGTGGGGTGGGTGGAGGCTGGGTGTCTAAACTTTTTTAAAAGAAGAGGGGACCAGAAGCAAGTCCTAGAAGAAATGGTCCTGAAGATAAATAGCCAAATTACATCACGCCAAGCCTTTGGGCTTATACAACCTTAAGAATTGTATTGTTTTACAGAGACTAGGATTTGAGTTATGCTTAAGGCTATTCAGGCCTGACTGGGTGGAGAGAATGTGTACTATATGACTATATGTACAGTGTAATCAGTTCTCCTGGTCTGTCCCTCTCCTTGTTCCTGGGCTCCGGTGATGGTTGCCATCCAACAATATCTTCTGTTTGTATGGGCAGAGTGCCCAGGCACCTCTCAAGGGTCCTCACCTACACTCCTCATTAGCCATCCTTGGGGCGAGGTGTCCTGTGTCAGTACACTTACTCCATCGCCTGTGGCCCGAAACAGGGCCTGGGGACAGTGACTTGTCTGCTGATTTCAGGTGTCCCAGGCATTGGAGCTATAAAGGGATGTTGCTAGGCTAATTTGGCACTGCCTCTTTCCAACAATGCAGTATGGACTTGGCAAAATTCAGTGAGAGAGAGAGAGAGAGAGAGAGAGAGAGAGAGAGAGAGAGAGAGGCTAATTGAGCTATTTACCAGCCTGCAGAGCCACCTGGAAAGCAGCCAGTCATGCTCAGTGTCTTAACAGTATAGACTTTAGTATCATTCCAGGAAGGAGCCCTCCCATATTTGTTTGTTTGTTTGTTTTATTTTCATTTGTCTTTTGGTGTGCTGTGGGGAGATGAGAGCATAAAAAGGAGGGTGGTTACAAAAAGAGGACAAATTAAAGAGCATATGTAAGCCCAGATATAGAACTAGGAAGAAAAAAAAAAAAACAAAACAAAACTAGCTGCATTCTATGAGGGATAGAAAAATAATTTACAACGGTAAAAAATAATTACATTGAAAGGGTTACAATTTTCGTAGTAGTCTGCTCATCTTTATAAAGTTTTCTTTTTTCTTTCCTCGGAATAGGTCACCTTCCACTGTACTGGTGCATTTCTTTGGCCACTTGTCAAAGCCATGTTGTGATGGAGGCTGGCTTGTCTCGCGCTTTGCCTGCACGGAGGGCGGGCGTCCGGCTGGAGCTGTGCACACAACTCGCGCGCGACGCCTTGCCTTGGGAACCGCCTTGGACAGGGAGCGTTTGTTGATTGGCAAGATGGCTGGGTGCAAAGGCTTTGCCAACCCATACCCCTCTTTTCTTTCCAAACTTGGCTCGCAGTTTCCTTTTTCCTGGAAGCATCTAAGCTTGCTCCCTCTCAATTTTCTTCGTTTGGTCCTTTGTGTACACATCTTCCACCCGGGCGTTCACACTGCATGTGCTTCATGCTTTCTTCACTTCGGCTTCAGCAACTTGACCAGAATCTAAGTCTCTGCCATGTGGGAGCTGTGTATTCAGATTCTCCCCTTGTTGCATTATTTAGAGGGTTGTAAGCATTTCTTCAGGGTTATTCACTAAACATCTGTGGGGAATGGTCACCGTGAGATGGAACTTTTCTTTCAAAATCTTGGCTAAGCCATTAAAACTCTCCGAACTTCATTTTAATCAATATTAAGGCAGCCACAAATGAAGCATTTTCAAGTGTTCTATGAAAATTAATGGATAATTAATGGCGACAGTGCAAGATAGTGATTAAGAGGGCTGGCTTTGGAGCCAGGCTGCCTGTTTTGAATCCTGGAGCGGCTCTGACGAACTGTTCAGTAATTGTAATGCCTGAAATGTGCCGCTCCGTTTGGGGCTTCACAGTTACCAAATGTGTACTCAGAGCCGGCCACCGTGACAGTCTAGGACTTCATCACCAGGACACCCGTAAGAGATAGATGCGGTTCCCATTCGCATTTTGCACATGGGCTAGGCCAAGTGCTCACGTGGTGCTTGCTGTGGGTAGTCAATAACGACAAAGCTAAAGCCATTCGATGATTGCAAAGTTTCGCTTAACAGCCTGCATTAGAAGACACGGCTGCCTTGCCTGGTTTCTGCAATCTTCCTCCACTTGCCCTGCATCTTCTGCTCCGTGGAGCGACGCAAACCTGGCAGCCACGGATTCCGCCATGAGCACAGTTTACAGTGAGCGCAGAGATAAACAGAGTGAAGCCTGCCTGGCGTTCTCGCCAACCCCGCTTTCCCTGTGAGCCACATTCCTGTTACAACGTGGCAGCCAAGGGCCCATGAAAGGGTTTACCACTGAGATTGGCTGCCCCTCAAACTGTCAGAACTATTGCCAAGTGTTGCTGTCAAATAGTGGCACATCTTTTCCCTCTCAGAATTCTGAGATTCTCCACGGCTTTAAAAAAAAAAAAAGAGTCCATTTGTATGTGTGTGTTATTCGTGTTTCTCTCTGTGTGTTCGCAGGCAGTAGAGGTGACTCATGTTTTGGTTTAATTTATCAGTGCTGATATCAGAGACCGAGCTTGTCTGAACACATTCAGTAGTCTAGACTGCAGCACGCAGCTACTGCATCTCATACACACCACACACCGACACTGTAGTTTTAACAGTTCAGAATTTTTGATGCACCTCTTTTGCAAGTATTAGACACCTTTTGTTTTAATTTTAATAGAGTTATCTCATGTTCATTATGGAAAAGTGTCATAAGAATATCCTTTATTATTCCTAGGTCACTTAATTTATTCTCTAAAATGTAAAATCATCAGGGCCTACGGTAACTTCAGATTTTCATTTACTAATTATAAATATTTGCCATTGACGTTCCCAGGCAGCTACAAGGGGCCTACAGCACTCAAACCAAAAGCAACGTACAGAGAATAGGCACAATAATCGACCCTGAATATTTTCCAAATTATAACAAGAACATTTTCTGAACTAATTAATTGTATCCTTCGATTACCAAGTAATTATCATTCCATTGATCTTGATAAAAAGCAGGATGAAGAGATAACATACTATTGTAGAGATGCTGAGAATGAAGTTAGAAATGACCACCCCATCTGGCTGGGCCACATGTAGGCATTTACTTGTGTGTGCACACTCACGTGTGTCTGTGCTATGTCTGTGTGTGTGCGCACTCACGTGTGTGTCTGTGCTATGTCTGTGTGTGTGCATGTGTGTGTATATGTGTATGTCCATATGTGTGTACATATACATATATATGCGTGTATATTTGTGTGCATATTTATATGCAAACAAGTGTGTCCTTTGTATGTATATGTGCTTATGTGTGTACAACATGAGTGTGTGTGTATATGCGTGTGTGTTATGTGGGGTATTTTTGTGGGGGTGGGCGCATGTGCATCTGTGATCTCAAGTGCAGAGGCCAGAAGATGAGATGTATGCCCTCTTTTATCTACATTGCATTCCCTTAAGAAGAGGTCACTTGTTGGTTTTGCTAGGCAGGCTAGCCAGCAAGTCCCAGTGTTTGTCTCCTGCCCTCCACTCCCCAGCATGGGGATTACAGGTATGTATAGCCATGCCTGGCTTTTTATGCGTGTGTTGGGATCTTGAACTTAAGTCTTCATGCTCTAGTGGAAAAGTATTCTTGCCATGGAGGCATCTTGTTAGCTCTCATTTCCTTTTGCAGTTTTTCCTTGGGGATTTGTTGACAGGACACCCAGGGATCACCAAATCTGAGACTGCCCAAGCCCCTCATGTAAAATGCTGAAGTATTTACACCTAACCCGAGTCAGCCATCCTTAAACCATCTGCAGATGACAATGTAGGTGTTATGGTAACAGCACACAAAAATGTCAATTAAATAACGAAAGTAGTAGGCAGACATCTATTACGCTTAATATAGACACAGTTTAAAAAGTGCTGTGGTCTGTGTTTGAATCTCTGGATGTGTGACTTAGGGAGTAGCTGTGCCACTCAGGTTCAAGAAGAGTCATTGCTAGTTTCACACTTGAGTTTTGCCTCTGGTCTGACCTTGTGACTGCTGTGATCTCTTGTGTCTGGGCCTCATCATAGGAAACTCCATTTTGTGTACATAACAGAGCATGGTCAGATTATAGTTTATAGGCAAAATATACACCATACACACCGCTTGGTTAAATTTAAATTTTGTGGATGGTGTATCCCGTAGCAAGTTGTGTGGGCTGTATTTACACTAACACTCTTCATTGTTTGTCTGAAATTTACCTCTACCTGGGTATGTGTTATTTGTGTTTGCTAAATCAAGCAACTCTAATTTGAATGTTCACAGAAAACACAAGCCACCCTAGATCTGCTCGAAGCCTACTCAATATTTTTTGTGTGTTCCTGTGGCTGACATTAGCCACCTATTAGCATTGTTCATGGTTATGTCTTCCTTGGAGGTCACTGGGATATATTGGAAAGCACAGGGCTATGGGTTGGACCTGAGTTCATTGTAAGCAATTTTCTCAGCTCAGTGACATGCTCCACACCTCAGTTTTTAAATGCCCCCCACCCCCACCAAGGACTACAATGAAAGGCATGGTCCCCAGTATGATACTATGAGGAAGTATTGGACCACTAAGAAGCAGGGCCTTCTGGGTCATCTTTGGGTCACTTTGGTATGTACTCACCGAGAGTTGTTTGTCTCTACCCCTTTATCTCTGTAGCTTCCGGGACATGGAGTGAGAAAGTCTGCCCCAGGACATTCTGCCATGATGTGTCACCAACTCCCAGCAAAGAGGACAATGGGCCATGAAACTGTGAGCCAAAATGAAGCTTTGGTTCAAGGATTAGGAACAGAATGCTAACACCTACTGGTCTCCTCCTTGTGAGAGGAGTCCCTCATAATCCCAGTTAAAGTGAGTAAAAGCTGCAGAACTCTAGTTGTAGCAGGAAAGGGAAATAATTCTAGTTCTGTCATTAATTCAGACCCTGGTATTTCATCACCACAGATATGGAGATGACTGTGTGATCTAAGTGTTTCATTACACTCTTGAGGGCTATGTGGTCATAGGCAGTAGCTAGCCTCTGGACTTGGTTGGCACTTGCAACATTTCTTGCTGAGTATACAGAATGAATACTGGAATGTTAATTATTAGTGTTAAAATTAGAATTTAAACAGAATGCAGCATGTAAATTATACAAATTTGAAAAATTTTCTCACTTAATTTTGAAGTTAATTCATCTGTTCCTTTTGAATGTGATTGTTAGAAATAAAGATTGCATGTGGCTTATACTTGTGATCTGTTTTGTGTGTGTGTGTGTGTGTGTGTGTGTGTGTGTGTGTGAAATTGCAGATTAAACCAAGATAAGGGCTGGCTCAGACAGGTACTCTATTGCTGAGTTATAAACTCAATCCTATTTTTTATGTTTTATATCTTTTATATAAGGGCTGGCTAATTTGCCCAGGTTGGCCTTGCATTCTCTTTGTGACTCAGGCAGGCCTTGTAATCTCCTGCCTCAGACTCTTGAGCAGTTGGAAAGACTGGGCTGTGGTATTAGGCTTGACTTCTCAACCTTTGTATCTATTGGATACCAAGACCTTTGTATCTATTGGATACCAAGACCTTTGTATCTATTGGAGGGTATTGCCCTAGAGAACTCAGGCCACAGACCAAACTCAAATGTAATTCTATAAAACTTTTGTTTCACATGCATACACACACACACACACACACACACACACACACACACACACACCAATACATAAGCATGCACACCCATGTACACAAAGACACACATATATATGCACATACGCAAAAATTGTATTTGACTTACTGTGCGTAAGAATAAAGATCTAGCAAGAATGGTATAGGAGCTAGAAGAACAAAAAGAATAATGAGAACAAAGTTCAATCTGTGGGGAGATTTCAATGGTACTGTGAACATCCTGAAGCTCTAACCTGGCCAAAAATTCACATCTGGACTCATTCTCATCCTGACACAGCAAGATGTCTTCAACAAAAACAAATTGTGTAGAATCCTGAATGGCATGCCAGCACCTGGACATTTGCTGAAATGTTTGGAGAGTTTCTGCATTGGCTTAGCTACTGAGTTTTCTGAGAAAAATAATCTAATATGGCATATGTATGATTGTATGATTCCCAATTAAAATATTCAAGGTCTGCAACTGAGAGCCAAGATCCAATACCTTTTTCAAATTTTATAGAAATGTGGAGAAAACCTGGAAATGTCTGGTACATATTGTGTGGCGTGAATAAGTGCTATGATGAGCTCTATGCCTGGGCAGGTGGCATTCTGGAGAAGCATTCCTTTTAATGAATAGGAACACTACAATTGTTCTTCTGATTCACCTTTGCTCTATGCAATGTAGTTGAACTTGCCCTTTCAGAGATTAATCAAAGTCTGTCTTTACAATCAGTTTGAGAATGCTACTATAACTTTAAGCTCATGCAATGTGATAGGGATTAATTTGACTAAGACAAAATTTAACTACATGTACAGTAATGAGATACAGGGCAGGGAATTTTTGTGCCATGGCTAGAGTTAAGAACCTGAAGTAGGGTGTGGTTGAGATTGAGCATTCATCACAGTGTTTGATGCTCTCATGTTTGTTTGTTTGTTTGTTTACTTTTAAATCTCCAGACAGGGGGCTGGAGAGATGGCTCAAACGCTAAGAGCACTGGCTGTTCTTCCAGAAGTCCCTAGTTCAATTCCCAGCAACCCCATGGTGGCTCACAACCATCTACAATGTGTTCCCGTGCCCTCTTTTGGAAGGCAGGCAGAACACTGTATACATAGTAAATAAACAAACCTTTAAATTTCCAGACAAACAGAAGGTAATTGTGGCATTGGTCATTCTCTCTGAACACTCTAGTTCCAAGACATGAGTCCATTGCTGCCATATTTCTCTGTCTCCATTATTCTCTGGGTAGGCCTCAGTCCTCTGAGGGTGGGCCAAGGCCAAAGTGCAAATGAGGACACAAGAAGATTATCTTCTATGTGTGATTGTCTCTTGGCACTGGGAACATGATTCTGGTCTTTTTCTATATTAATCATCTTCCTTTATATGCACAGCTCTCTGTATTTGGTGTGAACATTTCTTTAGGGATCTGAGGGCCTGTTTCAAGGAATGCAGTTCCTTGGGAGCATGATCAGCCAATGCTTCATCATTTTCTAGCATTTCTGTATTCCTATAGTCAAAACCATTCTTGAATTCCCCCTTTCTTGCCTCTAAGGGACTGGCGAACAAGGCAAGGGTACATTACAAACTGACTACAGTACCAAAGGCAATTCTACATCTTTTACCTCAAAAGCTGCCAGAACTGTGGTTGTTTAGCCTCCAGCCCCAGCCTTACACCTATCCTTTGACTGTCCACGTCACATTTCCTAGAGAACATTGCTATTTTCTGATCTCTAGCAGTGACCCTACATTTGAAAACCTCACAATCTCAGATGGCAATTTAAGGACAATAATATCCTTGCAGATACTCCTAACCAAACACAACTTCTCATAGGGATTCATTTAGTTGACTTTGGAGAAGAGAGAGACACCGTCTCTCCTTTTTTTAGCACTTAAGAGCATGTAGGCTGACCTTCCTTCTCTACTGTGCAGTCTTCTAATGTAGATGGAGGAGAGGCCATGCTCATCTGTGAGGCCATGATCAACAAGGAGGAAGCAAGACTGTTTTTCTTCCTCTTAATGAACTGAGGATGGCGTCTGATCCCATTGGTTCTATTTATCACCTTTACATGGATACTGCTCTCTAAAAACAGAACAATAGAGCACAGGCTTGCTACCTATTAAGAATACTGGCAGTTTAAAAGGACCATTTTTTTGAACAAAACTAACCTATTTTAACACAGTGATCCCACAAGTAATGGCCACATGGAAATAAATCTGGGGAATCTCAGGTTTCAAACTGCTACTTAAGTGCCTCTGGGCTAAAAGTTACAAAATTGAATGGGCAAGTAAGTATGGTCATTAAAATCTAAGTAGATGAAAATTGGATAATTGCATGCTGCTTTTTATCCTGCCACACATTGTATTAAAAGTTACTATGTAGAACCATCTTCTCAGGGAATAAATAGATCAGACAGTTAAACAAGCAACTGTTTCCACACCCTCTGTGAGAAAAGTGCATTGAGTGGCATTTATTGCTCCTCTGATGTCCAGCTCTGGGCCTTCCACAAAACAGCCACTCAATAAAGATTTTCTGAGTCTATAAAAATGTGAATATAAACAAAATTCCTATTTTTCCCTTAAAATAAGGGAAGAGAATACACTAGGGGGAATTATTTTAAAATGTAGTTTAGAATCAAACATAATTCATCTGTACTTGGCTTTTAATTAGTAAGAAGAGGATGTCATTATTAATTTTCAATAAGATGGGGTGTATGTAGTGTAAATTAATATAAAAGAAAAGTCATCCACCAATGCATTAGTATATTTGTGGCCCTTTACACATGGTGTTCATAATATCACTTTTGAGGTCCCGAGGGATACTCTGGAGCTATAAAACTCCAATTGGGATCTCCTCTTTAGCTTCAAGCTAAAACAAGTAATTCACTATTGACTATACAGCCACTCAAATGCTTGGGAGCCTAGGGTTGCTGGAGACTGTTTATGTCATGTGTGATGTTTTTCACTCCATAAATGCTTTTTGACTGGAAGATGGACCAGCAAAACAAACCAGCAGTGCAGCCATTCATTTGTGATTGTCTAGGTGACTGTAGACGGTCAAGACATGCAAAAACCTCATCCTGCTGAGTGGGCTTCCACATAGGACTAAGTACGTGCTTTTAGCATTTGGGGACTTGGGCAAGAAAAATGTTGGGTGACAAAGGCTCAAAATATCGAATCTCCAATATAATGACATTGTAATTTTTGAAAATTGTTTTGAAGACTCTCTAGGGTGATCAAAGAGTTCAGCTGAAAACCACGGGAGACTCTAGTCACTTATCCTGCTACTGGATGATATCCTTTGCCCCTTTAGAGTTCAGACATGTTAATGTGTCCAGACAGTTTTAAGTTATTGCTCCAGGGAGCTTGTCATTATTCAGTCCTTGATACAACAATGATTGGAGGTAAAAGGAGGGTGGCATTTCCACTCAGCATCATAGAAACTCTAGGACAGTTGGGATCAAATCTTTGCTGGGAGGCTACCATACTTTCTGATAGGCTTCACAGTTAGTATGCCAATGGGGATATACGTGACACAGTGGTTTGAATTGAATATTGGCTTGGTTAATACAATAAAGGTACATAGTCAGCACCTAGCTGTGCTGGTCAACTCAGCATTGCCCAATGGCCACACAGACTTAAGACTTAGTATCGCCACCAGCTTGGTTTCTATTTTCCTGAAGATACTAGAGCTGATGTTGAAACAAAACACCTTTCTTTCATTAAAAGCTAGCTTCAAATTTCTGCCAGGGTTAGACACTCGTAATGACTTTGAGAGAACAGAGAAAGTGGGGTCATCAGGGAAAGCATTTAGCTAACTCACCCCTTTTGTACTATTTATTGACACCTAGTACTAACTTCAGAATTTTATGAAGTGTTTGTCATCTTGTTTTTTGGTGAGACAGGCATCCTAGGTCATGAGTGACTGCCCACATCATTCTATCATTCTTCCCACAATATGCTGCCTCTTTATTCTTATTTCCCCAGAAATTAAAAACAAGTATTTCATTAGTTTTTAACACCCACATTCTCTCTCACACACATACAGATTTATGGTGTATAGCACAATATTTTGAAATGTCTGAATCACTCTAAATAACATTGAATTATATATATATATATATATATATATATGTATATATATATATACATATATATATATATATGCCATACTATGTAACAGGTCATATGATTTTATACCTCATTCTATCTTTAAATTCCCAACCTTCACCAGCGTCTCTGAAGACTTCTCTACTTCCACCATTTACAAACACTGTTCCATTTTCATCTGCTATGACTTTTAACACTTTAGAATCCAGAGTAAGTCAGAGCATCTGTGCCTGGCATATTTTGCTTAGCACAGTGTTGCTGTGGAACATTAGTTGATGTGTGTATGCTGTGGAACATTTGTTTAATGATGAGAAGATGTGTTAGATTCTTTTATGTTGCATTTGTTCAACTCTGAAGCTGTGTTACTTTGCCTGCCTAAAACACCTGATTGGTCTAATAAAGCACTGAACAGCCAACAGCTAGTCAGGAGAGGGATAGGCAGGCCTCCAGGCAGAGAGAATAAATAGGAGGAAAGAAGAAGGAGGGTTGAGAAAAGGAGAGGAGAATGCCAGGGGCTAGCCACCCAGTCAGATATGGAATAAGAACAAAAGAGATTTATACAGAAATAGAGAAAGGTAAAAGCCCAGAGGCAAAAGGTGGACAGGATAATTAGTTTAAAGAAGCTGGCTAGAAACAAGCCAAGCTAAGGCTGGGTATTCATGGTATTCATAATAAAGAATAAGTTTCCTTGTATTTATTTGTGAGCTGGGAGACAGACCCCCCAAAACCAAAAGACAGAGAGAGAGAGAGAGAGAGAGGAAAAAAACACCACCAACAACACAGTGTCTTCCAGCCTTGTGGGAAATGCTAGACAGGGCCGTTCTGGAGACAAAGATGTCATTGTGGCTGTCTCAGCTACGCTCTGCCATTCATTCAGTGCTGCACTGAGGACTCTCCCACTTCTTGACAGCTGAGAAGGGTGCTGTGGGGGAGTGCTCCACCACATACTGGCTTCACTTCCTCTGATCTATATGTCCATCTGTAGTGAGTTTGATATGTGATGGTTATATTTGGGCTTTTTGAGGAAACTACTGTTTCCATAATGGCTGCACTAACTTACATCTTCGCAATGTGTTAGGGTCCTCTGGTCCTCACTTCCGATCCAGCACTAGACACCTCTTTTCTCTTGGGTAATAGCTATTCTTACTGTGGTGAAGTGCTAACTCATGGTAGTTTTGGTTTGCTTTTCTTATTTTTTCCTTCACCCATCGTTCAACAAGAGGCAGACTATGCCTAGGACTAGAATTCTAGCAAACTACCCAGGGCTAGTGAAATCTTGGATCTAAGAGGAGGGCCAATAGCTGCCATTTTGTTAATCTAATGTAGTTCCTAACTACATTCTAATTATTTATCCTTATTCCTACAGATAAGTAAAGGTCTCATCCATTATCAACTAATTGTCTCCTTGAAACAGATGAACATAATTACAGAAAACCACAGCCATTCAAAATGCAGAGAATAAATGAGCATGTGGTACTCAGCCCAAACTCATACATCCCCAACACAACTCCTGCACTAAAGGCTCAGGCATCATCACAGAAGAGGAGGCAGAAAGATTATAAGAGCCAAAGGAACAGAAAGCTTCCTGTGTGACTGTATCTCCTGTAAATGCCAGAGAAGCTACATCCCTGAAATCTCACTCACATGGCTACCTATCCATGACCTAATGAAGTATGAAACTATAGACATGCTAACATGGGTAGGAAAATGCTCATGAGTTCCCAACCCTAGATGAAGAACTAAAGTCACTGAAGGAATGCTGGGAGCAGGAGAAACAATGTTCCCCAGGGAAGAGCACACAAATTGGCTATCCCATACCAAATGGTCAGCCTTAAAACCATACATACAAGTAACATTAGATTGTCTGAGTGGCAGGTTATATGGACACATTTAGGAATTTCAAAATGTATATTACACACACACACACACACACACACACACACACACACACACACACACACCATACACACAGAGGAACAATTAAAAGCATAGAAGCCATGGATTTGAGAGAGAGTGGAAGGGGGGATTGAAGGGAAGAAAGGAAGAAATGATGTAATTCTGTTTTAATTAAAAAAGAAAAAATATAAAAAGACAAAAATTAATACTTATTCAGATGATTGTGATGGAACTGGGATGTTTTCTGCCTTTTGAGTTGTCTAAACTCTTCATGTGTTTTGGATAATAATCCCTTCTCAGATTTTGGTTTTCAAATACTTTCCCCATCTTTTGTTGTTTCTTCACTGTGCTGACTGTTGCCTTTGATGAACAGAAGCTCTTTTGTCTGATGGTCTTGCTGTGCTCTGTTGCATATTTTGAGTTTGATTTTAGATGCACACTAAGGTCACATCTCATTTGGGTTGATAAGATGACAAGACAGGATGCTCTTGTCATCTTCAGTTCCCCTTGCTGATTCCTGAGTTGCTTTTCTTCATCTGCCCAACTTTTACCCCCTTGTTTCTCCAACCATCCAGTTTCATCTCCAGAGGTGAAGTTTATGACTGGCACAACCTGGAAGCTCTGAAAATTGATGTGATTCCTTGGCCAACTCCAGCCTACCATTCAGGTCTCAGCTCCAAATCTGCATTGCCATTCCTTGGCCAAGTCATCTAGGTTTGTATGTGGAAGGCTGGCCTTCAGTGTGGAAATTTGGGAATGTGGTGGAACTTCAAAAATTAAAGACTAGCAGGAAGTTATTATCTTTGAATGGAATTCTTGTTAGTTCCTGAAGAGGCTTTCTATGAAAAGTGATCTTGGCTCCCAAATCATTGTGGCTTCTTGTGTCATGATATGATTGACCTCTTTCCTTATGTGAGTCTATTATGTGACACTGTGATGTCCTTTGAAGGACTCTTATTAGAACCCAAATAGATGAGACTGGCTATTCTTAGAAGTATAGCTTCACAATTATGAGGTAAACAAAACTCTCGCTTATAAAGCATATGGGTATGAGAATTTTGTCACAGGAACCAGAAATTTACCAAGTCATCTTCCTTGTGGAATCTTCCTTAGTCCCAAATATAACTAAACTAGGATTCACAATTTAATGATATGACAATGTCTTTAGTTTCTCATGGCTTGACTATGTTATGTATTGGTGAATATGCGTTTAAAATTGATTCCTTCATTTCTCCTAAGAGTTCTAGGGCTATGAGTGATAAAGTTGTCATACTCACTACTGACTGCAATTGTTTGAGTGAAACACAGGTACATGAGGATTTAGCTTCATTTGAGATGTCTGTGAGGTAGGGATGAGCTGGCTGAGATCCGAGGGACCAGACTCAGAAAGCAGACATGTGAGGGTTTCCATAGATGTGAGGAGTGGGGTGATGTTCTGCAAAAAGGGCAGGGTATCTGGAGGACAGAGCAGGGATGTCAGCTGAGTGGAGACTGTCTGGTTAGATCATAAGGATGGGAGTGGCCCCTGGGGTCTCAGTGCATTTGAACCCCCAATCTTCGCTTCATACAAAATGAACTCAGGGAAGGGAAGGAAAGAGAAGAGAAAGGAAGGAAGGGAAGGGAAACTGAGGATAGAAGGAGGGTGGAGGGAAGGGAAGAAAGGATATAGCTGTGGGAGAGACTGGGTTAATCTCCACTAGAAAAGACACCTTCAGGTTACGATTTGGAGTTTGGAATGTATTTGTAATGAGTTGTATTTGGACTATTCCTCAAAGGTTTACAGAGTAAAGGCTGAGTGTTAGGTGGTGCTGTTGGGAGGACTGTGGGAGACTTGTAGGTGATCAGGAAATTTTGGGAACATATAATATTTTATCTTTCTCCTTTCTGATTCATGGCCATGGTGTAAGAGGTTTTCTTCTGCCCCATGCTTACACCATGATGAGATGCTGGCCACAGACTTGAAGCAATAAGGGTGTTGACCTTTGAGGCTGACTTTAATTAAGCATTTACTCTGTGCAGGAAGGGGTTGCTCCTAAGGTCCGGGTGCTGATTAAACTCCATTTTACAGATGTGCACATTGAGGCAAAAGAGGAAGGAAGAGGCTGAAAGTCAGGCAATTAATTGAGATGGTGGACACCTATTCACTTCATTTGGCATCCTTTGAATGGGAAGCACAGGGGTGAAGCAAGAAGACTGCTTTCTTACAGGCATTTGTGTTAAAGCCAGGGCAGCAGGTGAACTATTTGAGGGAGGCTATGGACCGAGGAGACCATGAGGACCAGGGTGAGTTCTGAAGAACGGGCAGTTGAAGGGACTAAAAATAATCAGAAAAAGGCTCTCCAAAGAACAGGGGAAGCACAGAGGAGAACGATCTGTGGAAGCCAAAAGAAAGGGAAAGGTCCCAGGTGGGCAGTCCCCTGTGCCTTGACAGATGACTACCAGGGGGTGTCTGTCAGCTCTATGGGCAGGAAAGCCAATGGTGTCTTCCTGTCTGTGGTTTCTCAGAAATGCGTCATCTAGAGAAAGCTGTTGACTCAGTTTAGGATTTTCAGGGGCATCAAATTTGGATGTGGTTAATTACTTAACATACACTGGTATTCTCTGTTTCCACTTTACTGTGCACCACACGTATAAGCTGAAATGTACTTATGTACTTAAATAAGATTTCCCTTTGACTAAATTGTCAATCTCCTGAGAAAAATCTGATAAACTAAATTTTAATTAATCTCTGTTATACTCATCTCATTTTTCCTCAAATGAATTAATCTTTTTCCCATAGTAACTTAATACCTCCTTCATTTAGATACTCCCATTTTGCTTTGGATGCCTTACTTACCTTTTACATTTTCTGTGCATTGATTTTCTTTTAAAGGAGCACAATTTCGAACATAGGTGCTCCTTATTTGAAATCCAGGTGGTAAACTATAAAGTCTCAATTTTTTTTCAGAACTTGATAAATGAACAAAACCTTCCTAAAGCACTTTTTGTATGCTGGGTTTCAGTGTTCAAAGAACCTAAACATCGACCCAGCCATTCCATCTGTCCATCAAGCTGCTTGAGAGGAATATACTTACCTAACGTCACCCCTGCTAATCCATGTGACCACCAAACAGTGTAAGAGGCACCTAAGGGGGTAAGTGTCAAGACTGCCTAGGAAGTGGATGATAGATCTCTGGTAGTTCTTGGTCACATCAATGAAACTGGTGGCACTAATTGGATGGTCTTTCAAGTGTCACTTCACCAAGTTTTGAGGCAGGTCACTTTCTGTTCTTCAGCAGCAGACAAAGCCCCCCCCCCCCAATTCATGGCTATATCCTGTTGGTCTCTCACTCTCTTTAGGTATTATACAACCACTTTAGTCTCTCAAATTCCAAGTGCCAATCAACTAGAGACAATGCCAGTCCCAGGAGACCGAGAAAACGCACTTATCCCTTGACATGTCCATGAGATGATTGGGTCCCGAGCCCTGTTCATCTACCTAAATCCAAGGATATCCATGTCTGTGTTGTACCACAGTGAACATTGTCTCATATGCCTTAATTATCTATATGTCACTTGTAACACCTAACACTGCATTCACACTCTGTAAGTCATTCTCAAGTTGTGTTGTTTCTGGAGTAACAATAAGGGAAAAATGTCTGAATATTTTCATCACAGATGCATTTAAAAGTACTTCAGTCCTTCACTGATTGACTCTGTTGGTGGGAAGCCAGTGAATATGGGGACATTGAATATTCAGTCTACCAGCAGCCTAGGACACCAGCTGCATGCTCTTTGCCACACTAATCCTGGTGACCCCGTTTTGCTGATACCCTGCCCTTGTGTTCTGTGATCTGTGTCTCCCTGCCTGATTTGGATTGAAACTTTAAGTAAGTATTAGAATCCTTAATATCATCTGCTGAAATCTGCTGTGTCCCACCAGCAAATACACTTTGCATTATATAAGGCACTGAACCAAAACATGCTTAGGTATTGGGCTGGTGGTGAGGGATTGGGGAAGAGACAAAACTGGAGGCAAGGAGAAGACTCAGAATGAGGTTGTGGTGAACTGGGGATGTACTTAGGGGGATCACTAGGCTAGGAAGTAATGGGGAATATTTATGCCATGAGGGAATGAGCCATGTAGCCATGTCATTGCTACAAGTGATGAGGGCAAAAGTGGAGGAAATGACTCAGAAACAGGACTCCCTCCCTGGGAAAATGGATACGTGTGTGTGTATGTGTGTGTGTGTGTGTGTGTGTGTGTGTGTGTATGTGTATGTGTGTATGAGTGTGTGTGTCTGTGTGTGTGTGTCTGTGTGTGAGTCTCTCTGGGTGTGTATGTCTGTGTGTGTGTGTGTGTGTGTGTGTGTGTGTGTGTGTGTGTGTGTGCATGTGCGTGCTTTCGAGTGCACTGTGTGCATAAGTGGGTATGTATCTGTGCAAGTGGATGAAACAACAATCATTATTGGGAAATTCCATATTTGTGAATTGTTTTACTTGCTAAAATTGATTTGTAACTCTTAATTCAATACACCCTGAACATCTGTTGCCACTGGTTGGACATACACAGAGCGGCTAAAATTTCCAATCACTCAAACAATGTGTTAGTGCTCAGCCGGAGCTGGGCATGTTTCAGCTATCAGACTGTAGACAAGTGCCCTTCCCATAGTCTGTTCTGTGATAAGTTTTTCTAATTTGGTAGGTTTTGCTTGGTGGTATCATTGTTTACAATGATTCTCAAGATCTGGGCTAAAGTACTCACTGGTGTGCCTAGGCACAAGAAGGCTATGATGTGACAAATACATACATAAAGTGAGACATTTTAGCATAGGTTATGATGTTGTTGGCTATGAGTTCAACATAAAGGAACCAACAATCTATACTAAATAAGCTGTCTCCTCAAGGAGTCACACAAAACCAAACTAGCACTGATTGATTCATGAAAATGCAAGCAGAGTCTCCCAGGTACCTGTAGGAAGTGAATCGATGTCCTGAGTAAATGAGCATTGCTTGACATGGAGCCATGCCTCAGTTCCATAGGAGTGACAAAAGCCTGGGCGAGGCTCAGAGGGATGGCAAAGCCTTCCTCAGGCTCAAATGTGAATGTTCACGGTGTGCACAAAAAATGTCCACTGAAGCTTCCTGCTTTATGTTTAATGCCCAAAGACTGCTCCCCTACAGAGACTGTCGCAACTGAAAATGGCCAAACCTGCCTCCTTGTTCAGCTCTATGTAATGGTCCCTGTTCCACTCTCTGTAATACATACACAAGCTGAACCTATGGGTGTTGAGGCTTCTCCATCTGAGTACTCAGTTCACCCACTCTGACATTTCTGAACTTGTATCCATGTATCTGTCCTTTCTTCAGCCCCTTGGCCTCCCTAGTTCAATCAATCCCCGGAGATGTGCAAGGATGTGACAGAAAGAACCATGTGTTTCCTCATGGGCAATGCTTCAGCACTTACTGGTTTAGTACTTTTAATGACATTTTAGGCCATTGCTAGTACATATAATGAGATGGATTATAACCACAAGTACACTCCATGTTATTGTAGAGGGCCTATGTATATTTGGCATGCAACAAGCTCAACTAGTCTTCCTAGAGGTAGGTTCTTTTGGACTCCCCACTGTATCAATGATTATTTAGAGCTTCTGAGGGGTAAATGAGTTTCCCAATCCCACAGAACCTAAGTTGTGGGGCTGGGTATGTGCTGGAACAGTGTGGGTCTCACACTTGGCAATTAGATGCCCTGCCGTGCACCTGCTGTGTGAAGGTCTGGATCAAGAAGGTGGCTTAAGGAGGGCATTTCATCGGCACAAGCAGAAACACAAGTTGATGGTTTATCTCTGGCTTGGAATAGGCTCCATGGAAACCAATGAGAAGTGCCTCCAAGATGAGACCTTTGTGCTAGGTATTTGGTCCATATTGATTCCATGTAGAGAAGAAGACAATGAGTGAAGAGTCGAGAGTTGTAAAGAAACAGTAGCCATCCAATTACACATACAAAACCAAGACATCTATCTGTCAAGTTTCTACCAAATCTCACACACTGCTCTTGACTGAAGGATTATAATAGTAAAATGGAGTCCCATTTTCATGGAGCCTAAAGTGTTACATGAAATCTCAAGACAGACAGAAGTGAGTCAGATGTTAAACACACACTTGTCGGGCCTTCCAGGTTGGAAGAGTCTTCGTATGGGAATTGCCATCAGGGTTTGATCAAGAGTAGTGAGAGAAATGCACAACTATAAACCTTTAGAAATTTCAAATTTTAAAATGCTGTTAAAGAAATTGAGTGTAGTGGTTGGTGAAAGCCCTTAGCTTATTGACTGGGACATTCAGCAATGGACATACATCATGTCCCCCTTCTGTGGTGTTGTTACTATCATATTACATAGCCAATGACCAGCCAAACCAAGCATGTCTAAGAAGGGAGAAGACCTAAGCAGATGAAATAACGTGGTTCCTGATAGAGGATGGCACGGGCAAATTTCTGTGAGAACAGGGGTTGGCTGAGATAAAGTAGGTCGGGATGGTATGGACGCAAGTGGGAAGTGGCAGGTCTACACTGTGGCATCAAGGGAGGATACAATTTTGCAGGAAATGTGGGACTTAGGTAAATTAGAAGCCCAAGTAGTGGGCAATGAATAAGCTTCCATAATTGTATTAATCCCTACACCCACTCCTCCATGAAACGCTTGGCTTTCAAGTTTAACTTTCTATTTCTTTTCCTTACGTCATCGGCTTAAATTCCAGTTTGGATCATAATGACAAATGAGCTGTCTGTGTCATCTCAAACTCCAACCAGCCCACCTCACATCCAGCTATCCACCCACCTACTGACTCACTTCTCAGGCTTTATGGTCTCTTTTCTTTCTTCTACAAATTGAAAAGTATAATTGGAGTACACAGAGACACTCAGATAAACAGAAAGGAAAGAATCAGACCAAGATGGCAGGGGCATTTAATGAGAAAGGAGAAGAATGAAATTTTAGGGGAACACAGATGAGAGATTGGACTGAGGACCCCAGGCTGGGAACCTGGTGGAGGTTCTTGTTTGACAAGTGGCATTGGTCTGATTCTTACGTCAGCATAAGCTCTTGTCAGATGATACCATCTTACACTTGGGTGCTAGGGCACCACACACTCTGTGAGTATCCAGGGAACATTCAATAGTTTCCATGTCACACTAGTTAAATTTACTGAAGTCAAGACTTCAGTGTAGTCAAGACTGTCCTGGAATTCACTATGTAGAACTTACCAGATTTCTTGCCTCAGACTCCAGACACAAACATTAGACCTAGCCTGATGGAATTACTAAATGCAAAATAGCTATCACAAAACTTGGAATAAAATGAACAAATTACTGGATATTTAATCTCCATGTAAAACTGGAAATTGTGAATTTTATCTTGCATGATTATACTGTGTGGATTGTTATGTCATTGTGGGCCCAGCACATAATCCAGGCTCCAGAAATGAAGAGTGAACATCAAGGAAGGATGCAGAGGGGAATTGGGAGAGGATATTTTCAACCATCATTGAGTCCCACTGGCCATCATTTTGACACAATGGAAGAAATGCCAATCCTGAATGATGAGAAAGACATGGTTGTGCTAAGACACTTTCCAAGAAGATGAAGTGACTTCTGCTAGCAGAGCCACAAAACCACAATGCTTTGCTCAAAGAATTACACAATGATGACAGTGCAAACTGGGCTAAAAGTGGATCACCTTTTCTTAGCAGGGAAGAAACAGAATAGGACCTGGAGAAAAGTCAATCTGGTCATATATTAATGTGCTGGCAGGCCAACCATGAGAATTCTTTAAAGAAAGCACACCTACAGAAATAGCATTCTACTTTCTCTCCCTCCTGTCCTTAGCCTCATCTATCACTCCTTCTCTTTCTCCCCTCTTCTTTCCTCTCCCTTTCCTATTCTTTTCTGGGAATGGGGTTCCCGTCAATTTGTAGTTTAAGCTGACTTAAAACCTGCTGTGTAGTCTATACTGGTCTCTCATTCAAGATCCTCTTGCCGCAGCTAGCTTCCTTAGTTCTGGGATCATTACTAAGTGCTACTGTACTCAACAGAAGTATTCCATGTCTTAAAAAATGATTCTATTGTGGAATAGTCAAGGTTACTGAAACTTGTTGAATAGAAATATATTTATCACTTAGTAAAAATCTACATGGCTCTTATTATATTTACTTTCTCTCTTCTAATTAGTCTAAGGAATGGTGCATATTGAAATCCAAGATAGTGTCTACACCTGGAAATGGAAAGGTATCTTTGGGGAGAGTCTTGTCTTTACAAGGAGAAATAATTGACTGAATGGGTACAATGTGATTCCTTTCTAAGTGTAGCCTTCCATACAACAGTTCAGTATTGACAGTAATGATATTCCTTATTTTATGCTCCACTGGGGCATATGTGGTCGAATTAGCACCAGCTTAAGTCTGGAATACTTTCTATTGATAATTTTTAATAACTGAAGACATTTGACATTCTACAAGGTGGTCAGTGGTGCTTGCCACAGAGAAGGAGCAATTAGTATGGGTGAGGGCTTTAAATTCTATGCTGGTCTGTGCACCTTGGGAGAGGCAGAGTTAGCCATGGGGGAAAATGAAATGATTTGGGTCCTGGGTGAAAGTCTGTGAGCTGTTTAATGTCATAATTGCCTGCTGCCTCAATCATCAAACTGAGAGAAGCTCTAAGTTGAAATGTCATAAACACTCAGCACAAAGATTTATATAAGCCAGGTATCCGACCTACCACTAAGGCCTGCCTGTGGCAGGAAGTGTTTGTTATGTCTTACTCAACCTTTTGGGAAAAAAATAAATAAATCCGGAAATGTGCTTGTTCTGGCAATGATCAAACATTAAGAAGCAATTCTGTTATCTGGCTGGGATGTTCAGGACCTGTGATAAACAAACGTATTTCCTATAAAAAATAACTTAGATCCAAATTCCTTTAGCTGAAAATGGTTAGTGTCAGTCAAGTCTGTTTCCAATGTGTATTTTACCAAAATGGGAGAGAAACATTTCTAGTTAAATTGAATTCCTTTTTATGAAGTTGTATTATTCTGTGTTCTTTACCCTTTGATCCTTCCTAAAGAACAAACCCATATGTTTATCAAAGGCACATTATAAATGTGTAATACATGCAAATGATATTTTTGGTCAGTTATTATTTGAAACTTCTCTTCTATACAATATAAGAAAGTCAATGGTTTATATAACTCAATAGTGATTTATTTTTTCATTGTAATGAAAGTAAAAGCCATTTTCAGAGACAATGTACCCAGAATTGTTTAAGTCAACTCACTGCATATCCGTAACTGTCTCATTAAATTATTCAAGTTATGCTAGTTAGACTCATAAGAATCAATGATAATTTAAAAAGTAAAACAAAGAATATGAATGAACCAAGCAGGTTATGTAGGTGGTTAATGATATGTGCAAGATATTAAATATCTTAGTTTCCCACAAAGTGTAGGTCAAAACTATGATAAATATAATGCAGTATTCATATAGTTAAAATTTAACATGACTGAAAACACTGGGAGTTAATAAGAGTGCAGAGTGCTTATGGTAAACACATATTCAGTCACAGTGAGAGAAGGTACTGAGGACCTGATACATTGGGAGCTCCGTATTAGAGGCTCATATGACTGAAGAAGCATTAGAGGCTGGTGTGCTGGGGAAGCCAGTGAGATGAAGTGATGCTGACAGAGTCCATGGCTATGCAAATTGGTGGGTACCCAGCAGGTACTAAGAAGCCAGAGAAAGCAAAGGACAGAAGATAATAGGACAGATTTCACATGACTTATCTGTTGAGTCTGAGAAGATTGAAAAGAATGAATCAAGGAAAAAGAGAAGGAATGTAACAGACACAAATGTAAAATGATAGCACATGAAAAACTGTTGTAGATTTAGGAAGTGGCAAGCAGCCAGATAGATTCATGGTAGGTCCGCATGGCAGGCAAGAGATTATGGGAATGGAGGGAGGGACGCATCTGAATCACATACCAGGTATGATGTCATACTAAAACATTTACTCTTCATCCTGAGAGTGATCAAAATCCAGTAAGGATTCTAAAGATGGAAAATGGTCAAATTTAGGTTTAGAGAATTCAAGTTTGAGTTGACCTGAAAAATATTTGGGTAAAACTGAACACCAGTTAATGAGCCATTTGAAAAGACTACATGATCCATAAACAAATAACACAGACATGTTTCCTCCAGGAATCTGGAGTTTGGTATCTAGGGGTTCTACAGGCCCATTGTCTTTTTGAATGCTTGTGTCTCTCCCGAAAGTTGTGTGGGGCATGACAAAACATGAACCCACCCCCTCCAACCCTCTAGAGGAGCACTGCATGATCAGCAGATGGCATTGTTTGGTCAAAAGATGATCACCTCCAACATTGCATTTTGTCACAAAAAAACTATGTCCAGAAGAGGCCCTCATCAGCCAAGTTTCCTTGAAGACTGCTTAAACTGGGCTCCTGCTCAACCTCTCTTTGTGGCACACTTCAATAGAATGTTGGCAAAGAGACCATCAAGCAGAGAGCCTGAAGACTGAGCTGATTTTAAGCTTTAGCCTACCCAGAGTAAAGACAGCTTCTCAGAAGCTTGTAGCAAAACTGGTGACCCTCACAGTACCAACAGAGATCATCAGATGACTACCTATAGCCATAATGTGTATAGAAGGTCTGACACTGTTATTCTCCATTTTTCTTTTCAACATTGCTACTAGAAATGCCATATTATTGTTATTATTTTCCTGAATATACAACAGAAACAAAAGACTATTGGGTAATGGCAGTGGATGGAAATGCTCTCACAGGCTAGATTCCACTTTGACTCCCCTCCCCTCCCCTCCCCTCCTCTCCCCTCCCCTCTTCTCCCCTCCCCTCCCTTCCTCTTTTCTTCACCCTTTCCTCTTTTCTTCACCCTTCCCTTCTCTTTTCTTCTATTTCCCTTTGTCTCTTTATATTTGCAGCCTGTTTCCTGCTTCTTTTATCTCTCTCTTTTTCTCTTTTCTCCTTTCTTTCTTTCTTTCTTTCTTTCTTTCTTTCTTTCTTTCTTTCTTTCTTCTCACATGTCAGCTAGGCTGACTCCAAACTCACCTTTCTCTGACCCTAGCCTTGTGAGTATCTTGGATAACAGGTGCATGCACTCGTGTGGTCCTTAGAACTGGAAAATGTGCTGGCCATGCCAAAACCCTGCTCAATGAAGGGACTATATAATAATCTGAGTTTTATCCCATCCCTCCTGGACAAATATGTTACACTTTAGTCCATAAGTCTTACTTAGTCCAGAATGAGAGACCCAGAGTGGGTTGTATTTGAGGACACTCAGCTGACATATAACATGGATATGCACAGACAAGATTTTACTGGCTTTGAGTAGCTTCCTGAATTCTGGGTGTGTGGCTTGACAGGTTAGATTTCTATTGCTTTTGACTCCTATGTATGATGAATAAACTTGATTCAGTTGCTTTGCAAAGAGAGCATTCAGTCTTACTTGACTGATGAAAATGGCAGAAGCTGCATCTGAAGAAGCAGTGGGACAAAGCCTCTGAACTCCTCTTTCCAGTGGTTGGGCAGAGAAGAGCCTTGCTGTCTACTCTGCAGTAGGGGGCCTTTCCTGTAATTTCTAATAGGCACACAGTGACTGTGCTTCACAGGCCTGTCAGGCTCAGGAGCAGAATCTCAACAGTATACATCAATTTACTAAGTGTCTTAAAGTTGTACCAAAAATAAGAGCAGGAAGCACATCCAAAACTACTGGAATTTTGGAAGTTCCAATCTAGTTTTTGAGATCACATATCAATAGAATATATGTTGCTACAAAAGGCAAGGAGATGGCAAAATCACCTAAGGGGTGATAAAGAATCATAACATTTGACTAGCTCTATCCAGGTAGTGGAGACATATGCTGAAGCTGAGTTACTGAGCTTTGCACACCAGCAGGTGGTGGAGCATGACAGGAAGGAAAATGCATCAGGAAAACATTTTTCTGTTTAGGAGTACAGCTAAGTGTTAGGGCCTCTGAGTTCAGTCCTCAGCACAAAAAGAAAGAGCAAAAAGAGGGAAGAAGGTAGGGAAAGTAGAAGAAAAAGAAAAAAAAGAAAGGAAGAAAGAGAGAGAGAAAGAAAGGGGGAAGGGAAAGAGAAAATGAGGAAGGATGGAAAAGAGGAAAGGAAGAAAGGGAAGAGGGACAAATGAAGGAGAGGAAAAGGGAAGACGAGAAAAGGAAGACGGTAGAGGAAAGAAGATGAGAAGACGGAGGAAGAAAAGGCAAGGGAGGGAGGGAGAAAGTTAGAAAGTGAGGAAGGAAGGAAGGTCTTTGGAGAGATGGTGGGGCAGTGAGCAGGGCTTCAGGAACGCAGGTGATTCAGCACATCCGAAGGTTGAGCGGAGCAGAAGTAAGCACCAAAGCAAAATGGGACTTGGTCCATTTTGGTGAGAGGCAGGCATTGTTCTGACAGTTAGTAGTGGTGTAGGAACCAGGTAGGAACCAAGAGCAATAGGAACATTGGAAAGGCAAGCAGTAGCTGTCATAAAGAAGCGCCTGTGGTGGCTCAACTGTGATGTGAGTGTCTACTGAAGTAGAAACCACAGCATGATTTTTGTTTGTTTGCTTTTGATTTTTAATCTAATTGGACCTGAGAACCTGAAAATAGAGCTAAAATCCAAAACTACATTTTGAACTTGAGGCATCACCAGATGACTTTTAGCACCACCATTAATGTAAGAAGATGGGAGAAGTTAATTTGGAGGAAGGGCATTTTCCTTCCCACCCCGCCCCCTGGCATTTCCTCCCTTTGCAATTTCCCCTCCTCCACTCTTTTTGACTCATCTCTTCCATTTTCTCACACCCCACAAAAATCAGACTTGGGAAATTATGGTGGTTTGTGTTACATGACTCGGGTGGCAAGAATCTCTATCCAAATGTAATTCACACCCAATTCCAGGGAGGGAAATACTCACTATATCTCCAAGTGCTGAATTTTCTTTTTCAGATATTAAATGTAGTTCAAAGGTAGAATTTGAAGGCTTGGGGTGATGCACGTGGGAGTAATCTTTAATGCAATCGTGGAGCACCAACAGATTGCCGGCATAGACATCTGAGTGATATGAATTAGTTTTGACTCTTTAGGAAAATAATAATAGCTGTGTAGGGGGGGAGTCTGTTAATTTTCATCTACTTTCAGGTGTCTCTGGGAATTTCTCATTGATGGATGCTGGTTTCTTCTGCAGAGGAGTGAAGTAGAATTTTGGACAAAATCAGAAGATGGACAGTCTCTGTCACACCTGGAAAATTATGGATGACGAAAACGGAAGCTATCAAAAGCAAAACCTTACAGAGTACGACATTTACCATCAGGCAGCAGAAGAGGTTTGGGAACCAAAAAAGACAGGGAAAGAAGGGCAATGTAACAGAAGAATTAAACAAAACAAAACAAAAGAAAAAAACAGTGAGAGTGAAAAAAGAAAACACTTAATAGGAGTGAACTGAGAGCAGAGTGAGGAAGAAGCCAACTCATCACCCATGATCCTATTAAAGTTTGAAGAATGCATTGGTTTTGTCTGTGAGAGGCTGCTGGGCATTTGGATACAGAAAGTTTAGTGGAATGGCAGGGATGCTTAGTCCATTGAAAAATTGGTGACAAGAATATTCATGAAGACTGCATATCTGGAAGATGCCTCTGGGATAGCTTGCTTGGAAATCAGAGCAAGGGCCAAGGGAAGTCTACTCTTGCTGAGCAGAGACTGCCAGGACTGTTAGTGGTGAAGCAGGTAGATGTGACCTGTGTGCCGGCTGTGGAATTTATGCAGTGAAGCTGAGGGCTAAGGATGGGGCAACCACATCAAAGCTGAGATAGCGAACTTCATTATAAATAATTCCATCCACCATTCCACCAAGATCCCAAAGTATTTCAGGCTGCCCAAAGTGTTCGATACTCAAACCACAAAATAGCCCAGGGACATCACGGCCATCTGAGGATGTATACAAATGAGATTATCCCCAGTGCCATTCTATTCACTGACCCCAGGTCTCTCCAGTAACCTCAAATCCCTTTAATATCAGTGGAGAAGGTTCCATCTGGGAGTGTTTAGACATTTTAGCGATAGCCTTAGGCTGAGCTACATGGTAATATCTACCGAAATGAGATTCACTGTCACAGGAAATTCCAATGGCTGTGCTTTCCTGGGCCCCTGGTCTTCAAGCTGGTTCAAGTATGTGATAACTATGTGAACAAATTAGGCACACCACACAGATAATGGCTAGATCGTCAAGATCTTGTTGGCTTCTGTCTAACTTGAACCTCTACTTTCAGGAATGCTGTTGGGGAAGACCCTTTAGTGAATCACGGTTCATGGGCTGCTGATCTGCTATTAATATAATTTCTGTTGCCCTTTGAGCTTTTCGCCCCACATGTGTAATTTCTCCAGAATATTCAGTATGTTATCTGAAAGGTCTCTCAACGCCACCGCCTCAATGCAAACCAGACTACATACAGATGAACAAAGGGAATTTAACTTTCATAAGTTGGTTTTAAAAATGCATTTACTTTGACTGCACTGAAAGAATCTAAAAAAAGATGAAAAGCATCTTTAGCATGCCAAAAACATCTGGTTTCATATTTTCAGACCAAAAGGAAATTGCATGAAGACTAAAATCTTATGTTTTGATTTATATTATTATTGGAGGGCTGAGAAGCTGCCACTCACCAAGTAGAATTTTATGATGATAAATAAATAAGGAAAACAATCTGACAAAACATGTCATGGAACAAAGCTGCATTTCAAGTTTAATTAACTGATAACAATACTTATGATGGAAGAACTGTGCCACCAATTATACAGTTAGTAAATGTATGCTCCCAATAAAAAGATGAGCCTGTGAAACTCTAAAGGCCTCCTCCTTAGCATAGGATGGCAGCACATCCAAAGGAAATTTTGCTTCATACAGTAAATCATGCATCAATTAAGGTTTTCTCTATCAGTGTTATCTCTGTGTGTGCACATGCATGGGTGTGTGTTGCTCTGTTGCAAGTAGTATCTCTAACTAGCATGTTACAAATGGAGTCCTACTGATTCTTTTCTAATAAGTTGGTGATGGTAATTCCTGAAAGTGATCGGCACTGGATGGTGTAGACACAGCAGTCAAGGGAAGAAAGGAAAATCTAGCAAGGAGAGGAAGAGACCGTTTTACTTCTTTAGCATCACCTTTTTTCCTTCCCTAAAACTCCAGACAAAAGCTCTATCAGTGCTTCAGCTTTCACTGTCCTTGGTGATCAATGGGCTATAGGTAGAAGATTCCTTTAACCCTAAATAGGAGGAGTCTCTGCCATTCTCTTCTTGTATTCCAAAGAATCGCATGCTCAGGTGTGGCAATTCAAAGACAATAAGATCACAGCTATTATTTGTGGGGTTGCACACTGCATGCTTTCCATCTGCCGCCGAGACCCTCTCTTGCCATGTTTTTGCATTGATTGTATTTTTAGAGGGACACTTTTCCTAGCAGATCTTAAAAGTTGATTTACTTCAAACTACTGAAGGAGATAAACCAAGGCAGATACGTAGACGATTTTATGTTCAATCTTCCTCAGGCTTTGGAGTGCTGATTGAGGAAATATTTAACTTCCCTGCCTCCAGGTGCATCAGCCATTCTGCTCACAGGCCACAGAATGCTTTCGGTAGCAATAACTGTCACTCTGCCTTTGGTCTCCCTGACAGTGAGCCCCACACCCAAATAAGATCAGTTAGCACATTAAGCAATGCATTCCCAATATTAGGTGCTTTCCCGATGGAGGCCTGATGGAATTTAAAATACATATATATCTGATATTAAGGGGTAGAGTATTCAATCAAATGGTTTTGTTGGTAAAACTCAATATTCTACCATCAGACAAGAAGCCTGGAGAATGCAGAATAGTTGTGGAAAATTTCGGGAACTTTCAGCTTAGATGCAGCTGCCATCAAAAACATTCTGAGGCACATTGTTGATTTAAGAGGAAGCTCACAGAGTATTTGGAACTTTTATTTTCCTAGAATCCACTCAGATTTGTGCATGGCAATTTCCCTTGCAATTTTTTTTAACCTTCTTTCATCTGCTTGTATTTGCTCATGGATTAATTTCAGGCCATTGCTTTCTTTAAATAAAATTATTAGCCATCAATTCCATTTGCTGGTTGAACTAACTTTATATACGTCTTCCTTAGACACATGTGGTAATTGTCCCTTGCTTTAGTGACAGGAACTTCACTTTCTGAAAGGAGGCAGAGCTGGTTCACTTCCTGTCTTCCTGCATACATGCATGTGCATGGAAAAGATAATATCCTGTCTTCATTGCTGTTGGGAATTACTACTGGCATGTTTTGACTCATTATCTTGAATCTTAATCAGCTGATGAAAAAAAATTAGTTTCATCAGCTGATGAAGGCTTAGGGTAATGAGTCAAAACATCCTGATAGGCTTCTCTGAAGCCAGACATGGGAGTGGAGTACTTCACCTGACATGTCTCTTACTGCTGTCCAAGAGATAGTTACCTGGTCTCTGTATTTACCACCATGGAGCAACCACACCATGGAATAGGTATGTAGGGAAGGGTTTGGCAGCTCACAGCACTATCATTTTGGAAGATGTGTAGCATGTTTATTCTTATTACATTTTATAGTGTGAAAGTATGTACAATGTGAATTTGCAGTTGCAGCCATTTTTAAGCATAGACTTTGAAGCATTTATTGTATCCTTATGGCTGACACTGCTTGCTATCAATCTATTTCTAGAACATTTTTATTTTGTAAAACTTAAACTCTGTTAAACAGCAACTTCCCCTTACTCCTGCGCTGGTCACTGGTGATTAGTAATCTATCTTCTGCTTCTATAAGCTGAACTTTTTCAGGTGCCTCATATAAGGGAAATCACTCAACAGTTGTTCTTTTTGACTGGTTTATTTCAGTTAACACAGTGTCCTCAAATTTCTCCCATGTTGTAGCTCATGTCAAAATTTCCTGCCTAATTGAAGTCAAAAGCATTGCACTGTGTGGCTCCATGTAGGGGAAGCTGTAGCCACGCCTACTTAGGGGCTGGCTACAGCTTCCCCTACAATTCCCCTTTTAGTCTAAATGAAGTAGGCGTGGCTACAGCTTCCCCTACAATTCCACATTACAAGTAAATTCACAAGTAAATCCACATTACAAGTAAACTTCTAACTCTTGTCAATTATGAATGATGCTGCCATTGATGTGAATGTAGGATGGCTCTTCAAGACTCTGTCTGCAATTCCTTTGAATCCAGACTCACAAATGGAATTGTTGAATATTATTCCATTTTTCAATTTTTGAAGAAGTGTGTGTGTTTTAATTACAGTAGATCCTTTTCCATGGTCTAGCTTGTTGAGTTTGTCTGATCCCTCCCTTCATGAGCCACCAGGTCTAGGATGAACTCCACGTCCAGTGTTCTAGCTTAGCCTTTCAATCATCCCTTGTTCCAGAACTAACTTCTAGGCTTCCACTTAGTACCACTCTGCCTGCCCTTGATCCATGGACCCCTCCCACAGTACATCTCACCTCTACTCCCAGTCAGATCCGTCACATCTTTCTTTCCACTGAGCCTTCTCAAGACTCAGGTCTACTCACATGCTCCAGGCTTGGACCAGGATTCATATCCTATACACACAGCATAGTGACCTGTGTTCACATAAGCCATTTCCAACTTCTAGGCCTAATCTGCACTCTTATGTTATTCTTCCCCAACCTGCTTTCTCCATGTCAGACACAGAACTAACAAAAGAAGTTCCCATGCTCAGATCTCATAAAAATACTAACAATACGAAAGATAAAACCAAGTATCTTTTGTCTAAAACCTGCCAGTCCTGTAGAAATGTTTACCAATGAGAGGTATCTTTATGAATTCTAGAACACAGAACTTAAAAGACACTCATAAACTTTATCAAATAATTCAAGGGAGCTAAAGAAACACAAAGAAACAGCTCATTGAAATTAAGGAGAATGAACTTAAGGATAATAAACATCCAGGTGATGCCCAAGAAAGTAGAAATATAAGGCTGATATAAATAACAAAGACAATCCAGTACTTGAAAATGGAATTTAATAAGGGGATAGAAGACTCAACCTGAAATGAGGATGGAATTGAAAAATCCAATAACCCATATAGAGAATTCAAAGGAAAGCCTTACAAGAATGAATCAAGTAGAAGATGGAATAGTATGTTCCATCTTGAGGATGTAGTAAAGGATCTAGAGCAAATAACCAAGGGATATACTAAAACCAACAATAACAACAACTGATGGGGAATGTACCGTGTATGTTTATCTTATTGATTATTGAATAAAATACTGTTTGGCCATTGAGACAGCAAGTTAGGACTAGGAGTCAAAGAGGATTCTGGGAAATGTAGTAGATAAGTGGTGATCCAGGCAGGAAGTGACATAGCAAGGAGACTCATATTTAAAGAAGGAGAAACAGGAAGCATGCCCTTTTTCCCCTCCGCTCCTGCTCCAGCGGCACAATGTGATCCACCGGCAAGGAGGGACGCCAATAAAGCATCTGATAAGATAAGTCTTATAAAATATATAGATTTATGATAATTAAGACTGAGCTAACAGATGAAGAATCCTGGTCATTGGCCAAGCAGCTTTGAACCTAATACAAGTTTCTGTGTATTCATTTGGGCCCTAACTCAGGCGGGCAGCTGGCGTAACGCTCACACGTGTCTGTGGGGCTCAGGCGGCTTTTGGCGGAAAGATTTATTGTAACAAACAACCGAAAACACAGGAAAGGAACACACAAGTTATGTAGGAACAGAATGAAATGACCAAACCTTCAAAGTACAGGCCTAGATGAGGGAAATAAATACTAAGGTAATGTAATGGACCAGATTTACAACAGGATCATAGAAGAAAAATTCTCCAAACTAAAAAAAGACAGATCTGTACAGACACAAAAAGCACACAGAACAACAAATAGACAAGACAGAAAAAGAAAATCTTCTAGGCCATATCATAGTTAAAACACTAGTACAGAACAAAGAAAGTTTATGAAAAGCTACAAGAGACAAAACAAAAATCAAATACAAAAGGAGAAGTTAGAAAGAGCACAAGTGAATGAATTAAGGATACAACTAAACAGCTTGAAAAACAAAACAAGTGCAAACCAAATTCAAAACTGCTTGATAGTACTAAGTAATAAAACTCAGAGTAGAAATTAATGAAATGGAAACAAAGAATTAACAAATCTAAGCTGGTTCTTTGAGAAGATAAACAAGATTAAGACCCTTGACCTAATTAACCAAAGGGAAAAAAAAGAAAGGACTCAAGTTAACAGAATCAGAATTGAACTGGCAAACATTAAAACAAACACAAAATAAATTCAGAATATTATAAGAGACTATTTAAAAATCCTGTACCACACTAATCTGGAAAAGCTAGTTCCAGGACAGCCTTCAAAGCCACAGAGAAACCCTTCTCAACCCCAACCCCCCCCAACAAAGAGAGAGTATACATTAGATAATATTCTACCAGAAATTCTGGCAAAATCCAAAAATTGTACCAGAGCCGGGCATTGGTGGTACACGACTTTAATTCCAGCACGTGGGAGGCAGAGGCAGGCAGATCTCTGTGAGATTGAGGCCAGCCTGGTCTCCAGAGCGAGTGCTAGGATAGGCTCCAAAGCTACACAGAGAAACCCTGTCTTGAAAAACCAAAAAAAAGTGGTTCCAAAAATTGTAGCAGAATAATTAGAAATGATGAACACATTTCAAAACAAGCCAACAGAAAAATCTTGCAGATGTACCTATCATTTACTCCTTTAATATTACACCCAAAATGGCAAAACAAACTTCCCAGACACTTTTTTTTTTTTTCGAGACAAGGTTTCTCTGTGTAGCTTTGGATCCTATCCTGGCACTCGTTCTGGAGACCAGGCTGGCCTCAAACTCACAGAGATCCGCCTGCTTCTGCCTCACCAGTGTAGGCATTAAAGGCATGTGCCACCAACGCCCGGCTTTCCAGACACTTTTATAATGAACCACTCAATTTTAAGAAGAAAATTTCACTTGTTAAACTGATGTTACAGAATCCATTTGTTCCTAATGTCATTTGTTGTAGTTTTTGAATCAGAGTCATATCTACCCACTGTCTGGTCTGAATCTCCCTCTGTATCAGACAATGGCTTTGAACTCTTGATCCTGGGCCTCTGCCTTTCAGAGACAGGGTTTAGAAATGTGCACCCCAGCTGCCTGCCTTGTCCCTGAGCCTTTTATGCTCTTTGCTCTCTCTGTTCATATGACAGTATCGCTTCCTTTCTAGAACTCAATTAATTTTACACCCTCTTTCAGCTTTAAAGGAAATCTTGATAAGAAAAATCCTTGTCCTCCTATGAGAAAACACTATACTCTTATCCATCGAGCTCCTACCACCCTATCCAGACTTCATCCCTTTTCCTTATTTTTCCCTTTTCACTCTCCCATTCCTCTTAACTCTCTTCTATTTTCTTTTCTTCTTCTGCACCCTCCCCTTAACTCTTCCTCCTTCATACTCCCTCTCCTCTCCTTTCCCCCTCCCCTCCTCCTCCTCCCCTTCTTCTCCTCTTCCTCCTTTCCCGTCTTCTATTCCCTCCACACCTCTCCACCACCTCTCCTTTTTTTGTGTTTCTCCAGATTGAAGTCTGGGGACTTTGCATGACAGCCACATGCTTCACCATTGAATATAACCCTAGCATCTTACTTCATTTCTTTCTTTCCATGCACATAACCCTCTACCAGTTATGCCCAACTTTTGGATACTGTAATACAATGTCTTGGTCATCTACAGTGTTCCCCTCTGAGAACCATGCAGTCATGTTAAAAGGAAAATCTCAGAATAATTTTAGTAAATGTATGGCTTGTGATAGACCATAATTCCCAGCAGTCCTTGGCGTCAGGCAGCCTGTAGGCCACAGGTTAGACCTGCCAACAGCTTCACACACCTCTCTTTCTTCATTATAAATTTTATTTTATTAAAAACTCCTATTTATTTTATTTGCTGGGGGTGGGGCACAGCATGCAATGCTGCATGTATGAAAAGCAGAGTGCAGCTTTCTGGAGTCCTTCCACCATGAGGTCCCTGGGAGGGGACTGAACTCAGGGTGTCTCATGCTTGGCAATAGGTACCTTTATCCATTGAGGCAACTAAGTGCCCCTCATTTATTAGTTTTTCTTTCTATTCTGAATAATATAAAGAATAAAGAAATAAAGAACTCTTTCTCCATTTTACCCATGTTTTGCACCGTCACAGGTATCTTGTGAGTTCTGAAGCAGGGAGAGTGGGTGTCCTTCAGCTGTTTCCAGTTCATCAAATCCACACAAACAGCAGCTGTAGATGACATTCTTTCTGCATAAACTCTTTAGAACAGATGTCCTGTCCACTCCTCAAGCATCTCCTCTCTTGAACAACAAAGTCACCTTCAACACCTGATCTAGGCATTCATTTCTCAAAATATTTCCATGCTAAAGGAACTCACTTTTGCAATGCAAACTAGACCAAGTCTGTGCCTTTTCCTGAGTTCTTGCCTTTGGTTTGCTATGAAATCAAATTGAAATTGCTTCCTTGTGCCTTGGCTTTGTTTCCCCAGTCCCAGAGTTCTCTAATCTGCTGGAGTTGTCTCCTGGTTTTCCAGGCTACTCATCAGCTTTCTCATCCCTAGTCAACCACTCTCTTTTATAATTTCCAACCTGTCTCAACTTCCTTACCAGCCAAACTTCATCCTAACTTCTGACGTGTCACCTTGTAGTAGAAAAACAAATCAGTTTACAGGGAACAAATAGTGTTCAGTTTAACCATTTCATTATCTGTGCTAGGGAGTCATTCAGCATGAGGGCACTGAGAGCATGGATATATCCTACTCTTGGTGCTAGGAATGTAATGGAGAAGGGAAATAAGATTACTGCCAAGTTTAAATGATATAGGAATCCAGTTACTTATTCACCTGGCACTTGGGGCATGGAATGTAAATATACCATGTACTCTGTCCCTAATATGATGGTTAGATAAAGGAGCTGCTCTTAGATAAACCTTGATGCTTTCATGTTTGTTAGTTACTCATCTTGCCCTGTGAGCCTCAACTCAGCTTCACCTTACGATAATGAGTACATATACAAATTTTGCATGCACACAGAACTTCCCTATTTTTATATAAACAGAAACTGAAGACTGTATCCTGGTTTACATGCCAGCTCTACATTTTTTTTATCTTACCATGTTCCTAAGCAGAGTACAACCAAGGTTGTGAGAAGCATACATAATTAGCCAGCCATGGGCACTGGGATTTCTATCTGAACAAATTTATTAAGCAAGTAGGTTTTATAACCAGAGTCAGCTGACACATTGTACAAGGCATTTCTTCAGGAACAATACAAGGACACTGTCATAAATGTTGTGTTATTACCTATCAAGCCCTGCAAACAAAATTGCAAATCTCATGGTCCACTCTAACTATTTCAAAGCCTTGAAATATACAAGTGTGAAATTTAAAACATGATAGCACTCTGGGCAAGGTATAGTCTGTGCAGCTGCCTCTTTCCTTTCCATGGTTCCTCAAGGGATATTGGCAATTCCTTCACAGTCTTGTGGGTTCTCATAGATTTAACATTGGTGTGTGTGTGTGTGTGTGTGTGTGTGTGTGTGTGTGTGTACTTGAACACTTGTGCAAAAGATTCTGTCTCACTTCTGTGACTTACTGTGTAATTGTTTTGAGATATATAACACAGAAAATGTTTCTTTTAGTTGGTCAATGTAAGCAATATCTGCTTGGGGATTACAGGTACATGTCAGTGAAGGGAGAGTATAATAAACAAATGGCCATAACCAACCAAACCAGCAATTACAGATAGTGCACTTTTTCTGGACACAGGAACAGTCAGAGTTCTGAAATTTGTATCAGATTTTATAATTCTTAGTTGGGTTAGTCATTTTTCAGTTTATTTTATTCTATTTTTAAAAAAGTAATCTCAAGCTTTGTTTCTTTTGCTGAATTAATTGCCCAAATCACATATATTACAACTTAGAATTACTCACTGATGTTTGGTAAAAATATTTCCAACTTTTGCTCCTTTCCTAATACCCCATATGAAGAAATACTCACATTACCCAAAGACCAAAATGCAGTTTTATGTTGAACTCTTTTCTTCTAGTGGGAGCATTTCAACTAGAAAACTCTTAGAGATTATTGTTTATAAGTTCAGGTATTATATTTTTAAAAAATTCTACTTAAAACAACTTTGCCAAGTTGATTATTCTTGCTGGATGACAGACAGAAGTTTATTTTTTTCTCGTTTTGAATGGAAAAAAAGGAAAAAAAAAAAACCCTGTCCACAAAGTGTGGAATAGTTAGGATGCATCGCAATCTGCTATGTTAATTAAATTAATAAGGCTAATGACTCCTAATGATGGGCTGCCTGCTGTGGTGTGTGGAGAAATAGAGAGCAACATTCTTTTCCTTGAAAACATTCACCATTGCCTCTTGTACACACATACACATGATAGCACAACAAATCTAGACCAGAGAGCGCTTGAATGTGTTTCCACATTGGAAGATATCCCTACTGCCAAATAAAAGGACTTGCTGAAAGCAACAAACACTGCTAAGTCACCCAAGTAGTTTGAGAGTATCCACATTGGTTCTTGGTATGGAGGTAGTGGGGGTGGTAGGAATCTTTAAGGGGTTGGGCATAGTGGGAAATATGGAGATGAGGGAATGAAGTATCTTCAAGGGTTAAGGTAGCCCCTGAACACTTAGGAAAGTGTGTGTGTGTGTGTGTGTGTGTGTGTGTGTGTGTGTGTGTGTGTGCGTGTGTTCTCAAGTGTGGAGGACAGAGGCTAACGTAAAGCAGAAGATACATTTTCCATATGACATTTTATGACAGACGCAGGCACTCTGATGTTTTATATGTAGCTCATTGGCTCATTGATTCTGTGAGGCTGGTTGGTCAGTGAAGTCCAGTGATTGAACTCCACAGTTATGGGATTGCGGGTATGTCCCATCATGCTCTGATTTTTTTGTATGTGGATGCTGCAGATCTGATACCTGTCCTTCACATTTGTGTGGCAAACAAACAACTGAGACCTCTTCCAAGCCCTACGAAGGGGTTACTAAGAGAGACAGACAGCCTGGCCCTTCAGTCACTCTGACACTGCTGATGTGAGATCTTCCTCCTGCGTGTTTCTCTCACTGTCATGACACCATCCTGTATCATGAGATCCTCACCAGAGCTGAACTAAAGCCAGTATCATGCCCCTGAATCTCCAGAATTATGAGTTAAGTGATGGGGAATGTTTTTCTGTGTATATGTTTATCTTATTGGCTGATGAATAAAACACTGTTGGCTAATATTGCAGCAATATACATGGGACTAGGATATGAGGAGCATTCTGGGAAGTGTAGGCAGAGAGGAATCTTCGTGTGATCCCAGGAAGTGTCATAGCTGGGCAGAAACTGCCACTAGCAAGCCATAGTCTGGAGATCTGTACAGATAGGCAGGAAGTGACATTGCTGGGCAGAAACAAACAGGAAATCGCTCTCCTCTTTTCAGAGACACTGGTCAGTCACCATGTAGCAGGTAAAGGAGTTGCAGGTCCGACATTTTCCTGGTAAGATAAGACCATGTGGAAATACATAGATTAATAGAGAATAGGGGTTAACAATTAAGACAGAACTAGCCAATAAGAAATGCTAGCCACTGGTCAACAGATTTATAATTAATATAGCATCTGTGTGCTTCTTTGGGGCAGAGAAGGGAGGTGGGACCCTGCTGGACAAAAGACCTCATGTTACAAAAAAGAAAGGTCATGTTACAGTTAAGCGTTTTTTATTTATAAAAATAACATGCTTTGGGGGATTTTATTACAGTAATGAAAAATGGGCAAGTACTGATGTTTTGGTACTTTGTGTTATCACTTACTAATCTATTGAATTTTCTACTCAGTCCATGCTAATATATACATTACCACAATGTTATTACTACTGATCTTGATTTTCAGTACTAAGCTTCATATTGTTTATGATGCTGTTCAAGACACTGACCCTTATATCTTCACCATTCTACAACTCAAATTAATCTTTAATTAAAGCAGTCTTTGATGGTCCTTAGAGTTATCAGACAGTCTATTGCACAAGCTGAATTCATGCATAACATCCTAGGATTTAAAAATTGCTATTGCCTAAATAATTTAAATATGAACTTTTACACTTTTATATGAAACTGATGGGGAACTTACACATATTTTTTGTTCTTCAGTTATTACAGAGACATTTTTGGCAACAGACAAACCTTCCTTTCCACATAGACAAAATGTGCTCACCAAGCCTTCTAAATAATACATTCAGTCTTCTATGAAATGAAACATCTCAACTAACAATTTAAAGAAAGGTCTGCCTATCTGAACTTAGCTTCATCTGACAGATAAAAATTTGCAGCTATAATCACATTGTAAAAATTAGCACCAGTTCCCAAATGTTTTGTCAGGTATGTTTTACTTCAAATGCTTTCTGAACATTTCTGAGATGTTTTCTATTCTGTTTGGAAAGTCCTCATGCTGTAGAGAGCCCTTCTTCCCAGTTGTGGTTCTGTTGGCCAAGTAATTTACATGGAGCTAGCTCACAGAATCGTTAAAACATTACAAATTAATCTCTAAAAGTTGGATATTCTTTGAAACCTTGGACTTACCTTAGCTTATTTCTTTGCTCCAAAGTTAAATTTCCTCAGGTTTTTTCAGGAAATGAATGAGTGTTATCACAATTTCAGTCATACATGAACCCCTGGTTTGTATGTTTTTGTTTCCTTCTTTAATTCTATTTCACATAACATTTATCAACTTGATAAAAATAGTCTATAGTTTTTATATTACTTCCATTAACATCAAAAATTTGATTCTCCTAGTGAACCTTTAGACATTTTTATGGACAACTATGTCAGCATTCACTTTTGTTGAAGAAAAAATTACAATACTACAAGTAGGAAAATGTGCCTTAGACAGTCATGGCTAAAACACTGGTTGACTGGAGGGGAGGACAGAGTTCTGTTTATCAGATTGTGAAGAATTTTGAAAGCATCACAGAAACAAAAGTGTGTAAGCAAGTTGAGATCTAAGTCACTATAGGACTGATGGTGAGGCTTCAGGGTTACACAGTTGATTTTTACTTAAATTCTTTGTATTAGTCAGGGTTCTCTAGAGTAACAAAACTTATAGAATGAATCTATTCCTATATATACAAAGTGGTTTTATTTCAATGACTTATAGGCTGAGGTCCAGTGGATCCAACAATAGGTGCCTATGAATGGAAGGTCTAAGTATACAGTAGTTGCTTAGTCTCCCAGGCTGGATGTCTCACCTGGTCATCAGTGTACTGGAATCACAAAATGTGGGATCTAATGCCAGAGAAGGAATAGACTTGCTAAAGAGGTGAAAGGAAGCAGGCAAAGAGCCAAAGCTTCTTTTTTTATAGGTCCTTATAGAGGATTCTGGCTGAATGTTGGATCAGTGGGTTTTTCTACCTCAAAAGATCTGGACTAAAGGTATATTTTCTCACCTCAAAGATCTAGATTAGAAGTGAATTTCCCCACTTCAAGTTAAGCAAAAATTACTCACAGGTATGCCTTGTCATTTTGAAATTTTTAGTTATTTTCAGATGTAGTCAAATTGATAAGAACAACCATCATATGCCTATAATTCTCCCTTTTTCTCACTTTGTATTTTATGAGAGAAATATGCTTCTTATAGCAACTGAAAAACAAGAGTACAGGGATTCAGTCTGTACCTTTTTTTTATCTTCCACTTACTTCATCCTATCCCCCTGGGGGTGCTGGCAGATGTCTTGTTGCTTGATGACAGGGTCATGGCCATACAAGCACAGTGTTCTTACCCATGAAGCAAGATGTGGGTCCATCAAAGTGACATTCCTTGCATCTGTGTCCTTATGCATTTGTTTCCTTAGATACTCAGATGTGCCAAGAAAACTTACCTCATTGCCTTTCTAGGCAAATCCAGGAGGAAGACATACTCAGACGATGTAAAATGAGGAGAGGGACTGCTCCCACCTCAATTTCATGATCCTAGAACTTTAAGCCTAGACTTCTAAGGACATGGAAACAGAATGCTCTGAACTCCCCGGCATATTCATTTAGACATTAGAGCTGTGCTGGATTGGAGCAGAGTATAATATCTAAATAGGAACAAGTTATAAAATAAGAAGGCACAAGCTTGGAAGGACACTTCTGAGACAGTTGACAATCACACAATTATTTCTTGTTTCTGACCCAATGATTTGAGACTTTGAAAGAACCAAAATACATTCTGCATGTTTCTGCCAACTGTGCTTGGGGCTGAGCCTGCTGTGTACTTAGGGCAAACCACAAGATGCTAAATATCTGTGTGGTGAGCTTAGGCTAAGGTGGCAACACTTAGAGACAACTGGTGTCTTTTAGCCCTAGAATCTGGTATTCTCAATTGGTAGAGTTGAGAAGCACTGCTTCTCCCTGAAAAAATATTGATTGTTCTTATGGATGGGATTGCACAGGAAGGTTAGAGTTGTTAAGTTGAGCTAAGGGTTGAACAATTCTCGCATTTGATTTATTGCTCTTTTCCTGACGAGTATGAATCAAAATGACTTGATTTCCAGTTCCCTTTGACATCGCTCTGAAGCTTTGATATGATGAGAGTTTATTAGAGTAGTCAGTTTCTCCAAGATGAAAGGAGAAGTCAGAGTTCTACTTTTCAAAGAGCAGAGTAGGTCCTTATTGAACTTGGGCTACCCAGGGTGGTCCACTCTTTAGATCTACATTTTGGATTCTGTTTTCTCATATTTTCTCCATGACATAATGATTGAAATTAGAAAACATGTATTGAGGGTGTGGTGAGATGACTAAGTGGGTAAGAGAATATATTGCTATGCTTCCAGGAGACACAAGATGGATTTCTAGAACCCATACCAGGTAGCTCACAATTACCTGTAACTCTGGCTCCACGTGGTACAGTGTCTCTGAACTAAGTGGGCACATGCAGAAATGTGCATATACCCTACACACACCCTTCTCCCACATACACACAATTAACATAAAAAATCTTTAGAGGAAAACAAAAATAAGGCTTGAGTTTGATACTGAGTTTGCAATGAACTCGTTGCACTGAATTTTTGTCTACTGATTAGGTTCCAAAGTTCCAGGCTAACCTGAATCTATATTCCTAAATATACACACCTCAGGTGCTCTCTCACCCTTGTTCCAGGCTCCTCATCATTAATGCCCTGCCCCACCCAACTCATCATGTGCAGACCAATGTCCAGGAAGAGAAGAACTGGATCAGAAACCTTAATTTCCAGCACTGGCTTGTGCCATGGTAATTTTTACAATCAGGACCTGAGAGAATGACCTATTTTTGGATGAACATTTGTACTTAACTGTAATTATTTTCCATTAAAAACCCTATTATCTCAGTTACTCGTTTTGGTTGACTAACTCTTCTGTATTTATCTCCTCCTACCTCACCCACAGAATAATTTCCACATAAGAAAAGAAACAATGTATTTTGGGTATGATAATTGGTAATTATATGGTTCCTTTCTCCTGGTTCCCCATGTGCTTTCAACATAGCACTAGGGACTAAGCAATGAGCTCAGAGCCCCCACTCAGCATGGTTTGTTGATCAATAGACTTCCAAGAACATACTCCTTCACTTGACAGCACTACTCTCTCCTCACAGCAGGACCCCAGTCCTGTTCCAGGGTTGAAATGCAGTGAGAACATTCTCTCTGTGACTCATAGCTCATGACCTGGTTTTAGTTGAAAATGAGTTGTCCTCCAATGGAAGGAAATAATGTAAAAGGGGCTTGGGTACCAGGCATAGGTTTTGGAAATTTGCAGCTGGTGTTCGGAGTCTCAGAAGACCTCAATCATTGTAACTGATTAGGGGCAGCTGAAGTGTGTGGGCAAGCTGTGGTCTGGCCAGCAGAATTCTACCATCTTTCCTTATCACATGGGATACAGGGTACAGGGCAAGTTGCCTGTTTGTTGTCCTACCCACATTATGCTCAAAACACACTTTGTTAAATTCCTTTCCACGATGGAATTTCCTTTCTCCTGCTTCATTTTCCTCCCTTCAGTTAGGACCTGTCCTTGAACCATGCCAAATCCAGGGCCATATGCAGCATCCACTCAAGTGCAAAGTGATTTCTACTTCCCTGCAAAGGCTCTGGTTGCTCCAAGATATTCTATGACTCAGGAAAATACCTCTTACTTTAAAAAGGGCAGAAACACCACCTCTACCCAGGGCAGATGCAAGACTCAGTTCATCAAGAACTATGTCCCATATGACCATGAGCTATGACCATAGAGCTTCTGGAGCTGGGGATAGGAACACAAATATCTATCAAATGCTTCACCAATTCTGACTTACAAGTCAGATAGAAAGAGTGTGGAGGTAAGAGCAGTCTTGGGAATAACTCCGAGGAAACAAAAATAGCCAGATCACAAAAGGTGATCTGAAGTTTTGAAGCAATATGTCCAAGAAGTGGTTTCTGAGAAGAGCTTTTGATGGGTCCATGAGAAAGCTGGTTTGTGGCCAGACTATTACTGCCCACTGCCATGCCAGAAGTCTAGTAGTCACAGGTTAACCACTTCTTTCTGCATGTTTCTGAAGGCTTGAAATGGCAGACCGTGTCTAGGTAGAAGACCAAACAGATGGGGTTGTGTTGATTTTCATGGAAACCCAGTGACCTCTCCAGGCTCAGAATGCCTGCTTCCTACACTGTGCTCAATGCTAATAATCTGTCCAACTACTCTCTCTGGGCTGGAAGGAGAACTAAGGAAGATACAGGGGGGAGATCAGATGTGTTCATGTACAAGGCTGCAAGCAAACTGCCCTCAGGCTGACAGAGAGGTGGCTCAGCAATGAAAGGGTTTGCTGGTCTTGAAAAGGACCCAGGTTCCATTCCCAGGACCTGCATCAGATGACTCATAAGCACTTGTCTCTACCTCTAGTTCCAGGGTATACCATACCCTCTGGCCTCTTCAATCTCCTGAACACACAGAATGCACATAAACTCATATAAGCACGCGCGCGCGCGCGCGCGCACACACACACACACACACACACACACACACACACACACACACACACACACCAAAACAAAGGAATACACAGTAGAGCTAAAGTTCAGTTCACATGAGTTTTTTTTTCCAATTGCCGGGATGGAACTTAAAAAATTTTCCATGGGCCAGGTAAGTGCTCAACCACTAGGCTTCATCCCAGGGCCTAACATGAGAGTTTATGAGCACACAAAAGATACAAGTCCCATGAAAAAGAAAAAGAAAAAGAAAAAGAAAAAAAAGAAGACTGAATTATTTTATTTATATCCAACTTCTATTAGTTTTAATTTATTTAGTTTATAGATACAGAGAGACATTTAGGATGATAAATGACATTGAAGTGGTCTTTTTAAAAACTGTTGTTATTTACTTGCCATTATTTGAGGAGAAAATGAGAGAATTCTAAAAGAACCATTAGCTCTTTTGTAACCAAACCTGGAGAATTCACTGATGATCAAGTTCTGGACTCAGAGAAGCTCATATTGTGAGAAAGATTAGCAAGAACAGATAAAAGACTTGTTAATGAATAGAAATGCATTTTACATCAGAGTTTTTTGTTTATGAAGAAGTTTCTTTCAAGTCACAGGCAGCTGTAGCATTTACCCAACAGACCGTCTAATGTTTTAATGTAGGCTAAAAATACACCTGCCATTGTTTTAGGTAGGCCAACTTTACTGACAAAATCTTACTGATAAATATTTGTCATAAAAATAACATATATTCTAAAGATTTTTCCTTGTAAAATTATTTTTCCAGGAGCAGTACTAATAATTTCCAATGTACATATACTAGATCAGAATAGAACTGTACCTAAACTGAAGTTTTATTGATGCTGAAACAGCTGGACTCGTATTAGCACAGCTAAATTAGGGTTTCACTGAAATCAGTGTAAACAAAACTCTAAATTCACATACCTAGGAGGAATTCGGTTGACAAACAATTGAAATGTGTGTCTCATTTTGGTAAACACGAGTTGATTCCTATGTTCCCTTAAATTATGATAATTATAGCTACTTTCCTCAAAAGACTATGTTTTCATGGTTGCTATCTCATCTGTTACTGTAATGTTGCTGCGAGGGACAGGTGTAACAGCCTTCAATTTACGGATGAAGGAAGTGAGGTGCAGATGGCTACCCTTGCCTATGGAGAAGTTGGGTTACCATGCTGGAGTCTATGATGTTGACGTTGAAGTCTTTGCTTGAGTGGGAGGGCGGATGTATATAATTCATGGTAAATGGTCTAACTCTCTTGAATGACACCTTTTCCCCTTACTTCAGAAATGTATAGAACTGGGCAGCTGTTAACAGGTCAGCCATCCTTTGGAGGCAATCCTTCTGCACTTTGCCTCCTACATTCTAGTGTAATATGAATGGATGGAGGGACCAGCACCAGCATGCTCCATTAATCCCCAGAGAATATTACTCAGAGCTAGGATTGAAGTGGCTATCTCTATTTGTTCCAACAGATCAGAAAAGAAATCAGATTAGTAGTCACTGAAATAATTTACTTGCTGACTCTTATTGGCAGGGACTGACAAGGTCCAGGTGAGCAGAAGTACCCAAGACAATGGGGAGCAGTGCTACAGTGTCCTTAGGCATACTCAGTGAAACATGGAGGCTACCAGAGCAACAGGTGGGGGGAAACTGCACACAGGTATCTGTGTTATCCACAATAGACCACTCTAAATCTAGCTGTTTCAAAGCACAGCTACCTATTTGCCGTGCTTCTGTATTTTTTAAATTCGGTTTAGCTGGGCAGCTTCTGCCTTGGCTTAGGGATTCCTTGATCAATTGATGTCAACTGGTATCTTGCCTGAGGCTATATGATTTAAGAGGGCCTCTATTCTTCCTGTGCCTGGAAGTTAACCAAGGCTGTTTGCTGGAGCTATTTGACTCTTTTCCTGTGCCCTCTTCGGCCAAGTAGTTTGTTCCTTATTTTTAAGTGGTGTCAGTATCTCACAAACTTATCCCACAAGCACTTACAGGTCTTTGCTGGAACCAAATTAGCAACATACATCTTGACACAGAGTTAGCTTGGGAGAGGGTTACACCAAGGCATGGGAATCTGAGCTATTGGTAGCTTTCAGTAACAGTTCACACAGCAAGCAATACAATTGCTATTGCTGTTGTTCTGGGGCGGGGTGATGAGGTGTACAGGCTTATAAAGCTGGGTACTGCCTGCCTCTCACATAAACTAGATGCATCATTGGACCTACAGTTTCCATTCCTTCCTAGGGAAAAAGGCTACACCACCACCTCCTTGCTTGAGTTGCAAGGTTATTGTCCATATAATAATTTAAAAAGCCCACGTGAGGATATTGTGTACTACTTTATAGAGAGTACAAAGTCCAGATTCCACACTCTGGGATTTTAGAAGCGTGTGGTCCACTGGGTAAGATGGGCAAATACAGAAAACAATATCTATGTTAACAAAACTTACAGCTTTTCTGGGATTTCATAAATGTTTTATAGGTGAGATATGTTATAGGGCTTCACAGGAAAAACACTTTCTTTGGGAAAATCAGGAAACATTTATGAACATCACAGAAGAGAGCATGGAGAAGTGAGTAGTGAGTAACAGTGGCTCATTCATAGAAAATTTAAAGAACATTTCCTATAAATCAATTTCATTGCTCTTCACTAACAATGTCAATAACTTAACTGTATATTGATGAATATTTAGCTTATTTATTAATTTATCTTAAGCCATGCACCAGAAAAATTTCTACATATAACTCATTGCTAATGATTCCTTATAAGTGGATTCCCAAATATGAAATAATTAAATGGAGGAACACCGGAATCCATATTTAAAACTATTAATGCCTGTAACACCAAAGAGCACGATAGTTTTCAGTTTTCATTCTTTACAATGATTTTATACTATATTTTGTGTATCACCAATAGTTTTTCTTTTTTTGTGGTTTCTATTCTGATGCTGTACATCAACTGTTTTCTCAAAATGTATTGTTCAAAATTCACATTTATTTACTTCAGGTTTTTAAAATACTAGCAGTTCATTCCTTTGGAGTTTGCCTTGATGTGTGGAGCATCTGAAAGTCTAGCCACTGTGTGTGTGTGTGTGTGTGTGTGTGTGTGTGTGTGTGTGTGTGTGTGTGTGTGTGTGTGTGTGTGTGTTTGGGTGAACACGAATGCTTCTGCCCACATATGTAAACAAATGACATCACCTATGACATTTATTTGGTGAGTAGAATATGCTCAGAGAGTAAATATAGATTATAGGAAATCCAAGAACACACACTTAACCAAGTTCTTTCAAAAATAAATTTAGGGACAATTCACACAAATAATATATTCTTAGAAGCGGAGTTAGAAAACTGTTTGGTAAAAGTGGTATGTTTATCAAAGTCCATGAATGATAAACTAAGAAGTACAAGATAAATGGGGCAGGTGTGAGCCAAAGGCAGTCCTCTGGGAATTTAAGATAGCTGGAGTGCAGAGTGTCACAAAGGGGGCAACACTGGTACCATGCTGGGCTGAAGGCAGGCTAAACGCTTTGACCTGTTGCTGTGCTGTCCCATTCTTCACACTCAGATAAAGGGCACATTTTGTCTTTGTTCTTCTTTATGATGGCTCTAAAGAATCATGGTCTCAAAAAACATCATCTTCACTTCCATCCCCATTTGCATGGCATTCAAAGTTCAATAGCAGGAACCTGCACTCTGAGTGCTGAACTCTCTGTGAGTCTAGGGTATTATTGCAGTGACTTTGCAAAAACAAAACGAAACAGGGATTAGGAAGGAGTGAGCATGAGATCAGTTCCATTAGTGAGGGGTGTGAGGAGGGTGATGATGTGTTAACAAGAACCACAGGAACTGAGGTCTCATTCAGAGAGCAAGAATAAACAGGGCTCTCAGGCTAAATGTGGACGAGGGAGCAGGAATGAGTCTGTAAATGACAGGTTTCTGGGTGTGGCCCAGAAAGAACTTTAAGATTTTAAACATACCACTATGAGGGGTGAGGTGTCAAATGAAGATTCACTTGTGAATCCTGATTCTGAGCTGGTATGAGCAGGGGGAGGAAGCAGAGATGAGGAATTGAATCCAGATATATTATCAGTCTTGTTCTGGCCACACAGCCACAAGGTAACAACATCAAGATTAGTAGAAAGCTTAGCTCTCTGCTTAGTAGAAAGCAAAAGCTCCCTTGGTGCTTTTGTCATCAAGAAACAAAGATCTTTATGGTACTATCCTAGTTACAAGAGCGGTTAGAAAAAAATATGGCATGGTATTGTTTTCTTTGTAGGTGTACATTCCAGAAACTTTTAGTTATGGGAACGTAGTTTTCCTTCATATGTGGGGATACATCCAGGACTCCCCATAGATGACTATAGTGCATATAACCCTACCCTGTAGGCATATCTCTACATCATTTTCATGATTATTGAAAATGGGCAGGTGGTAGGTACTGCGTTGTATAAGAAAGCAACCTGAGCACACCACTATAAGCAAACTAGTAAATAGTGTTATTCCAGGGTCTCTGTTCCAGTTCCTGCCTTCAGATTTCTGTCTCAAGTTCCTGTCCTGATTTCCATTCATGATGGACTGTGACCTGGGACATGTAAGCTAAATAAACCTTCCCAGGTTGCTTTGGTTCATGGGATTTACCACAGCAACAAGAAGCAACACAGGACACCAATATGTCATAAAATACCATGGGGATATGGAATTGACCACTCAAAATGTCTACCTTCGTCACACTCACCCTTCTTGTGACAATGTGAGATGATGAAATGCTTAAGTAAGAAGCTGAAGTGAGTTAAGTGAGACAGACATTGAAATATAGCATCAGGCTACTGTGTGGATGGCATTTGAACATATTTCTATGATACTGCAGTCAGTATCAGAAATCCAAGCCAGCTGTAGAGAGACTGTCAGGTAGGCAGTGCATCCAGCATGGATTGACAGGGCACATAGATGCTTCCTCTTCTTGGGTGCACTAGCATCACTGTGGTATTTTCTCAGGCCCCTGAGAGTAATGTGCAACTAAGAACCTATGAATTATTTATTTCTAGGAGTTTTTTTTCATTTACTATATTTGACACTGTAGATAAGGATTGTGACTATACCACAAAGGAGGTAGAAATAAAAACAAATGCCAAGGAATACATTGTTTTCTCAGCATTTTGTGGAATGTCTATGAAAACTGTCTAATGTACAACCAGGATATAAAAACATAGAGTTAATACAGAAGTTAGAATTATTGCTTGCTTGAATAGTAATTTCCCAGCAACAAAAACCTGGCAAGAGTCAGAATTCTTGAAACAGTCAATACAGTATTTAGATTTTATTCCTGATCCATCACAGTTGAGCACAGTGAGAGGATGCAGTATTACCTTAATGAGCATTGGCAAAGAGCTTCTAACAGATCCCATTTTTACCTTACAGAGGAAATGTTTACACCTTAACTGTTGTCTCAGAGAATAATATAGGATCTTAACCAAAGGAGGAAAGCCTACCTTATGATGGATTCAACTGAAAAATCAGGGTTTTTTCTCATTTGCTCAACAGGGTCAAGAAAGATAGCTGCTGCAGAAAAAGCAATAAATACTTTTAAAAGTAAAGACGCCATGCCCAGGTATCAGAAATTTAAGAATAAGCTAGTTGGCCTTCCATGCCAACTAGGGCACCCTGTCCAAGCAGTAGACCTGCAGAGTATGTGCATGACAGAAGGAAGGGGAACAGGGTGGCCCAGAAGCTTTCAATGGTTCAAACTAGGAAGTGGCACATGATACATGACTCTGACCTTCAGATTCCTTTAATCAGAATTAGTTGTACTCCTTGGACTAAGTGCAAGAGAAGGTGGAAAATGCAGATGTGCACACATATGACACCTGTGGTAGGTTTGGTTATGAGAATAGTCAATGGCATGCCATAGCAAAACAGGTGTGTGGGGGGACAGTAAAACAAAAGTGGGTCAAAGCAAGTGGGCTGAGAGGGAGTTGGCTGGACCCTGTGCCCATCAATGGGAAAAGTCCCCTCTCCTAGGGAGAAAGGGACTGATTGAATTCACTATGGCTCTTGCAGGGTTTTGAAGAGTCTTTCACTAAGAATGTTAGGTAAAGGAATGTGTATTTATTTATTTGTTTATCTTTATGGTGAATCCATCATTTTTTTATTTAAATTAGAAACAATCTTATTTTATATATCAATCCCAGTTCCTTCTCCCTCCCATTCTTCTATGGCCCCCACCAACCCCCATCCCATCCCTCTTCTGCTCCGTAGACAGGGTGAGACCTCCTATGTAGGGTCATCAATATCTGTCACATCATTTGGGGCAGGGCCTAGGCCCTCCCCAGTTTGTCTAGGCTGAGAGAGTATGCCTCTATGAGAAATGGGCTCCCAATGTTCATTCATACCCTAGGGATAAATGCTGTTCCATTACTGGGGGCCCCACAGATGCTCAGGCCTCCTAACTGGCACCAACATGCAGTGGGCCTGGTTCTGTCCTATGCTGGTTTCCAAGCTGTCAGACTGGAGTCCATGAGCTCCCCCTTGTTCAGGTCAGCTATTTCTGTTGGTTTCCCCAGCATGGTCTTGACCACTTTACTCATCACCACTCACCCCTCTCTATAATTGGATTCCTAAAGTTGAGCTTAGTGTTTAGCTGTGGGCGTCTGCTTCTGCTTCCATCAGCTACTGGATGAAGGCTCTAGGATGGCATATAAGGTAGTCATCAATCTCATTATAAGAGAAGGGCATTTAAGATAGCCTCTCCCCTATTGCTTAGATTCTTAGTTGGGGGTCATCCTAGTATAACTCTGGACATTTTCCTAATGCTAGATTTCTCTTTAAACCTACAATGGCTCCCTCTATTAAGGTATCTCTTCTCTTACTCTCCTCTATTCTTCCCCAGAATCAATCTTCCTGGTCTCTCATGTCTTCTTCCCCTCTCCTCTTCTCTCCTTCTCTTTCTCCTAACTTTCTCTCCCCTCCCCCATGCTCCCAATTTGCTTAGGATATCTTGTTTCTTTACCCTTCTCCGGGGGACCATGTATGTCTCTCTTAGGGCCCTCCCTGTTTCCCACCCTCTCTGGAAGTGTGGATTGTAGGCTAGCCATCCCCTGCTCCATATCTAAAATCCATGTATGAGTGAGTGCATAATGTGTTTGTCTTTCTGTGACTGGGTTACCTCACTTAACATGGTTTCTTCTAGTTCCATCCATTTGCCTACAAATTTCAAGATTTCATTGTCTCCCCCACCCCCACTGAGTAGTACTCCATTGTGTAAATGTACCACATTTTCTGTATCTTCAGTTGAGGGGCATCTAGGTTGATTCCAGCTTCTATCTATTACAAACAATGCTGCTCTGAACATAATTGAGCAGATGTCCTTATTGTATGTGCGTCCTTTGGGTATTTGCCTAAGAGTGGAATTGCTGGATCTTGTGGTAGACTGATTCCCATTTTCCTGAGGAGTCACCTGATTTCCAAAGTTGCTGTACAAGTTGGCACTCCCACCAGCAGTGGAGGAGTGTTCCCTTTTCTCTACATCCTCTCCAGCATAAGTTATCATTGGTGTTTTTGATTTTGGCCATTCTGACAGGTGCAAGATGGTATCTCAGAGTTGTTTTGATTTGCATTTCCCTGATGGCTAAGGATGTTGAGCACTTTCTCAAGTGTCTTTCAGCCATTTTGGATTCCTTTATTGAGAATTCTCTATTTAGTTCTGTGTCCCACATTTTAATTGGATTGTTTGGTGTTTTGGGGACTAGCTTCTTGAGTTTTTTGTAGATTTTGGAATTCAGTCCTATGTCAGATGTGGGGTTGGCGAAGATTTTTTCCCATTCTGTGGGCTGCTGTATAGAGGGATATTTAAAAAGCTGGGGAAGATAGAGGTGTCTCACTGTCTTCTTTGTACACATTTCTGGTTGTTTCTTGGGGATGGAGCAGATTTCTGTAACAAAATTGAAAACAAATTGTATAGAATTAGATGGTCTCATGAGTTTCCTTTCAAATAGCTCCTCTCAGATCCTCTCAGCTCCCTCACCCACACAATTCCATGCTCCTGCTTTGTATCTAGCATTGGATAAAAACAGGCATCCAGAAATAGTAGTAATGGTAATTAATAATAATAATAGATAAAATTATAACAAAAAGAATAGGATAAAACAAAAAGAAGGAAGGCCCCAAGAAACATACACACACACACACACACACACACACACATTTATACACACAGAAATCCCATAAAAACACAAAGCCAGAAACCATCATCTATACATAAAGTACCTGTAAGAAAAACAAACAAACAAACAAACAAACAAATAACAAACAAATCAGTCCTGGCAAAGCATTATTAGACAATGAACCTCCAAAGATGAAAATAAGTTCATTTTGTGTTGGCCATCTGGGAATGGGGACTGGCTTAAGAGTGGTTTGTTTCATCAGTGAGAATCATTTGTGAGCAGTTATCAATTGGATTGGGTTTGGGATGGGTGTTTTGGGTCCACTTCTTTCAGTACTGGCACCCCATCTGGCCCAGGCAGGTACAGGCCCTGAGCATGCTGCAACAGTCTGTCTGAGTCCATATGTGCATCAGTCCTGCTGTGTTCAGAAGGCTCTGTGTGCTCCATCTCCTCTGGCTTTCATAGCCTTTATACTACTACTTCTTCCACAGGGTTCTTTGAGAGTCAATAGGAGGGAATTGATGGAGACATCTCTTTTAGGACTTAGTGTTCCAATGTCTTTCACCCCCTGCACCTTGTATAGATGTGGGTCTTTGTACTTATTTCTGTCTATATTAGGAAGAAGCTTCCCTGATGATGCCTGAGGAGTCATTTTATTGCTATGTCTCTTTAGAGGATTTGAATTTCTCCTACGTCCCCGGTCTATGCATTCTCAGGTTATTGGCCACCAAAGCAGCATTGGGGGTGGCTTCCTTCTCATCGAGTGAGCCTAAAATTCAGTCAGCTGTTGTTTGCTTACTCCCACAAGCTTTGTGCCAACATTCTACTAGTGTTTCTTGTGGGAAGATCACCACTAGATAAGAGGGTTTGTAGCTGTCTTGGTGGTTACATTTCTCCATTGGTAGCGTGCAGAATACCTGCCAATACCATGAACACTAGTCTGTATGGGGGAAGGCTCTTGATAGGTACCAACTTGACCATGCTCAATTGTCATGTAGGTGTTGTCTTCATTACTAAGGTCTTACCAACAATTTGTAGAGAGCAATCTATAGTTTTGGCAACAGCTTCAGTTACTTGGGTTTTCCTATGTTGTCCCTGTGGCTTATAATTTGTTTAGAAGTGCTGTCATTTTTTTATATTGGCCCTTTGTAAGATGAAATATCAGAGTAGTTTAGATGTGCATTTCCTTGATGACTAAAGATGCTGAACTTTTCTTTAAGAGCTTTGTAGCCATTTCTCTTTCCTCTATTGAGAATGCTCTGTTCAGAACTTTACTCCATTTTTAAATTGGGTGCTTGTTTACTTGGTATCTAGTTTTTTCAGTTCTTTATATATTGTAGATATTAGCTCTATGTATTTTTGCTTAAAATCTTTTCTCATTCTGGAAGCTGCTGCTTTGTTTGAATGATGGTGTTCTTTGCCGTGTAGAAGCCTTTCAGTTTCTTAATTGTTGTTTTTAGTTCCTGTGCTTGTGTTATAATGCTCAGAAAGTCTTTTCCTGTACAATGAGTTTAAGACTATTCCCCACTTTCCTTCTATCAGAGCCAATATATCTGGCTTTAAATGGAGGCCTTTGATACATTTGGAATTGAATTTCTTACAGGGTAATAATATGAATCTATTTTTTTTTTACATGCAGCCATTTAGTTTGATCAGTACCATTTATTGAAGACACTGTTTCTTTCCCCTGGATCCTTTATCACAAGCTAACTGTTCATAGGTGTGTGGATTTATGTTTGGGTCTTCGATTCAATTTGATTGATCAATGTATCTGTTTTGTACCAAACCATACTGTTTTGATTGCTAGTTCTCTGTAGTACAGTTTGAGGTTGGGGATGGTGATATCCTCAGCAGTTTTGTTACTCTTCATGAGTACAGTTTTTTTTTTTAAGTGTATCTTTATGATTCTCTGGGTTTTCTTAGTGTCTGTTGATTTACCTCTCTTTTTGTCTCTAATTTTGTTAATTTGGATCTTTTCTCACCAATTTACTGGTAATTTGGCTAGGGCTTTGTCAATCTTATGATGAAAGAGCCTTGGCTGTGGTTGTTGACATCATAAAGTAGCAATGTTGTTTGTAAGATGTTGCCATTCCAGAAGAGCTGTCATCATTATTTATGCCTCTTTATATTATTTCTTGCAATCATGCAAATCTACTATTATTTCACTATTAATAGTTCATAAAAATTAAGTGGTTGGATGGCCTGTTTTTTTGGGTTGACACCATCCTCAGTAAAGGACTATGAGGACAGTGAACCTGCTTTCTGTCATGCTCTTTGTCATCCTGATGGGATTGCCAACACTGATTTTTACTCTGGGGAATTTTGAATTCTTCTTTCACTCTTTTTCTTTCTTCCAGATTAGCAGAGGAGACAGAAACCCCAAAGCAGGTGTTTCTTAAGACTCTCGCGTCTTTCTTCCTGCAACAGCATGGAGCCATGTTACTGACCACCTCCATGTCCTCACTTGGACAATTTTGATACTTCTACCAAGAAGGTTGTAGATTAGAGATGGGTAAAGAATAGGTCACACTTGCCCCAGATATGGTCCTTTAAAATAGTACACTATCAACAGAACAAGAGGGAGCATATATGATAGGAACGACATAGTGTTCTAAGGATCACACATCATTTCCTGAGTGTGGGACTTGTCTTCTAAAGTGACTAGGACATTGCAACTATATATAAATGCTAGATCCTCCATGTTAATTCTCTCTCCCCAGATTTCCCGATTTGGCAGTAGGATCTATTATTTCATGTAGAGTTGACTTAGCATTTTAGTCTGTCAGAGTCCCTAGAATTTATCACAATCTGTTTTTATCACTCCTATTTTGTTTTGTTTTGTTTATTTTTCTGTAGCCAGTATGCCTGGGAGGAACACATCCCTTCTATTTACTTAACAAACCCAAGGTATATAAAGGGAAGACAAACAGGTGCTGCTATCCCAGAATAGAACTATCACAACCCTGAACATACCGACTCTCTTTTGGAAGCATGCACCTATACCTCAGTTTACCACAGCACATGGACTTTCCTGTGGTAATCACCTCTACTCATCTCTTTGCTTCAGGTTTCTGCCCTACTCCAGTCAATACCTGTGGCTCTCAATACTAAACTATGTTGCCAATCATCCCGTGTACTTTATTTTAAATGAATTATGTCATGTATTTTCACAGCTTCAAACCTTGGTGCATATTTTTCTTTCAGTTGGGACTACCCTTCATTTCTGCCTTTTCCAATATTTAACCTTTCTACCACTTAAAACTCATTTTGCGCTTTCTTATACTCAGAGTCACATGACCTCTTACACAGTAGTACAAGTTCTGTTGTACTCTTATGTCTACCTTGTGCCTGCTTCTCCATGTCCTCTAATATTTAGTGAAATCCTCAGGAAAAAAGAAGATGGGAAAGCTTAGAGAATGCTGTGGTTGGCAGAATTGGTATTTTTGGTTGAATAGACATAAGGAGTAGGACTTCTGGTCCTACTATATTCAGGGTCGATGCTACTAAAATGAATTTATGGAGGCTAATATATTTTGCTGTTGCATTACAAATGTGACCCCGTTCTTTCCCACATTTTAAAGAGAAATGAAATATTTACTTCCTTCTCAGAGATATAAAAGAGTTAACTAGAGGATTCTTAAAGATCTCCTTAGAGAAAGGCAAAGCTGCAAATTGATATGAAATAGCAAGTGGGGCTAATCAAGTTGGGGAAATGAAATATTTAGCATCAGAATAATTCGAGTTTATTGAAAATTGAAGTCTAGAGATTTGGGACCTGGGGCTCCACTGTTTTGAACAGATTTTTGGATGCTCCTCAGATTCATCCCATTGGTACTGAAAATCCCACTGTGGATATATTAACAAGGAAGTGGAGAACCATAGCTCTCCCTCAGCTCTTACATTTAAAACTTTACATTTAAAATGCAGAAATACCAACTAACATTCTAGACCCCCTGCTCCAAGAAGTGAAGTGCCCTGCTGAGTTACAGGCGTAGAAACTTGGGGAAACAAATGTAGGCATTTAGGGCGGGGGGGGAATAATGGATCGTAAAGACATTAAAACACAGCAAACCCTACAGATGATATCTCAGAATCCTAGTGCATCACACTGAAATTCTCTTTCACCAATAACCATAAGAGATGTTATGCAGTCCCATAAATAACAATAACAAGTAACCTATTACAGAAGACAGGCAGCATACAAATTCACTAAAGTCAAGAAACAGACCACATGCAAAAACCAAAATGTAACCCAAATTTAACTCTGTATGCATTCCCATGTTTTAGATCTGCAATTTCAACACAGAAAGGATATGAAGCTGTTTAGTTACATTAGGAATTTGAGTGTTTGGGACTAAACATTGTAAATACTATTCCACCCCTAAAGAAGTGTGAAGGGGGAGCCAGTAGCCTCTGAGATGCATCAATGTGAGCAATGTTAGCAAGATGATACAGGTGTTCATTCCGGAAGCAGATGCCATAGGATCAGTGCAGGCTGTACAGGGACTGTGATAGGCCGCTATCCAGTCTAAATAAAGGACCCAGATAACTCAATATCATGAAAGCACAAACCCCAGACTTTTATCACCAACAGGGAGGGTTAACCAAAATTAAGTATGTATGAAAAAGCCATATAGGAACCCCTTTATAAGCTAGCTAAATGGATGATTAAAAAGAAGGTAGGTTGAAGCCAGGCAGTGGTGGCACATACCTTTAATCCCAGCACTTGGGAGGCAGAGACAAGTGGATCTCTGTGTGTTCAAGGCCAGCCTGGTCTACAGAGCAAGTTCTAGAACATGCTCCAAAGCTATACAGAGAAACCCTGTCTCGAGAAACAAAAACAAACAAGCAAATGAACAAACAAAGGTAGCTTGAACAGAGGCCAACTTCATGGGTTGAAAATGCTGCTCCCCAAAACTATAGGCTTTTAGACCCATATCCCAGTGCCAGGAGTGGGATACCTTCCTGTGAGGTATATACAAGTATATATATCCCGTACGCTCCCACAAATACAGGATATTGATACTGTCCTACAAGATGGTAGGAGTCTATTGTTTAAGACATCATCCTGAAAGTGAGCTGTACGCTTCCTCCCCAGTGCTCATAATGTGATATACAGATAAATCCAATGCCTATTCTAGTGAATTGGGACAACAGTAGCAAATGCATAAATTTTAACTTAAAATATTTACATTGATAAAAACAATGTATATAGTGCTTACATATTATTAGAAATGATATGTGTTACAGATCAATAATCATAGATTGAATCCATTAGCCTAAAGGATTACTAGATATAACCTGGTACCAGGGGAGGAAAAACAGAAATAATGGACTTGTGAGAAAAATGAAATCAGTCTTTTTTCTCTATTTTTTATTTAAATTAGAAACAGGATTGTTTTACATGTCAATCCCAGTTCCCCCTCCCTCCCCTCCTCCCCTGCCCCCACTAACACCCTACCTATCCCATGCCCTTTCTGCGCCCCATGGAGGGTGAGGCCTTCCATAGGGGACCTTAAGATTCTGTCATATCCTTTGGGATAGGGCCTAGGTCCTCCCCTATGTGTCTAGATTCAGGGAGTATCCCTCTATGTGAAATGGGCTCCCAAAGTCCATTCCTATGCTAGGGATAAGTACTGATCTAATACAAGAGGCCCCATAGATTTCCGAGGCCTCCACACTGACACCCACATTCATGGGGTTTTGATCAGTTCCATGCTGGTTTCCCAGTGATCAGTTTGGGGGCCAAGATCTCCCCCTTGTTCAGGTCAGCTGTTTCTGTGGGCTTCACCAGCCTGGTCTTGGCCCCTTTGCTCATCACCCCTCCTTCTCTGGAAATCAGTCTTTACAAGCTACCAATGAGTTATTTTCTGGCAAGAATAGAGGAGGCTTTTGACTGAAGTGTTTACTACCTTCCTGCAGTTCTCAAGTGACAGCAGGCACTGTCTTATTGCAAACAAATAAGTTATGACTGAAGACTGACCTAAAAGATTAGCGTATTAGATTCTGGCAGAAACTTAAATTAAATAAGATACACTATAATTTATTAATCACATCCTTTATTCATTGTGTCATTGTTCTAGTGGTAATTTTGAATCCAAGGATATAATATCACTTTTTACATAATCATCTATTATGACACTGATAGAAAACAGTAAATGCTATACTGATAAATCTTTCTTGAATGGAAATAGATAAATGAATTAACAGCAAACGGATGCTGTCTATTTCTCTTTCAGGGAACCTGACAGAAAAAGAAGTGAAGTGGTTGATTCATGGAAGCGGCCATGAAAAGTGAACACATCTTAGTCTAAACTTGCAAAATATTGTGTCATCAAATTTGCATTTTCTCTGAATTAATCTTTAGTTCCATTTTGTAGTTGACATGGAGAACAGAAAAGCAGATGTTGTGAACATAAAATGAGAAATTGTACCTTTTGGAAAATACATCTATATCTCATTTAAACCTACCAAAACTTTATTAAATGACTTAGACAAAGATTAATATGCATGCAGTTTTAATGTTGAAATTACAGGTAACTGCTTTGTGATTCCCATGATTAGATAAACAAGTTAAGTGCCTGTTTGTTAAAAAATAAGTAAATGATAAGATGTGAAGTCATTATGATAATGCTTATGTCAAAGTGGCCTACTTGCTGACAGCACAACTGTGCCATTTGCAGCTCAAAAATATGGTAGGTATAATAAAGCCCATCCCTTTGCTGGAACACTCATTTGCATCTTCAACCTGAGGTAATTATAGGGTCTCTGCTGTGGTCTACCTAATTGGTGTCTAGAGCTCAGCTTTCCCCACATTTCTCCTGTCAGAGCCATGATGAGGAAACTCAGATTAAAGGATAAAATGTCCAGCTGAGGTTACAGTGTCCTGGGATGGGCAGTGTGCTGAGTGAATCAGTGGCTGGGGATCCATTATTTTGTGGTTAGATTTTGGGCAAACTTTCACATGCAGTTATACTGAATGCTTAGAAGACAAGAAACCTCTGATTTATGAGCCTATGATCTTTTAAATTTTTCTGTAAAATTTGGAAGTTTCAGTACAAGGGAAAAAACCACAGAGGAAACTGGGTGAATATCTTGGCTAAGTTTACTTTGGTCATTCCCAAATCAACCATAAGTCCCTATGTAATATTGAAAGTCACTGCAAATCAGCTGGGCAAACCAATGTCCAAAACCAACAACCCTTCAAATGGCAGAACACCTAGTTCTTCATAGATTTCAGCAAACATGGGCCGAGGATCACACATCAAGCTGAAATCAAGTGACTATGCTATAGAGACACACAACTCTAGCTTTTATGGAAGCCTTGCCTAGTTAAGGAACAGAGGTGATATTCAAGTAGGGTATAGAAGTAGTTTGAACACCAGGGTATCAGATCAAGAGCCTGTGAGGGACAAAGTCCTTCTGAAAAGCAGGAGAAGATACATAGAGAATGTTGAATTCCTTCTAGTTCATAGCCAGAAACAGCGGCCACTGTTGAAGGTGGCATCCTATGTCAAGCCCTCTATTTTCTCTCTTCCTTGACCAAGATATTTTTTCCTATGATACAAGAATACCCAGAACTTGTATGGTATCTGTAGCTAGTTCCTATGGATTGAAATTCCAAGTAGAAGGAGGAGTGGTACATGGAGAGCATATGATTCAAGAACCTCAGCAGCTTAAGTAGTTATTAGTAAGTCCTTTCTCTGGTGTGACTCAGGCAATGACAATTTATATGCAGTTTCAGAGACTAAGCTTTGTGTCACCATCCATGCTAGTGTGACATTTTGGTTACGTACATTCCCATAAATAATGACAATTTGTTCATTAAGAACACACTGTTTCATTAAGGCATAGTTGAGTGGACATACTTTTTGTTCTCTCATGGTGCTTTATGTTGGGTGAATAAAGATTTGCCAACATTTCCCCAGGAAAGTTTATATATACAACACAATTGATGCCTGGACAGGGACCAAAAAAAAAAAAAGATGATGTTGGTAAGAACAGTTGTCTGGCATCTGCAATCAGTAGTCAGACATGCAACTGAGACTTCTCTGTCTGAGGGTGGAACACCCATGGAAGCACTAGCAACATGGGTCTCTTTTCCATGTGTTATAGGGTGGCATGCTTCTTTGTTGTAGTAATATTGTATGCTCTTTATGATGTGTTGAGAAGAAGGACAGAAAACCAAGACTGAGCCATCTAAGAGTAGAACTCCTTAAGGAAAACCTAAGGTAGCCATCTACTTCTCTGTGTTATGGGTGGCATTTCTCATTGATGAATGGGGTATCGTTACTAAGTATGGAGACATACTTGGAATGGATGATAGACTAGAGAATATAATCTAGTTTCTGAAAGTGTCATACAAGTAGATCATGGTGGCTGCTGTCTGACCTTTGCAGTGGACAATTTGATATGCCACCACAGCTCATCTGTCTGTCAAGAAGGAACTTGTCTGTTTAAGGGAAGAATTACAACTAGAAAGAGACATGTTGATGATCTCCTATGCACTAAATGATTTTTAAAATGGAGGATGAGACAGAGGTGTTGGCTTGACATTTCTTAGATCTGGCAGAATGCAGTAAAAAGGGAATACAAATTAGATTTGTGCTAAAGAACCACTTCTGATGCCAAGTTTTAGAAGGTATAAGAAGAATTGGGCATTTCCTGTAATGTCAATAACTTTATAAATTCACCAAGCTATATTGGAATTGAATTATTTCTTTGGACTCTCATGATGCTCTCATTCAGGTACATAGATATTTGTTTAAGTCTCTCTGTAAAAAGTTATCTAGCACATTGGGATACATGGTAATGTTTAGTACCCCTAAGAAAATCCTTGGCATTAGCAATTGTAACCAATGAAGACAATTCTTGGCTTGATTTCTCTTCAGTCCCCAGAAAGAATGGGGTGACTTGATTGATAGAGAAAGAATGGGGTGACTTGATAAAATTGGGCTGCACAAAGTTAACCTATTTTTAGAATATGTGTATATGTCATCTTATATGGTGTAAGAGACAGCAGACACGTTTGAGCTAGGGACTCTGAGATGGGTTAGTTAGCTTGGCTTATCTTGGTGGATCCATTGTAATTACAAGTATTTTTTTGAGCGGAGGAAAGGGAAGGCAGAGTAAGAACCTTACAACTTCTCCATGACATTGATGTCATTCAATGTAGCTAATTGTATACATGGATTGCAGAGTTTAATGGCTTCTTTATAATTCCCAGAGTTCTGAATTTTAATACACAGAAAATTCTCTTGTTAATTCTAAATTTCTAAAGCTGAACAATATGCCATGGTATAGCTAAATAACATTTTAACATAAATAGACTGGAGCCTATTTATGATGATTGAAATGAACCAGATACAGGATAAAAAATATGTGACTCTTTTTACACAATGAATCTAAAATAGTTAAATAGTCCACAAATAGAATAGTGGTTGCCAGGGGATGGAGAAATTTAATATGTAGAGATGACCAAGTGGTATAAAGTTTTGCTTGCAGTAGATAAATAAATCCTATAGTACGAGTCATATCTATATTTACTGTGTCGTGTTACATATTTAAATCACTACTAAGAATGCAGATCTTGTATTCAGTGTTCTTCTTACAAAAAGAGATGCTAACAAATAATAAGGGAAGGGAAGCTTGTAGAGGTGATGGATCAAATTTATGATATATATATATATATATATATATATATATATATATATCAATATATATCATGGTAATGGGATTGCATTTATAAATAGTTATTTTTCTGCATCCACAGGTGATTGACTCCAAGATCCACCACAGTTAGCAAAGGTGTTCTTGCTCATGTGGTAATGGTTAAGTAGGAGGTACCAGTTAGAAAGCCAGTTAGAAAGAGGAATATTAGGTAGCAGACAGCTGGAGAAAGATCCTGGAGCAGGAGGACCATACCAACTCAAGGATGGCAGCATGGAAGGAGCCTTAGAAGTCCCATAGTCTAAAGTTTGGATCTATCAGATCTCTGGAATCCATCCTAGAGTAAGTTGGCTCTATCCATCTGTGCTCTAACCAGACATAATCTCAGAGCTTTGCCCAGCACCTGGCCTGAATGGGGTCTCCTCAGGTTTGCTCAGATTCTAAGCCAAGTAATGCCGTTAGACCACCTACCACGACCACTGGGAGATAAGCCAAGTAGTTAAAGACCAAAGTTCTACTTAGAAGATGTGAAATTAAAAAAAGATTTGTGGGTTTTTGGCAGCATTGGACTCCAACTGTTCTGTATCAATAAACCTCGTGAAATCCTGAACACCAAGCAGTATTCCTCAGCAGTTATGGATGATCTTGAAGAAAGCCATCTTTGATGAGTAAGATTTTAGTCAGAGGATAACTTATTCAGCAGTCCTGATGGACTTCAGCAAATGAAAAGGGAGATTTGAGTAATTCACTTGATGACCTAGAGATTCAAACCAGAAGAACAAATTAAGAAAGGTGTTCAGCTGTAGGAATACAAGTGGCAGGAATCCAGAATTTTACTGTGTCTTGTTGGTTAAACATTATGTGCAGAGGTGGAATATGGAGAGTTGTTTGTTAAATATCTTCCCAAAATACCAGAAGCCTCATGGCACACCTAAGAGTCAAGGCAGAATACTTAGATGTCCAGCTGTAGGTTCTGAGAGTCATTGTCAAGAATGAGAGTCAGATGTAACTTAATCAGAAAGTGAACCCTTCAATGGCCCAGCAGTGCAGCCATTGACTGTTCAATGTGGAACTCAATGACCTCCAATGCCCTCAAGGTGAGAAAAAAATGGAACCCTGCAACAGCCTAGTTAGTAAATAGTACTTGCCCCAGGCATGTTATCTAGAGGGATCACCTGATTAAAATTACATGACTTTCATGATCTCTGTACTTGTGATTTAAAGGTATATTTATTTCCTCTGTTGCCTTTTAGTTGATTCCAGAGTCAGGCACAGGAAATAATATGGGCCAATACAGTGTTAAGACTTGCTTCCCCCGCCCAAACTTAAGCATCTGGAATTTAAACTGCAGTGACCTTCTGTGCTAATACTAATCTGTGGCTAATATTAGTGACTATGGGTGTGAAGAGTTTCTTTGATCTATAGTGCCGTTGGATCCCTAAGTCACTAGAAGGGGGTTAAAAGCCATGCTACATACAAGTCTGGAGATGCTTGTATTCGACTTTCTTCTCTAGCAATGTGTGTTTTAAATTTTCTTCTTACAAGCACCCATGAGCTGTGTGTTAGAAACAGCCACATATCCATTTGTAACTATATCTTGTATGCTCTGTCACGATGTCCATAAGCTGACCAATCTGTCTTAAAAATGTCAGCAGTAAAGGTCTTTAGCATTCTAGGGCATTATGCCTTTAAATCTTCTTTGGGTTTGAGTCACGGACAGTGGTATTAAAATGTTAGTTGGCAAAACATGAAACACATGAAGTTGGGAGGGAGATAGAAGATGACAGATGACCATACATTGGGGAAGTAAGGGAGGGAGATAGGGGATGGAACTGAACAAAATACACTGTATACATACATGAAAATCTAAAAACATAATAAATTAAATATAAAGAATTCAAGATCCATATGGATAATGATTCTTTGAGGCCTTGGGGAGAAAAAAAAGAGTTGGCTTGTTGTGAATTTTTGTGCAACATGGCTTTAGTCCAGTAGTTATGATAGCCTTAGTCTCCTGCAATGCCAAGTCTTTACTTCATCCCTTTGAGGCTCAGCCCCTCCACCCATTCCCTGAAGACTAGATAATGCAGTACTTCTAACCATAGTTGGTGAGTTGGTAGACCAAAGCAGGAACCAGAGTTTGCCCAGGTCCCATCACTTTCTTTTCTGCTACTAGATCAAATTCTGAGGGTGGTTGGCACTTTGTTAAGGACGCATCATGAAAGCTTTACAGTCCAAGGCTGAATGCCTTCTTCAGTGATGGCATCAATCCCCGAAGATCTCCAAGGCCATGCTTGTGTGAATTGCTAAGGAGCATCACAGACCTACTCTAATGACATCTATATTTTCCCTTTGATGGTTCTGCTTCATCATGTTTAGCTGCATGCTTTTGAGCAACAAGACGATTCCATAAACTGAAGATGCATTTGCATTCTAGGCCTTGAACAGTGCAGGCAGGACCATGAAAGCAGATGGCTATTAGCAAACAATTCTGCTATTAGCAAACCAGGTTGTGACACCTGGTGGAACTTCTTATTTCAGGCTTCAGGATGTCTAGGGGTGATGTTGAAACACTGATAGAATATGCAAAACCCACTAAAGATGTCTGGTGCACTGGAAATATAGTATCTTTGTTTACTTAATTATTGGTTCACTGTTTTCCCTGATCAATAGGGACTCTTTCTTTGAAGAAGCATAAATATACTTTCCAGTTTTTTTAAGGGTTCAGAAAGTGAACATGAAACAACAAAAATGAACACAATATTTGCTTCTTGGGTGACCTAGCCAATGCATATTTATCAGGCATTCATCAGCCAGAATGTCTTGTAAAGCAATTATATTACCACATCATGCAGCAGGCCATACTATCCAAATGGAACCACATAGTCGGACTTCTCTGAATAAAAGATACTCACAACTCATTATTAAATACTCCTCCACTCTCCCAGCATCCTACAGCTCTGGGTCATTCCTGAGTCTGGAGCATGCTTTGAGAGGTAAAATAAGAACAGCACTCTGGAAGAGCAATGACCAACTCAGCATCCTTGCCAGGTACCATGTCTTAAGGTCCAATCTGTCCACAGAAGCATGTTTGATTTGCAATGATGAGGAGTTTTGCCAGGAGCAGAGAATAAAACTGAAAGAGCATTACATTCATTTCAGGTTGTGAATGAACTTGACAATTGGTTGTTTGAAAAATTGAGGACTGCATGAAAACACAATTATAGAGTAACAGAGATTCCAATCCAGGTTTAGAGAGAAAATGAATGGACCACAGGTACCAGTGCTGTTTGGTCTATGTTACAGAGAAAGGATGCACCAGTATCTCTCAGATGTGAGGGGTATACTGGGCAGCATGACATTGAAGCCTGTTATCAAACTATTACAGATTTCCACGTACACTATTAAACAGATATTGACTTTCATGAGGTTATATCAAGATTTATTGGCCCAAGAGGTAAATATTGACTGATAAGATGTTGGGGTCAATAATTACCTCCAGGGACAATAAATCTTTATATTCACAGACACACAAATCCAATAGTCAGTGTGGTTTGTTAGATTAAACACAAATTCCAAGTCATTATATGTATCTGGAAGCCCCTGTTCATAACCATGAATTCTGACACTTTATAATTCATCTTCAAACAGCATATTTTCAGTCAGTACTGTTACAACTCTACAAGAGAAAGTTGATTTTATTTTTAATCATAGCCTTCTGGAAAAATAGTTTTATGTATTTCTTCAGAATGGCTAGGCCTGTAACTGCCACATGGTAGGTGCTTAATATACATTTTAAATGAAATTAATCTCACACAATTTGGCATTTAAATTCTTAATTAACAGCAAATGCTGATTAAAATATATGCTATATAACAATTGTCAAGGTTTTATATTGATGTCATCATTCAATATAGAAATGTCTATTCAGAACTAAATATTAGTGCAAAGGACATATCAGAGAAATATTACTAATGAACTTAAAGAATTGAGATGTTTGTTCTTTCCTTAACTTTACTCATAGTTTTACTTAAATCAGACATTATGCTTTCAGTACAATCAAGTTGGATATAATTGAGAAATTGTTTATAAAATGTGAAAATGCATTACATATTGCAATAGAAAGTACATATTTGTATTTAGGCAGTTGGCTATTTTCAGAGAACCCATCTAAATGCCTACTGTGTCTAGGTTAAGCTATCATTGCCAGGTGTCAGGGTGAAGGCTGAATGTCTAGGTCTGGTATAGTGGATAGCAAGCACAAAAGGAGCTGGTGTACAAATTGGTTCTCTTGCTTTACCCTGGGGGTATATTGTGGGATGTCTTCTGTGGTTGGTTAATCTGGGTTGTCCTTTGCCTGTCCTGACCTTGACCACCCACATTAGCCATTGACTGTATCTGCAGCCACTCCATAATCCACAGCTCTCTGTTCATAGAGAAAAGCCTTGCGGATGGTCACCTGCAACTGTCATCCCCAGGCATTTGGCACTGTGTCATATAATGTAAAAGGTGTCTCAAAGCCTAGAAGGAACTATAAAGCTATACATATACTCCATGCAGGCCTTCCTTGCTTAACTACTGCTGCTTTCATGTTATTCTTCTGCATTCAAATACAGAGTTTAGATAATGCAGCTTCATTGCATACACATTAGCTCTCATATGAAGGGTAACTACCCTTACACATTTGTTGTCTCTTCTAGTTTTTTTTAAAGCACACACACACACACACACACACACACACACACACACACAGAGAGAGAGAGAGAGAGAGAGAGAGAGAGAGAGAGAGCCAGAGACAGAGACAGAGACAGAGAGAGACAGAGACAGAGACAGAGACAGAGAAAGCATTTACAAATTGCTTAAATGTCTCATATGTATATTCCGTCTTTGTGTTTCAATACTTACTGAATAAATCTATAAATAACTGGTGTTAGGCTGAATCCCTTAAGGGGCTTAGGGAGTGATGGGAGAAAAACATATTACAATATGTTCTGTGGTTCCTTAAACATGAGCCTTTAGACCAGCATTTATTTTTCTCTTTTCAGTTTTACTTTTAGTCTGTGTGTAATGTTATATGTGTGTGTGTGTGTGTATACATTGACTGTATGTGTGTGACAGTGCACATGTGTGCAGAGGCTGACGTTGGGTGATATCCTCAATCACCCGATACTTTATTTATTGAGTCAGACTCTCTCACTGAATCTAGCCAATTACATCTAGTTTGTCTCAGGCCTAGTTTGCCAGATTGCCTCAGGATTCCTGCTTCTGCCTGACAAATGCTGGGGTTACAGACAACTACCACTCTTGCCTAGTTCCTATGGAAGTTTTCTATATCTTAATTCTGGCCCTCATGTTTGTGCTTGGGCAAGTGTATTCTCTTCTGAACCATCACTCCAGTATTTCTTTAGTAGAGGTACATATTTACATACATATATACTGGATAGATAGAGGGATCTTAGACCTTATCTTATTAATTGAAGTATGTTATTTCTGGAAAGATGCTCCACATTTTTCACTAAGCTCTCAAAGATGTCCATCACTCTGACTTTTGAAATCCCATTTGAAGAGTACCACTTGATTTCAGCACCACAACTTAGTGAGCTGGTCAATGTACAAGTCTCTGATGAAAATCTATGTTGGAAAACAAGAGAGATTTAGATATCATGGATATGGCTTCATTTAAGTGTATCTAGCCAATTTATAAGCCAAATAAAAACATTAATCCCACATATTATAGTGATTAAATCAATAAATATATCACGAATGTTAGAAATAGACAATGATAGTATCTTCTATAATGGGTTTAATGATCAAAGAGGGTCCCTCTTGATTACCACAACTGACGAAGTCTCACCCTTTCATTCCACAGATGGAAGAAACTGATGCTTAGTGAGGTAAAGAAATACCTGCATACTCATTCATCTTAGAATTATGGCCAGTGAGGCACTGTGAAGAATTTTAAAGGAAATATTTGGTGGTCCATGGAGAGAAAAATGAATTGTGGTCATTGTTTTATATCTATCTATGATTTGGAGTTATGCTAGAAATTCTTTGTTAGGTTCTAGACCTGGGTGATTTAGGAAAATTCAAATATTTGAAGAAAAACAATTCAGAAGAGAATTCTAAACATTGACTACTTGGCCTGGAGAGATTGCTCAGTGGTTAAGAGCACTGTCTGTTCTTCCAGAAGACCCTGGTTCAGTTCCTAGCACCCACATGGCAAATTGCAGTGCCTGTAACTTCAGTTACAGAGGATCTGAGCCCTCTTCTGGCCTCTATAAGCACAACACACACATGACACACAGAGATACACTCACACAAAGCACCCAGTCACACAAAAATAATATTTAAAGATAGTTAAAAACATTGACATCTTGATTGGTTCCATTTTCTGACCACACGTGCACATGCAGACACTGAGCCAGTGCCCTGGAAGTCTTGGAGGAGCACACAGATGGAATTGTCCTCACTGAGCCATTAGGCGACATTAGTTTGTAAGCAGTCAGGCGTTAGGAGGGTATTGACCTTGAATCTTCATTTCTTAATCACCAAAAAGGAGCTAGGGGAGGCAAGAGACATGGCAGAGGGCGGGTTAATTTCTCAGTGAGATAATCGCTCAGCTACTTTGGGTAAAACTATTTTAGAGGCAGAAAGTGCAGAAGATGAAAATTCCATTATGAAGTCTGTTACTTTGTATGTGCTAAACCTAGAAAATTAGTTTTCAACAGCTGAAAAGAAAGTCCAGCAGGCAATCTTGTCTTGTCCTTTAACTGCTTCAAAATGAGTTGATAGAGCATTGGAAGACATAGCCAGAGCCAGGGTTTGGTTACACTAAAATCTACTTCTTCCTTTTCCAGTTTCTTGGGTCTATAGATCTCGGTGACAGTGTGGCTCAGAGTGACAGTGGCACTAAGCTGTGTGTTTATGTGGGAAGTGGGAGGAGTGTCCACAAAGCTGAGCTGTTTCTGCAGAAGGGCTTGAATCTAACACCCCGACTTTAGGCTGCGGGTAGACTCAAATCATGACCATTTCTGGGAAGAGCTGAGTCTTAGACTGTGCTTGCGACTAGGAATAAAGTTGCTATAGTTTTCAAACTTGAGAATGAACAATACCAGGGCAACCCTGGGCCTTAATGAAGCCATCAGTCTCCCACTTGGCTTTTTTTATTTTACTTTTTTGTCTTTATTTTTAACAACTTTTAAATGATTTATTTAATTTTTATTATGTGACATTGTGTGTGTGTGTGTGTGTGTGTGTTTGTGTGTGTGTGTGTGTGTGTGTGTGTGTATGCTTATATGTCTATGTGTAGGTATGTGCATGTGAGTGCAAATTCCTACAGAAGCCAGAGCTGCCCGATTCCCTGAAGCTAGAGCTACAGGTAGTGGTGAAAAACCTGATGTGGGTGCTGAGAAAAAAACTTGGATCCTCTGCAAGAGCAGTATATGCTATTAACTGATGAGCCATCTTTCCAGCCCACAACACATTAAAAGATGCGTAGAAGAGTTTTAAATGTGAAAATAATAAGGATTATACTCTGAGTTTCTCCACATCCCACTCTCATGCTGTCCTGTTGCCAACATTTGCTGTGGTTTGGATGAGGGATGTAATCTGAGTATTTAGGTTTTGGGAGACTGGTCCCCAGTGTGATAATATGAAGAAGTTATGGCAGTGAAGGGACCTGCAGACCCAAAGCTGCAGAATTTCCACAACACAGGGCAACAACAAGATAACCAAGAGGAGTCCCAGTGAAGGCCCAGCTGCCATAGTGTAGAGAAACCAGAGGCCTCCAACCAGACCAAGGATTCTGCAATGAACACTTGAGAATAAAGACATAAGAACAAAAGGGTTTACTGAGTGACTCACTATGTCACACTACAGCTTCCATGATGAAACTGGTTTTTCTTCTTTTCTTCTTACATTTTAAATTATGTTATATTGAGGGGAGGTTGCAAGGGCAGAAGGTGGCTACAAAGGGATGGAGATGCATGTTGTGAAAGACACAAAGAACAAATGAAAAAAAAAAGTAAAAAAATGGCCGGGCATTGGTGGCACCTGCCTTTAATCCCAGCACTCAGGCTTTGCACTCACATGCACATACCTACACATAGACATATAAGCATACACACACACACACACACACACACACACACACACACACACAATGTCACATAATAAAAATTAAATAAATCGTTTAAAAGTTGTTAAAAAATAAAGACAAAAAAGTAAAATAAAAAATGTAAGAAGCACTCAGAGGCAGGTGGATCTCTGTGAGTTCGAGACCAGCCTGGTCTACAAGAGCTAGTTCCAGGACAGCCTCCAAAGCCACAGAGAAACCCTGTTTCGAAAAACCAAAAAAAAAAAAAAAAAAAAAAAAAAGTAAAAAATGAAGCAATAGGACCAAAGTATGTGTAACAAAATGGGAAGCCACTAGGATGCTGCCATTGGAAGGAAGGATCTAATTCTCATGAGACAAGTGAGTTGTTCCAAAGGAGAAACATTGACTCCTCTCTGTGTTCTGGCTTCCTTTCATGTCCTGGGAGTTAGTCTTTAGACAAACACTCCTGTCATGACATGATGGGAAATGGCTGAGAGAAGAGGCTTTCACTAGAATCACTGTCATGATATTGGAACTTTTAGCATTTAAAGCTATAAGTTAAATGAAGCTGTTTTTCTTCTTATACTGTCCAGGGTTTGGTATTTCATCACAACAAAGAAATACAGACTAGCATAACATTTTAGACTAGTATAGTACATTTGTTACCAGTAATAAACTTAATATTAGTAGGTTACCCTTGCGAATGTTCTGTTTTCTCTGCTTGAGTTCACATCTATGGTCATTTTCCATCTGCCATCGTCCATTAAGTCTTATTGTCTCCTTGGGCTCATGCATTTTTTATTTATGATCAGAGTGGAGATAGTTTTGAGAAGGAAGAACATAGACTCACAGTTTCATTGTCATCACATCTTAACACTACCACTATCACCCAATCACTGTGAATGCTGACCTTGAAGTCCTGCTGAAGTCTTTGTAGGATTCTTATACTAAATAGTACTGGATGCCTTCCTTCCTCACCTTGGCATACCGTTCTTTGAAAGAAGTTGTCATGTATGAGTAGTTGGGCTCCACTGTTTTAAGGGAGGAGAGCACATATAAGTACTCTGGACTTGATGACACGCCTATAATCCTAGCACTTAAGAGGTGGAGGGAGAAACAGTTCCATGTTAACATCACTTGGGCTTTGTAGTAAGACTTTAAAAATTAATTTTCTACAAAGTAGATTTCTGACCACTTATTTAGTTAGTTATCTATAGCCTAGAGGCTCCCAGGGACTGATGGTTTGGGTATCACTTTCTTTTTTTGCTCTGATGGTTCATTTTTGATCACAGAAAACTGTTCCAGTTGACCTTGTGTTCCCTGGCATTCTACTCTTGGGTTTTGTTTTGTTTTTTTCTTTTTCTGGAATATTTCTTTTCTGGTGTAACACGCTGCTCCAGGCTTTCATATGTATTTCCTGATCCAGTGTGAGACTACTGGCTCCCTTCCCATATTTATTATAATTTATTTTACAGTGTGACACTCTGTGTGTGTGTGTGTGTGTGCCCACATTTAAAAACACAGGCATTGTGATTTCTCTTTGTATTTTTGGGGTCTCTTTCTACTCTACATGCTCTGTATCAAGGGAAGACTGACCCGTCTGGATTAAAATAGGGCCTGACTATGTGGTACTCAGAAATGGTAGGGAGCCCACGGATGAGACTGGGCTGAATTCCTCTGCTTGTCTCTGCAGTAGGAGAGGCTTGGACTTACCTTGTCATTGTTGAAAGAATCAGTTCTCATGAGTCTATCTACATCCTGGTGTCTTTGTCCCTTGCTTTTCTTCTCACATTCTTGCTCCAGCCCATTCAAGAATACAAGTAAGTACTCCTATTGCTACCCAAGGAACAGCAGTCTAGATCTCACCCTGTTTTTCTATAGCACAGATATTTCCTCAAGTAATTTTTACTAAATTCTAAAATTTTTCCTAATTTGAACATGTAATTAATTAGTTAGCATTCCTTTTTATATTTTTGAATAAGCCAAATAGTGTATTCAAGGTTTAAAAGAATAAATCAAGGAAAGGGGGGAGATAAAAAGAGAAAGAAAGAGAGGGAGAGAGAGTGATTATAAAGACGAAGACAGACAAAAGAGACCACAGAAAGGCAAAGTGCACAGACATTATTATGGTGTGAATCTGAATTGTCCCCAAGATTTCTGTTTTAATTGTTGGTTCCCTAGATGGTCATGGTATTCTGGGGCACTGAGGACCCTTTAAGAGGTGGTACTGGATAATGGAAGTGGGTCTCTGGAAGGTTACAATGTGACCCAGTCCCTGAGTTACTTCCTACTTCATAGTTCACCAAGATGTAAACAGCCTCTGACAGACGTTCTTTGGGCCTCCAGCAGAGCTGCTTCGCCAAGTTTTTTTTTTTTTTTTGCCTTGATGGACTGATACTTTCTGGAAACACAAGCCAAGTAAATATCTCTTCCACCTATCAGTTTTTTTTTCTTTCAGGAACTGTGGACACAGTAACATAGAAATGATGGACACAAACCTGTTTTGGAATAACCTGAAGGGTCACTCTTAAGAACAATGACACAGAAATTACAGCCATTCCTCACATGCTACACAATTTAAAGTCACTGTGCAAACAGTTAAATTTTAGTTTAAAACTTAACTTTGTAGCTAATAATTTTAAGATGTGGAATTATTAATAACTCTAATGGTAAAATGACAATGTGTGAGACACAGGATTCTCAAGTCGATTAAGAGCAAACATTTCTTATTACTACAAAACAACTGTGCCAGCCTGACATCTTTGCATCCCTGGTATGTCAGGTTGTCATTTGCCTCACCTTGTATATATTCTTATTGAAGGGAGAAATATTATCCTATATTTTGCTTTAGTGTTTGTGGTAAGTGTGGCTTTGGTTAAAGCATTGTTCAGCATCACTTTATTGCATTATAGTGTTTGTGAAAAATGTAGAGCTGAAAGCACGGGATGCCACCAAGAGCAAGATCTTGATACATCTTTATCGCCTACTGACTTAGTAAACAATGACCTAATAGATATTAAATATAAATTGGGAGTTTCAAACATGAGTGACTAGATACTGACTGACTAAGCAACTTTCTAAGTATCATACAGGCAAAACTTGCAATGTAGAAACTATGCCACTGGTACTGGAATCTGGATTTTCTTTAGCATACAGTTTAAATCAAGCATTTTATTTATGCCACTGGTTAATATTAACAGTTACTCCACAGAGGCCAAAGAATTCAGAAGTTTTCAGTATGCAGGAATTTGAAAACTAATTTCTGTGAGGGCTTCATCTTGCAGTAGGCAATGAAATCACTGGTTTTGCTTTGTTGTTGTTTTGTTCTGTTTAAGGATTTTAAAATATTATTTGTTTTATCTGTATGACCGTTTTGTCTGCATGCATGCCTGTATACCATGTGTGTGCCTGGTGCCTCTGGAAATCTGAAAATGGCAGATTTCATAGAACTAGAGTTACAGATGATTGTGAGTCTCCATGTTGGTGCCAGGAAACGAACCTCAGTCCTATGCAAGAGCGGCAAATGCTGGTAAACACTGAGCCATTCCTCCTGGCCTGATGCTATTTTTAAAGTGAACTGAATTTCTCATCCTGGAAGGCTCTAAGTAGGATAGTGTGACTAAGCCTCGCAATTGTTTTGACTTCCATTCTGTGTCAAAGCATTTAGTTTCTTTACTTTCTTTTTTCCCCTAGGAAACAAATGGTCAAAACTAATTTTCTTTTGTAACAAAAAATTAAAACTGTCTTTTTTTCTCCTCTTGATTTCCAGGATGTAGATACCCAGTATGTAGATGTCCAGTATATAGTTTCCTAGGATGTAGATACCCTGGATGTAAATTCCCAGAATGTAGATACCCAGTATAGATACCCAGGATGTAGATACTCAGGATATAGATACCCAGTGTGTAGATGTCCAGTATATAGTTGTAGATACCCCGGATGTAGACACTCAGGATGTAGATAACCAGGATGTAGAGACCCAAAATGTTGATTCCAAGTCTGTAGATTCCCAGGATGTAGATTCCTATGATGCAGATTTCCAGGATGCAAATTCCCACAATACAAATTCCTAGTATGGAAATTTATTGGGGGTATTAAAATCAGATGGACAGATATGATCTTGGACAATCACTTCTCCAAGTAAACTGTGTTCTGGCATTTTTTTTTTTTTTTTGTGAAGAGCATGGTGACATTGAATTCAGAGATTCACATTTGCCAAGCAAGTTCTCTACTTCTGAGTTAAATGCGCAGCCTCAAATGTAGTCCTCCATTGCTTTCATTCATTCATCAAGAGATCTCTGACTTTTATTTCAACAATGGTTTTCAGGTCTTTGGTGTCCTGTCAGTGTTGGCGACAGTAGAGGTAACCATAGTATATGTCAGTGCAATCTTCACTTATTAATAACTTGGTATTACAATATGTGAGCACACTGAAAAAAATCAAAATGCCCCAAGGCATGTGCAATAAAAATAATATACTTTAAACAGAATTTGTGAATGACTTCTTGAAACCTGGAGCAACATGCTAAAAGGTGAAGTGGATCCTGCCACTGGCTTTGCATATTCCAGGATCCTGGGCACTGGGAGCAAAAAGTTATTTTCTCAGAGACACAGAACCAAAGCAAAGATGGAACCTTAGACAGGACACTGGTCTGGCCCTCCTGTGCACCCTCTGTTTCCCAACTTCCTGGAGCACACTTCCCACATGTTTCTCTTTATTCTATATAGATACTGGAGAGTTCACTTTAACAATGCAATTATCTATTGGCCAACTCAATTAACTAACATGAATTAGCCATGTCCTCTGTGTGTGCAGAACAGAATGGCTTTCACTTGGTGGCACTTCAGTACCACGAAGCACTTAGAGCTTTACTAAAAGGAAGAGATTATGTAATTCTAGTTTAAAGTATCAGAGATACTGCAGCAAATAAATATCTAGGGAATAGAAAAGGGAATTACGAGAAAGTTCAGCATTTTTCTGAGTTTGTTATAGATACAGTTCATAGAGTTATAAATTTGAAGACGCATAGGACCAGGCCAAGTGAGTTACACTAGGGGAAAGTGTGGGGTTGTTATATATAACAGTTGTTATATATGAAAAGGGTATGTCTAAGTCTTAGAGGTTGCTATCATGAACAGAGAGAAGGGAATTTGTGAATTTGTGAATAATAAATAATTTACCATATTTTGTGCCGATTTGCACTAACATTTCCCAAGTATTCTACATGTGCTAATTGATCAGTGCTTAGATGGATACCAGGAGATGATAGTGTAGAAGAGG